>NC_057722.1:64854756-64947139 GCF_004010195.1 Chiloscyllium plagiosum | reverse complement strand
ACAGGTGAATCTGTGGCGGGTATGGAAGTTTCCTTTGGGGCCTTGGGGGGAGGTGTGGGCGCAAGTCTTGCACCTCCTGCGGTTGCAGTGGAAGGTGCCGGGAGTGGAGGTTGGGTTGGTGGGGGGTGTGGATCTGACGGGGGAGTCACGGAGGGAGTGGTCTTTTCGGAATGCTATTAGGGGAGGGGAGGGAAATATATCCTTGGTGGTGGGGTCCGTTTGGAGGTGGCGGAAATGGCGGCGGATTATGCGCTGTACATGGAGGTTAGTGGGGTGGTAGGTGAGGACCAGTGGGGTTCTGTCCTGGTGGCGGTTGGGGGGGCGGGGTTCAAGGGCGGAGGATCGGGAAGTGGAAGAGATGCGGTGGAGGGCATCGTCGACCACGTCGGGGGGGAAATTGCGGTCCTTGAAGGAGGAGGCCATCTGGGATGTGCGTTTTTGGAACTGGTCCTGGGAGTAATCCAGATTTTACTACTCTCAAGGACCTCCTTTTTAAATTCCTGCCTAACTCTGATCTCCCTTCAGAATCTCAACCTTTTCCCTTCCTATGTCGTTGGTTCATTGTGAAAAATGACCTCTTGCTTGCGCCTGTCCCTCTTGAGAACATTCTGCACCCTCTCTGAGATATCCTTGATCCTGGTACCAGGGAGGCAACACACCATTCTGATTTTTTGCTGTTGCCCACAGCAATGTCTGTCTGTACCTCAGACTAGAGAATCCCCTTACACAATTGATCTCTTGGAACCTGACGTACCCCTCATTGCATTAGAGCCAGTCTCAATACCAGAAACTTGGTTGTTCATGCTATGTTCCCCTGAGAGTCCATCACCCCCTACATTTTCCAAATCAGCATATTGTTTGAAATGGGTACAGCCACAGAAGACTCCTGCACATCTGCCTACCTCCCTTACCTTTCCTGGAGTTAACCCATCTATGTGACTGTATCTGAGACTTCCCCCCTTTTCCTATAACTGCCATCCATCATATACTGTTGCTGTTGCAAATTCCTCAATACTTCTAACTGTCTCTCCAACAGATCCATTCGATCTGATAAGATTTGTAAGCAACAGCATTTATTGCAGATATAATCCGCAGTAACCCAAAAACTCTCTTTAAACTCCCACATCTGACAAGAAGCACATATCACTCGACTAAAGGCCATTTTTTCCTCCTTCACAATCTACAGACCCATAAAATAACACCGTCTTATTCCTCTACAAAACACTGCCCCAGGTTAAGTTAATAATAATGGCTTATATTTTAAGTTTAATCAAGAGACATATCTCCAAAAACATATCAAGAAAGAACCCACTCTACTCACTACTGTAGACTTTCTGTAGGCCACACTTAAAATACACTTATTTGATTCTGTGCTGCGAACTTCGCCCAAACAGTTCCTCCAAGATCAGTTGTGAATTTCACTGTTTGTTAGTTTTCCCAGAAGCACTCTGATTTCCAGCGATATATGAATTCAAACAACAAAGGCAGAAATGTGCAGGTACACCGTAGTGTCAGTTTCTTTCTCTCTCTCTCCTGCACTGACCTCACCATGTGCTTCTTTGTCTTTTCTTCATCCTTTTAAAACTGCTGTTGTTTTGTTTTTTTCTCCAACGTTCCAAAACAATGCAACAGCATATAGACAGTATTTGCTGCTCCTTGAATTTGAGGAAATCACCTCCAACACCTAAAATACCTCAAAAAAGGTGCAGCTGTTACATCCATAAATTTTTCTGTCCTCCATCTTGGATTACCCAGAATCCTTCTCTTCAAAACAAAACTAATTTGAGAGACATGCACAAAGCCATGCCAATATGTCTTGCCTTTTCAAGTGCATGTAGACCTAGTTTCTCAGAATCCTTTCCAATAACCTACCCATCCTTGACCTTGCGTTTACCGGTCTGTAGTTCCCTGGCTCTTCCTTGTAGTCTCTCAAATAATGGCATATTAACCATGATTCAGTCTTGCTGCAACTCACCCATGGCTGTTGATGATAGAATTCTCTCTGCTCAGGGTCCTGCAATTTCTTCCCTGGCTTCTCCCTATGTACTGGGATACACTTAATTTGGGTTCCAGGGATTTATCTAGCTTTATGCATTTTATGAGCTCCAGCACTTCCTCTTCTGTAATATGGACTGTTTTCAAGTAATCACCATTTATTGCCCCAAATTCTCTAGCTTCCACATCCTTCTCCCTGGTAAATCCTGGCGCAAAATATTTGATTAGATCTCACCCATCTCCTGTGGTTCCACACATAGACAGCCGCAGTAACCTTTAAGAAGGCTCTCTTTAACTATGCTTTCCCTAGTTGTTCTTTTGCCTTTAATGTACTTCTAGAATCTCCTTGGATTCTCCCTGACCTTATCTGCCAAAGCTTTCTCATATCCCCTTTACAGCATCCTGATTTCTCTCTTAAGTCTGCCCCTACTCCTCCTACTGTCCTTGAGGGATTCACTTGATTCCAGCTGTCTATACCTGTCATATCCTCTTTTTCTTGACCAGAGTCTCAATATCTTTAGTTATCTGGTATTCCGTTGCTCCCCTTAATTTCTGAACCATCTTCAATCTTTTCTTACTACTGCTTAGGATACCCCACCCCATCTCCATAATAGTTTAAAGCAACAGGGAGTATGGAGTCAAGTAGAACGACAAGCCACAGGTTAGCATACGTGCAGGGTTTAAGTTCAAGGCAGACTAGGAATGAAGCAAAAAGGAAGGATAACTTAAGATATATTACTAGAGATGATGGAAATCATGAAGATAAGGAATTTAGCATTAAGGCGCTTTACCTGAATGCTCGTAGCATTCGTAACAAAATAGATGAATTAACGGCACAAATCATCGTGAATGATTATAATGTGGTTGGCATCACAGACGTGGTTGCAAAGTGTACAGGACTGGAAGTTAAACATCCAAGGATTTACAACTTATCAAAAAGATAGGGAGTTGGGCAGAGGGGGCAGGGTTTCCTTGTTAGTTAAGAATGAAATTTAATCTATGGCACTGAATGACATAGGGTCAGATGATGTGGAGTCTGCGTAGGTGGAGCTAAGGAACCACAAAGGCAAAAAACCCATAATGGGAGTTATGTACAGACCTCCCAGCAGTGGTCAGGACCAGGAGTGCAAGATGTACTGGGAAATAGATAGGGCATGTCAGAAAGGCAAGGTCACAGTGATCATGGGGACTTTAATATGCAAACTGACAGGGTGAATAATGTTGTCAGTGGATCCAAAGGAAGGGAATTCATGGAATGCTTACAGGATAGCTTTTTGGAACAGCTTGTGATGGAGCCCACAAGGGAACAGGCTATTCTGGACTTAGTGCTATGTAATGAGCCAGACTTTATTAAAAAATCTTAATGTAAGGGAACACTTTGGAGGAAGTGATCATAATATGGTGGAATTCAGTCTGCAGTTTGAAAGAGAGAAGGCAAAATTGAATGTTATGGTTTTCAGTTAAATAAAGGTAATTGCAGTGGCACGAGAGAAGAAAGATCATCTGGGTTGTGGGGGGGGGGGGGGGGGGAGGAGAGCCTTTAAAGTGGCCAAGAGCACTGGGCAATCAGAAGATTGGGAAGACTACAAAAACAAACAGAGGATAACAAAGAGAGAAATAAGGAAGGAGAGGATCAAATATGAAGGTAAGCTAGCCAGTAATATTAGAAATGACAGTAAAAGTTTCTTCCAATACATAAGTAATAAACGAAAGGCAAAAGTAAAATTGGACGACTCCAAGTTGATGCAGAAGGGCTAGTGCAGGGAGATAAGGAAATAGCTGAAGAACTTACTAAATACTTTCTTCATAGTGAACACTAAATACTTCACAGTGGAAGACATGAGTAACATCCAAACAATTAAGGAGAGTCAGGGGGCAGAGTTGAATATGGTAGCCATTACAAAAGAGAGTGTGCTAGAAAAGCTACAAGGTCTAAAAATTGATCCATCTCCTGGCCCCGATGGGCAACATCCTCGAGCTCCGAGGTAGGTGGCTGAGGAAATCGGGGAGGCATTGGTTGTGATCTTTCAAAAATCATTAGAGTCAGAGAAAGTCCCAGATGATTGGAAAATCGAAGTTGTAACCCCTTGTTCAAGAAAGTATCAAGACAAAAGGTGGAAAATTATAGGCCGATTAGCCTAACCTCAGTTGTAGGTGAGAAGGGGACTGTCCAGTTGGGCACAGACAGGCTATTCTTAGATGTGAGTAAGACTTACGACAGTGTGTTGCCTCCCTGGTGCCAGGATCAAGGACGTCTTAAGACCATAAGACATAGGAGTGGAAGTAAGGCCATTCTGAAGGTTGACTTGCAGGTTGAGTCCATGGTTAAGACAGCAAATGTAATGTTGTCATTTATCTCAAGAGGGTTCGAATATAAAAACAGCGATGTGCTTCTGAGACTTTATAAAATTCTAGTTAGGGCCCCATTTAGAATACTGTGTCCAATTTTGGGCCCCACACCTCAGGAAGGACATACTGGCACCGGAGCGTGTTCAGTGGAGATTCACACTGATGATCCCTGGAATGGTAGGCCTAACATACGATGAACGGCTGAGGATCCTGGGATTGTATTCATTAGAGTTTAGAAGGTTGAGAGGAGATCTATTAGAAACTTACAAGATAATGCATGGCTTCGAAAGGTAGACGCTGGGAATTTGTTTGTGTTAGGCGGGGAGACTAGAACCTGTGAGAACAGCCTTAGAATTAGGAGGGGGTCAATTTAGAACGGAAATGAGGAGACATTTCTTCAGCCAGAGAGTGGTGGGCCTGTGGAATTCATTGCCACAGAGCGCAGTGGAGGCCAGTACGTTAAATGTCTTCAAGGCAGAGATTGATAAATTCTTGATCTCGCAAGGAATTAAAGGCTATGGGGAAAGAGCGGGTAAGTGGAGTTGAAATGCCCAGTCATGAGTGAATGGCAGAATGGACTCAATGGGCCGAATGGCCTTACTTCCACTCGTATGTCTTAGGGTCTTAAGACATCCTTGATCCTGGCACCAGGGAGGCAACACAGTGTCGTAAGTCTTGCTCACATCTGAGAATAGCCTACATGTGCCCAACTGGACAGTCCCCTATCACAATTGCTCATTTGAATCTTGACGAACCTCTCTTAGCAGAAAGTCCAGCCATTATGCCCAAAACCTGGCTGCCTTCTGAGAGGCAATCCCCCCTAATCAGTAGCCAAAATAGAATATTTGTATGGGAGAGAGATAGCCACAGGAGAACTCCTGCAGTACCTTCCTACCTCTTTAGGCAGTCACCCATCAACCTGATTGTATCTGCAATATGACCAAAGCTACTTTCCATCACACCCAGTCCTTTTATATACTCCTCAGTGACTCCAACTATATCTCTAACTGATCCAAATGGTTTGATATAAGCCACATCCAAACACACTTCCTGCAGATAGGGTCTCCAGGGACAGTAAACTGTTCTGATCTTCCACAATTAAATACAAAAGACAAAATGCTTCAGTTATGCACGACATTAGTGAGACCCACATCTGGAACCCAGTGTGCAGTATTGGTCTCCAAATACTTTAGAAGCAGTTCAAAGAATGTTCAGTAGACTAATACCACAAATAGATTATTTTATGAGACAAAAAAGTGGACAGGCTTGGCTTTCATCTATTAATGGGAGTTTAGAAGAGGAAGAGGCTGCTTGGTTGAAACATACAACAGATCTTGGAGTGCACGTGGAAAACACATACCTCTTATGGGAGAATCTAGCACGGAGTCACTGCTTCAAAATAAGAGATCATCCATTTAACTCAGATAAGGAGAGATTTTTCTCAGAAAAATCCCTCGCTCAAAGGAAGTATGTAAATGGTTAAGGTATGAAAGGGAGAGAACTGGTCCTCTCTAAGTGCAAAGTAAGACAGACAACACATCAAAGCAGTGGTGGTGGAAAACGCGCAAAGAGAGAAGAGAGAGAAGGAACGTAAGAAAAATGGAAAACAGATATAATGCGATCAGTTTCTGAAGTTATTGGATAGAATATTAATCAAAATTGAATCTTGAAACCACAAGGTTTGGGAGGCTTCTTTAGGGAAATAATTACCAAAATCCAGACCTAGCTTGGTTGTGAGCCTACCACAATTCAGTAACCTTTTGACACTGGGCATGTCAGTTAATGTCTTTAGGAAAAAAGATTGTAAAGGGAAATACAATAGGAAATATAAAAATAATTTAAAGAGTGAAGAGAGTAATCAATATTCAAGGGTCTTGATTCATAACTGTTTTTATGAATTCATAGTGCAAATATGCGTCAGTAAACCACTCTAAACAAACAAAAAAGGAAAATGAGCAATACTTACTATCTTCCCCAGGACAGGGCATTCCTGGTCTTTCTGGTACACAGGGAAACACTGTAGATGAAAATCCAATCATTAAAGTGGTATATAACATACAAGAACTTTCAATAGGTAATCTGCTGTGATGATATGGTAATAAATAAGCCAATGCTCAACATTAGAGGGAGTACAACTATTTCTGCAGCTGTTCTGATGGAGAGTCACCGGACTCAAAACATTCCCGGGATGCTACCAAACCTGCCAAGTTTCTCCAGCAATTTGTTTTTGTTTCGGATCTCTGGCTTCCATAGTTTTTTGCTTTATTTATCTGTAGCTTCTTTTTCAAGAGAGCTCCTATATTAAATATGCAGGAGATAAGCCTACTTCACTTCCAATTTACACAAATAGTTTAGCACATCCTACTCCTTGATTTTGGAGGAAGGTGTAGTTACTGAATTTTATGGCTGTGATTCAGCAAGTGTGAAACATACACAGCATGTAATGTGATGAAGCTGTGCAACAGATGGTGATTGGGAGAGGAGTGGTGGGGAGAGAATGTAAAGCTTCCAACACTCATGAAGCAATATCAAATGAATTTGAAGAAATTTCTTTTTAACTAGTGCTAATGAAAATTAAATAGTTTTCATAAAGAATACACGATTTTTCAAGAAATAGCACATAAAACATGGACTTTTTTTTCAAAAGGACAGGGAGGACAATTTTCAATGTACTGAAACATTAGTACATTAAACTAGAGGGGAAAATAACTTGTGTCCTTCAAATATGTGAAACCCACGATTTAGTTTCTTTTATTTTCAATCTTTGCTGCCTTGCATGTAAATGAGCATCGGATTAACGTAGTTTTGATCATTTTTGCACAAGTTTGCAATAGCAAATGTTTCTATATCAAAAATGCGTTTCTCTCACACAGGAACATCCTATCCTCAATTGAGAAGGGAAACCTGAAGAATTGATCTGTGCCCTCATATGCAACATCTGTTGGCCCATGGCAGCACACACTGAGGCAATGGGGCATCTCCCACAGACAACTTATATTTGTACAGCGTCTTTAAATGTAGAAACCAACCAAAAGCATTTCAGTAAACAGTTCCCAAATCTGGATTTAGTGTTACAAAGAAAGGCAGGTGTTGAAGTGATATAATTTATCCCCTGTATGTATTCCATTCCTATGCCTACAGTCAGAAAATCATGTTATACACATGACTACATTTTCCAGATTCTGTGGAACTGTAGCAGTTGTCAACATAGAAGGCAGAACATTGTCCCATCATATCTGTGCAATTACTTTACTTGGATCTTCTACCTACTCTTAACTATCCCTGGAATTTGATAACAATCTTCTTGCAGTTTTGAGGTCATGAAAGGGACAAATTCAAGTTAATTTTCCTTGTCCAATTTACTTTTTTTTTCCCTTACAGGAAGTGATCATCTTTATCTCACAGAAATCAATAGTTTATACATTAGGCTAACACCAATAAATGTCTGCATGCTTGAGGACTGGATAAGGACCATTCTGAATAAGGGCATGCATGCAACAAAATGAAAATGCTACTCAAACCATATAGTTTCTTCCCTTAAAACAAAGTCTTAGCAAACCCAGAAAAGTTGATTAAATTATATTTTAAATCAGATCAAGGCAAAACATTTTCCACCCAACCAAGTACAATCTGTAAAAATTCCATCTGACTCTAGGCTACTCCTACACAAATTGGCTGAGCCTGATTCAGACCTTTTGAAAACTTGATGTTATAGCTGAACCCAAGAAAAGCTTCTGCCATATAATCATTCCATCACCAAGACTGCCAACGTCTTCCTCTATCACACTGCTCAACTCCACCCATGCCTCAATTTATCTGTTAAAACTTGACTACTTCAATGTTCTCCTCGGCATTATCCCATTTTCTAACCTACAATGAGCCTACACAAAATTCTGCTGCCCATACCATAAACTACACACAGTTCTATTCATTTACAATAGCTTCCAATCCAGCAACGACTTAGTTTAAAATCTCATCCTTTTCTTCAAATGCTTTCTCATTCTTTCCCATCACTATGACCTCCCGTCCTGTAATTCTTAATTACATTTGTACTCTTCCAATTCTGATTCATTATGCATCCCCAATTTAATTACTCTACCATTGGTGGATCTGCTTTTAGTTGCCAATAGTGCAAACTTCATAATTCCTTCCCAAAACCTCTGGTTCTCCTTTTATATATTCTTTAAGAGCAACATTTTTAACTCTGCTTTTGGTCATGTGTTCTAATATTCTCTTCTGCGACTCAGGTTCAAACTGTATTTTTTACTGCTCCTGAAAAGCACCTTGCAATATTTAATTATAGTGAAAGCACTTTATAAAAGCACATTGTTACAGCAGTAACAGCCTAAAATAATCTACACCCTGACATTTTTCCTTTCAGATGTGCAACAGCGATATGACCATTTTTTGGCTCTCTCCAACTCAATAACTCAGCGGACATTTGCACCATTGCCATCAAATCTGACTTGTTGGTGAATTTTAAAAAGTGCATAACATGTTAAAAAGTTTCAGAAAGTATAAAAGCCACTGACCATATCTGGCATGTACATGATTGAGGGATAAAATATATCAACAAAGGATTAATTCAGAGATAGTAAGCATGGATTTGTTCAGGGAATATCATGCTTGACAAATCTGAACAATTTCTTTGAGAAGATAGTCATGAGTATTGATGAGGGTAATGTATTCAATAAGATTATACAAGGATATCTCAGCAAAGCTTTTAATAAAGGTCTCTCATGGCAGACTCGCCAAGAAAGTAAAAGCTCTGGAGATGCACCACAAAACAGCACTGAAAGTCTGAATTCAGTTGGACACTGCGGGCTGAGAGCTGGGGCCCTTGCAGCTTGTGATGTTGATTAAAAATTTAGACTTAAGAATAGTGGATATGATCAAGAAATTCACAGACGACATGAAAATTGGTAGGGTAGTAAATAGCGAGGATAGCTATAAACTGTCGGAAGATATCAACAGACTGCTCACGTTGGCACAGCAGCTGCTCAGATGGACCTTGATGTGCATATGAACAGATCTCTGAAGGTAGCAAGTCAGGTAGATAAGGTGGTTAAAAACAGCATATGAGACACTTGCTATTATTAGCCCTGGAATAAAATGCAAGAGCGGGAAGAGTTATGTTGGAGTTGTAGAAACTGCTGGTTGGGCCAATTTCTGGAAAAAGGGATTAGCGTAATCTGACATGATTACTGTCCGGGACACGCTGGGCCAAATGGCCACCTTCTGTGCTGTAAACATTTACATGTCCAAGTAATTCTCAGGAGCAGAAAGCACCACAAATATTGAGAGAGGTACCACGCATATCAGTGCATAAAGTAAGGCTGTAGCATTTCCAACAATCTTCAGCTAGTACATTCTTCTGGATGATCCATCTCATCCTCCTCTGCAGGTCCTCAGAATCACAGATGCCAGTCTTCAGCCTAGTCAATTCATTTCATGTGGTATGAGGAGACAGATGAAGCCACTGGGTACTGTAAAGGCTTTGGGCACTGACATTACAGCAATGGTACTAAAAAAAATTTAAATGAAAGCTTACTGTACTCCTAGCCAAGCTATTCCAATATGGCCAAGACACTTGCGCCTACCCAACAAAGTGTAAGATTGCCCAATAGTGACTCTTGCTAAAAAGCAGTACAAATATAACATAGCCAATTACTGCTCCAGTCTGCTTTTGACAATCAGCTATTGTGCATCACTTGCTTAGCAATAACCTACTCGATGTTTCAGTTTGGGTTTCACCAGGACCAAAATATGCTTTGGGTCAAACAGAACCGAAGAACTGAATTTCAGGTATGAGGTGAGTGTGATTCTCAAACGTAGCCCTGATGTTAAAGGCAGAGTGTAATATGAAGGAGCCTGCAAAACTAAAGTCAACTGAAAAAGGGGGAATTTTCCTCTGGTTGGAGTCATACATAGCTAGGTCATCTCAGCTCCAGGACAACCCTTCAGGAATTCCCCAGAGCAGTGCCCTACACACCTTTCCTTCATTATAAGGTGAGAGCAGGAATGTTTGCTGCTAAGTGCAGAATATTCAGAATCATTAATGATGATTCAGATACTGAATCAGTCACTGTCCAAATACAGCAAGACCTGGGTAATATTTGTCACAAATAACATTCCTGCCACACAAGATCCAGACAATGAGCATCATCAATAAGAGAGAATCTAATCATCTGGACATTACCACCACTGAATCTCCTGCTGTTAATAACCTCAGAATCACCAGCAATCTAAATAGAACTAACCACATAAATACAGTGGTTCCAAGAGAAGGCCAGAGTCTCTTATCCTGCAGTTACTCAATGAAACACAACAACTTGGGCAAGCTAATCAGCAGTAGAAGATATTAGTGTCATTTTCGATGATGACCAGAAAATAAATTAGTTCGCAAGAAATAATAATAGGCTTTTAGAGTCATACAGAATGGAAACAGACAAGACCTTTGCTGTTCACCTCATCAATGCCCCTCATGACCTTATAAACTTCCATAAGGCCACCCCTCAACCTACGTTCCTGGGGGAAAAGATCCCAGCCTATCAAGCCTCCCTTAACTTAAACTCTCCAGTCCCGGTAACATCCCTATAAATCTTTTCTGCATCCCATATCCACCCCACCAATTTAATAATGTTCTTCTCAAAGAAAGGTGCTTATAGAACTTAAAGAAATAGAACTAGAAAAGAAACAATTACAGAATCTAGAAGATGCCTCTGATGACATAATGATGCTTGAAGAAGATACGATGCGGTTGCCTTACCAAATCAGAGCTTTTTATTAGCTATTCCCAGAATGAGACACAGGACATGCTAGAAGCTGCAAAGCAAATTCTCCAGGCTTTGCCGACTCATGTGG
Organism: Chiloscyllium plagiosum; assembly: GCF_004010195.1. NCBI lineage: Eukaryota > Metazoa > Chordata > Chondrichthyes > Orectolobiformes > Hemiscylliidae > Chiloscyllium > Chiloscyllium plagiosum. The sequence continues at coordinate 64,935,931 of NC_057722.1, read as the reverse complement.
AGACAATCCAAGTTGTTACCAGATCTCTGCAAAATTTGGAAACAACATTAACCTTGAAATGAATGACAACTGAACTGTTTATTCTCACCAGTCATGTTTCACTTGATTGAATGATTTAACTTGTATTGCAGATTGTGGAAGGAAACAGTGATTTTTGTTTTTCAATAAAAGGAGTCATCACTTTGTTCATGATTTTTGGATGGAATTTTAAGAATTTTGTCCTGCAGCTCAACTTATTTGATGAAAACAAATGCAGTAACTAGCTTGTCTCCCCAAAGCCTGCCCACCAAGTCAGGAGTGTGATTCACTTGCATGGACGAATGCAGCTCCACTGAAGAAGCTTAACATCTGAGGACAAAGCACCCTGCTTGATTTGCACCCTGCTCAAACATTAAATTCCTTCCCCACCTACATTTGGCAGTAGTCATGTGCACCATCTACAAGATGCACTGAGGAAATTCATCAAGACTTCATGGACAACACCATCCAAACATACAATCACTATTACCTACACCAAGGGCAGCTGATATGAGAGAACACTACATCTTAAATTCTCCTCCAAGCCACTCATTATCCTGACTGGGAAGGCATAATTGTAGTTCCACAGTTAGTGTCAAAATCTTGAAATTCCCTCCACAATGACATTGTGTGACTGCCTACAGCAAATGGACTATAAGTTCAAGTAGGTAGTTCACCATAACGTTTTCAAGAGTAATTAGGGATGGGCAATAAATGCTGGCCGAGCCAACAAACCCCGCACTTCTAGGATAAGTCAATATCCAAACAAAAATCAGTTGGCATTATCACAACCCTGTACTGTAATAAGACCTTAACAATTCATCAGTAATACAAAGTGCTAGAGAAATTCCATCAGTAATGCCCGGTGCTACATTCTTCCAAGTCAATAAGAGAACCATTGAACAATTGCTGGGATCCTACTTGAAACCAGCTCCATGGTCAGGTTAAAGAAAAACATGAAAAGTCAATTTTATATGGACTGAACATACTGTTCAAGTTGCAAAAAGCATTCCCCAAAAGGTTCTCTCAACTCTCAGATGACCAGTATTGCAAAGAAAAATTACATTGTATTCGCATTAATGCAAAATGAAAAGTAATGTCATTCAATGACAATAATTGGTCCATAAGACTGCACTAATTTGAGCCACATGAAAGGAAGCAAATCCTGTATGCTGGAACCCACTACATCAAAAGGATGTTTTAACCCAATTGCCTAAAGGTATCTGAAATGAGACTATTGGTCTGTACAGTCAAATGGAAGACCTGAGTGTTCTCTAATTTTCTTAATGGTTTTGTGTACCTCCGAATCTGGTGTGCGGCAGCCACTTCCAAACTGCAAGTTAATGATACGATAAGCATTCCGATGCCAATTCCTATGTGCGTGGAATCTTGGAATGGCTGCACAGATGGGCAGCTTAGAGGGAATACGGAAGATGAACCATGGCAGAAAATCAATCCCAAGTAGATATTATCCTCTAATCAAGGGGCAGCAATAACAGTCAAGAACACTTGGAAACAGCAAAACTGTTTTGGCCTTTTTGAATTGGTGTTAGAGTGATAAAAACTCATTTATTCGTTGGTTATATTTTCCTTCTAATTTAAGGAGTGTTGCATATCAAGAAACAAAAAGAAAATTAAACAAAACATTATCAATCAGGAACTTTTTTGTTACTCCCCCACATCCTTGTAGATTGAAACTTCCTTTAGCATCACTGGGAGCTGGTACCAAAGTCAGAGCAACGTCGTGAGGTTCTTTTCTTGACAAATAACAGGTGCAGGAACAGGATCTAATGCACGTTGCGGTATACAGGAGCTGAAGAGATAGTAGCATAGTGGTAATAGAGATGCAAGCTAATACTGAGATCAAGGGTTCAAATCCACTACAATTGTGGAATTTAATTGCAATTAATAAAACTGGAATAGAAAGCTACTCTCTCCTACTCCTTAATGTCCTTTAGGGAAGGAAATCTGCCAGTGACTCCAATTCCACACAATGGACTCTTTCAACTGCCTAGCAAGCCACTCATTTGAAAGACAATTAGGACAGATAATCAATACTGGCCTTTCCAATGACATGCTCATTCATGCAAGAATTAAGAACTGTTACTATATACTAAGTGGATTAAGCTTTTGTTCACATGTATTGCTCTCTCAACCTCTCAAAACACAGGTCCAGCTGTTTGCCCACATCCAAAATAAATCAGCGTTCATAGATGATATTTCAAAATTAACAAGACTAAATTTGTAAATAAACATTTTATTTTACAACTAGTAAAAGCTATAAACTGTACCCAGAATATTTAAGTTCAATGAAGTACAGGTGGACAACTTTATAACTTTCAAAAATTTCAGTAATGATTCAAAATTTAAAGATTCTAAAAAGATTGTAACTCACCATGAATGATCAACTCAGAATCCTTATTCAGCTCATATAACCGAAATGCCTCCTCGAGCTCCAGCTGAGATGAGACAGTGCAAGGGTCACCTAATCAATAAATGAGAATACCAAAATGTATATCCTCAAAATATAATGCTATGACATTTAGCTTTGATGCAAACATATTTTCAGACATATTTCATACCAATTTCTAAGAAAAATCTTTACTTCTGGTGATTTTGTGAAAAAATTATTCACAGAAATGGAAATAACAATTAGTAGTTAGCCAGCTATCAAATACACAAGGATATGAAATTATTGGCCACTTTGTGGTATGTTACATCAAGTATGTTACACCTTTTGAAGCCCTCTTACAGCTACTTAAAAATTTACCAAAAGAATCAACATTCAATAACGATGATCAGAGATCTTAGAATTTCCTTTATTAGTTCTGTAGAATTGAAATGTTAGGTAGAACAAAAAACACAGCAATGCAGGAATGCTCTTTTTGACTGAAATTGTAGTAAACTACAATGTCAGTGCACAAAATTTGGTTGTTTCAAAGGAAAAATCAGTGAGACAGAGTATTTGTCGCTTCATATTGGCGTCTCCCTGGGAATAACTCGTGAAGGCATATAATTTTGGGTAAAGACTTAGGTCTAGTGTTGTAACAGCAATTTGGAGTCGAGAGGCACGAGAGTGCCCGAAATGTTGATTCTCCTCCTCCTTGGATGCTACCTGACCTGCTGTGCTTTTCCAGCACCACACACACAACTCTGATCTCCAGCATCTGCAGTCCTCACTTTCTTCTAGCAATTTGGAGTGGTGATCTGAGTGCCTCACAAGTAGGACAGTTTTGCAGCATAATGATCTGAAATGTAATGCTCTTCTATAATTCACGAACATCACCTCATGTGAAGTAAAAGGCATGAAGGGCAGTGGTAAAAAAAGTCTGGGTGGAATTTAACCCACTGGAGAAGGGCTATCAGCTAACTGCCACTGGGAACGGTGGCAACTTCTTGCAATACACATAGGCCTTGGGTTATTAAGGGAACCAGGCCACACGAGAGTTAGCAGAGGGTGGGTATTGCTATCTGGGTGAAGGCAAGAGAGGGTGAAAAGAAAAAGCCTCTCACAGTAGGTTTACCAATCAGGCACTGAACACCTCTAAACCAGAAACATCCATCATCTCACACCAGCTGTGTTTGTTTTTCTTGAGGCAAAGCCTCAATTAACATCTCGACAAGGAGGCATTCCATGAAGCAGTCACACCAACACCCTGGTGCCTGATGAAATGTTCCAACCAGCTTCCAGAAACAGATAATGAATTCCACCAGGTGTAGGAAATATGCTGATTAGTTGCTATCTGGTTGGATTTTGTTTTCTACTTCCCACGGTTTGGAAACAGCAAACAGTCATCACATCAACGACTCTACTTTTCTCTTAATGTGTCTTTAATATGGGATTGATATTTCCAGATAACATATCTACAGACTGTATTAATCCATCTCCTAATAGTAGAACATTTGTGGGCGGCACGGTGGCACAGTGGTTAGCACTGCTGCCTCACAGCGCCTGAGACCCGGGTTCAATTCCCGCCTCAGGCGACTGACTGTGTGGAGTTTGCACGTTCTCCCCGTGTCTGCGTGGGTTTCCTCCGGGTGCTCCGGTTTCCTCCCACAGTCCAAAGATGTGCAGGTTAATTGCCCGTAGTGTTAGGTAAGGGGTAAATGTAGGGGTATGGGTGGGTTTCGCTTCGGCGGGTCGGTGTGGACTTGTTGGGCCGAAGGGCCTGTTTCCACACTGTAATGTAATCTAATCTAAAATCTAATCTAACATAGAACATTACAGCGCAGCACAGGCCCTTCGGCCCTCGATGTTGCGCCAACCTGTCATAACAATCTGAAGCCCATCTAAACTACACTATTCCATGTACGTCCATATGCTTGACCAATGACGACTTAAATGTACTTAAAGTTGGCGAATCTGCTACCGTTCCAGGCAAAGCATCCCAAACCCTTACTACTCTGAGTAAAGAAACTACCTCTGACATCTGTCCTATATCTATCACCCCTCAATTTAAAGTTATGCCCCTTCATGCTCGCCGTCACCATTCTTGGAAAAAGGCTCTCCCTGTCCACCCTATCTAACCCTCTGATTATCTTATACGTCTCTATTAAGTCCCTCTCAACCTTCTTCTCTCCAATGAAAACAGCCTCAAGTCCCTCAGCCTTTCCTCATTAGACCTTCCCTCCATATCAGGCAACATCTTAGTAAATCTCCTCTGCACACTTTCCAAAGTTTCCACATCCTTCTTATAATGCGGTGACCAGAACTGTACGCAATATTCCAAATGCGGCCGCACCAGAGTTTTGTACAGCTGTAGCACAACCTAGTGGTTCTGGAACTCAATCCCTCTATTAATAAAAGCTAAAACACTGAATGCCTTCTTAACAACCCTATCTGTGTACCTGGATACCGAGATCTCTCTGCTCATCTACACTACCAAGAATCTTACCATAAGCCACTTTGCATTCCGGTTACTCTGACCAAAGTGAATCACCTCACACTTGTCCACATTAAACTCCATTTGCAGCCCAGCTCTGCAGCTTATCTATGTCTCTCTGTAACCTACAATATCCTTCGTCACTATCCACAACTCCACCGACCTTAGTGACGTCTGCAAATTTACTAACCCACCCTTCTACACTCTCATCCAGGTCGTTTATAAAAATGACAAACAGCAGTGGACCCAACACCAACCCTTGCAGTATACCACTAATAACTGGACTCCGGGATGAACATTTCCCATCAACCACCACCCCCTGTCTTCTTTCAGCAAGCCAATTACTGATCCAAACCCTATATCTCCCACAATCCCATTCCTCCACATTTTGTACAATAGTCTACTATGGGGAACCTTATCGAACACCTTGGTGAAATCCATATGCACCACATCAACCGGTTTACTCTCATCTACCTGTTTGGTCACCTTCTCAAAGAACTCAATAAGGTTTGTGAGGCACGACCTACCCTTCACAAAACCGTGCTGACTATCCCTAATCAAATTATTCTTTTCGAGATGATTATAAATCCTACCTCTTATAATATTTTCCAACACTTTACCAACAACTGAAGTTAAGGCTCACTGGTCTACAATTACCAGGGTTGTCTCTACTCCCCTTCTTGAACAGGAGAACCACATTTGCTATCCTCCAGTCTTCTGGCACTATTCCTGTAGACAATGACGATTTAAAGATCAATGCCAAAGGCTCGGCAATCTCCTCCCTGGCTTCCCAGAGGATCCTAGGATAAATCCCATCCGGTCCAGGGGACTTATCTATTTTCACACTCTGCAGGATTTCTAATACCTCTTCTTTGTGAACCTCAATCCCACCTAGTCTAGTAGTCTGTATTGCAGTATTCTCCTCGACAACATTGTCGTTTTCTAGAGTGAATACTGTCAAAAAATATTCATTTAGTGCTTCCCCGTCTCCTCTGACTCTACACACAATTTCCCACTACTATCCTCGATTGGCCCTAATCTTACTCTTGTCATTCTTTTATTCCTTAAATACCTATAGAAAGCCTTAGGGTTTACCCTGATCCTATCTGCCAAAAACTTCTCATGTCTCCTCCTGGCTCTTCTGAGCTCTCTCTTTAGGTTTTTCCTGGCTACCTTGTAACCCTGAAGCACCCTAACTGAGCCTTCACATCTCATCCTAACATAAGCCTTCTTCTTCCTCTTGAAGAGAGATTCCACTTCCTTCGTAAACCACAGCTCCCGCGCTCTACAGCTTCCTCCCTGCCTGACAGGTACATACTTATCTAGGACACACAGGAGCTTTTCCTTGAATAAGCTCCACATTTCTAATGTGCCCATCCCTGCAGTTTCCTTCCCCATCCTATGCTTCCTAAATCTTGCCTAATCGCATCGTAATTGCCTTTCCCCCAGCTGTAACTCTTGCCCAGTGGTATACACCTATCCCTTTCTATCACTAAAGTAAACATAACAGAATTGTGATCGCTATCACCAAAGTGCTCACCTACTTCCAAGTCTAACACCTGGCCAGGCTCATAACCCAGTAAACCAAAAGTTCCTTAGGTCACAACTCAGCTTCAAAATTCAAGGTACAACACGCAGTTGGTTACATAAAAATTCAACAGATGAGCAAGGTTTTTATTTCATCAGTGTATGTACTCATATGCTTTCACCATGGCTGTAACACATTCAATGCCCAAGCAGTTCTGTCACAGCCAAGGGAGGAATTGAAGCCAGTGTTAGTGTTACTGTGCATCATGAACTCAGCCATGAAGGGTTCACTTTCTCAACATCTTCCCTTGAGGCGTCAATCACGACCAGTATTCTCTCTCTCTAATATGAGAGCAACCCTGTGGTCTGATGGGACGATGGCAACTTTTACCTTCTGTCAAAATAACGGTGAGGCTAAACTCTTGTTGTTATTGAAGTTGCTCAACTCTAATTGTTATTGAAGTGCAAGTAACAGCAGCTTCAGGGGCAGCAGCTGTTTGACGAAAAACAGACAACAATGATTTACTGTGAGTGATATGCTCCATTGGGAGTTTCACAAAACAGCATTTTGTTGCCAGCTTCCCATGCAAATATACTGACAAGCGTTAAATTGTTTAAATGAAGTGTTAATTACAGTTATAAAACACAACTACAGATGTTGGAGATTATTCATGAAGTTCAACTGGTCTGGCAGCATCTGTAGGGAGAAAGCAGAGTTAATGTTTTGAGCCCAGTGACTCTTAAGCAGAACATAGTTCTTCAGTTGGAGTCATAGAGTCAGAGATGTATGGCACGGAAATAGACCCTTTGGTGCAACTTGTCCATGCCAACCCAATATCCTAGCCTAATCTAGTCCCATTTGCCAGCATTTGGCTCAACTCCCTCCAAACCCTTCCTATTCATCCACGCATTCAGATGCCTTTTAAATGTTGTAATTGTACCAGCCTCCTCTGGCAGCTCATTCCATACATGCACCACCCTCTTCGTGAAAAAGTTGCCCCTTAGGTTCCCTCTCACCATAAACCTATGCTCTCTAGCTCTGGACTCCCCCACCCCAGGGAAAATATCCTATCCATGCCCAACATGATTTTATAAATCTCGTTAAGGTCACCCCTCAACCTCCAACACTGCAAGGAAAACAGCCCCAGCCTATTCAACCTCTCCCTAAGACTCAAATTCTCCAACGCTGGCAACATCCTTGTAAATCTTTTCTGAACTCTTTCAAGTTTCACAACCTCCTTCCGATTGTCAAGAGACCAGAATTCCACACAATATTCCAAAAGTGGTATAACCAATGTCCTGTACAGCCGCAACATGACCCCCGAACTCCTAGGATCAATGTTCTGACCAATAAAGGAACTATGATCCTGCACTCCAAGGTCTCTTTGTTCAGCAACACTCCCTAGGACCTTACGATTACGTGTATAAGTCCTGCTCTGATTTGCCTTTCCAAAATGCAGCACTCACATTTACCTAAATTAAACTCCATCTGCCACCACTCAGCCCACTGGCCCATCTGATCAACATCCCGTTGCTCTGAGGTAACATTCTTCACTGTCCACCACATCTCCAATTTTGTTGTCATCTGCAAACTTACTAACTATACTTCCTATGTTCAAATCCAAATCACTTATATAAATGACAAAAAGCAGTGGACCCAGGCATCAGTCTGAAAAGCAACCCTCCACCATCACAGACTACCTTCAAGCCAGTTCTGTATCCAAATGGCTCATTCTCCCTGTACTACATGAGGCCCAACCTTGCTAACCAGTCTTCCATGAGGAACCTTACAGAAGTCCATATAGATCATGTCCATTGCTCTGCCCTCATCAATCCTCTTTGTTACTTCTTCAAAAAACTCAATCAAGTTGATGAGACATTATTTCCCCACACACAAAGCCATGATGACCATCTCTAATCATTCCTTGCCTTTCCAAATACATGTAAATCCCATCCCTCAGGATTCCCTCCAACAACTTGCCCACCTCTGATATCAGGCTCACCGGTCTATAGTTCCCTGGCTTTTTCCTACCATTTTTCTTAAATAGTGGCACCACGTTAGCCAGCCTCTAGTCTTCCAGCACCTCACGTGTGACTATCCATGATACAAATATCTCAGCAAGGGACCCAACACTCATTTCCCTAGCTTCCCAGAGTTAGAGGGCGCACCTGATCAGATCCTGGGGATTTATCCACTTTAATGCGTTTCAAGACATCCAGCACCATCTTCTCTGGACATTTTTCAAGATGTCACCATCTATTTTCCCACATTCTATATTTTGCATGTTCTCCTCCACAGTAAACACTGTTGCAAAATACTCATTTAGTATCTCCCCTATCTCCTGCGGTTCCACACATAGGCTGCCTTGGGGCCCTATTCTATCCCTAGTTACCCTCTTGTCATTAATGTATTTATAAAAGCCCTTTGAATTTTCCTTAACCCTGTTTGCCAAAGCTATCTCATGTCCCCTTTTTGCCCTCCTGATTTCCCTCTTAGGTATACTCCTACTGCCTTTATACTCTTCTAAGGGTTCACTCAATCTATCCTGTCTTACCTGACGTATGCGCCCTTCTTTTTCTGAAGGAAACTCTCAATTTCTTTAGTCATCCAGCATTCCCTACACCTACCAGCCTTTCCTTTCACCCAAACAGAACATACTGTCTCTGGACTCTCGTTATCTCATTTCTGAAGGCTTCCCATTTTCCAACTGTCCCTTTTCCTGTGAATATCTGCCCCCAATCAGCTTTTGAATGTTCCTGCCTAATACCATCATAATTAGCCTTCCATCAATTTAGAACTTCAACTTTTATATCCGGTCTATCCTTTTCCATCTCTATTTTAAATCTAATAGAATTATGGTCGCTGGCCCCAAAGTGCTCCCCCACTGACACCTCAGTCACCTGCCCTGCCTTATTTCCTAGCTGTAGGTCAAGTTTTGCACTTTCTTGAATGGTTGAGCAGGCTCAAGGAGCGGATGGTCTAATCCTCTTTTTTTTCCTCGTGTTCTTGGTTTCTTATTGGCCATTTGGTTTTTAAGATACTTGACTTCAGGTTGACACTTACAGCACTTGAACTTGTAGAACTGTTGCTGGTTCTTAAAAAAGCTTTCACTTCAATCTCTTAACCACCTAATATTCTGCATCGACCATGTTCTCAAAATTTACAAAGAGGACTGCCCTGGTAGAGCCATCATTTCATCCTGTTCTTGCCCCACTGAACTTATTTCTTCCTATACTTCATTATTTTTTTCCCAGCTTTGTTCTGTCGCTCCCCACTCACAATCATAATGATTCAATTGGTTAATTCCAGTTCAATAATTTTCAGTTTGTTGGCCTGAGCCCACTCCTCCTCACCATTTTGTGCAATCACTCTATTCGCCCATTCCCCATCAGGATGGCCTGAATGCTCTCTGGTTCTTCCTTGAAATGGGGCCTGCAGACAATTTCCATCTCTATCACTCTCCTTAGCTTGACATCAGTAGCGGGGAAAATGCTGGAGTCCATTATAAAAGGTTTGATAGCAGAATACTTAGAAACAGTGATAGGACGGGCAGAAATGGCATCGATTCACAAAAGCTCAAGCTCAACAAATCTGCTGGAATTTTAAGGGCTTCGTGTGATATGGGCCAAATGCTGACAAATGAGACTAGACTGATTTAGGATATCTGATCAGCATGGATAAGTTTGACTGAAGTGTCTGTTTCCATGTTGTACAACTCTATGGCTCTAATACAATGGCCAAGTGTGAACTTGGCTGTGGTTTACTTGGACTGTCAGAGGCTTTTGATAAGGAGATTAACATAGAAAATTAGAGTGCACAGGATTTGGGGTGGTGTGTTGAAATTGACAGAGAACTCACTGACAGACAGGAAATAAAGGGCGGTAGTTAGCAACGAGTGAAAGAGTGTAGGGATCAGTCCTTGAACCACAGCTATTCACAACGTGTTTAATAATTGAGAAGAGGGAACCAAAGCGCAAGACAATAAATTATAGGCTGGTTAGCTTGATCACGATCATTGATAAGGTTTGAGACTGCAGAGTACTCCGAAATGCATAATTGAATCAGGCTTGGTCAAGGACAAATTGCAAAATCTGACAAAAACGTAAGAACGTTTTGTGGAAAAATTTTTCAAGATGGCAGCTGGTGACATGCGGAGGTCCGAAGGGGTCAGGGTTGGAATCACAACTATTCAGGTTAGACATTAATGACCTGGGCTAAGAAAGTGAGCACATCACTACTAAGTTTATAGATGACACAAAAATTGGTAGTGGGACAGATAGTATTGAGGAAGTGGGGAAGCTGCAGAAGGACAGGCTGGAGAATGGACAAGTGGTGGCAGATGGAGTATAATGTGGAAAATATGAGCAGTTTGGGGCTCCGTATAGGAAAGATGTGCTACTTTGAAAGTTTCAACCAAAACAGCTATAATAATTCCAACCAGAAATTTGAAATCGGTCTTATCATAATTTGAGAGCTTGATAATACACTTTCCCAGGCAAAAACATGTATCAGTAAGAAGATATTTCCAAATTAGCCAACATAAATAAATGTCAATTCAGATTATTGCAGTAGCAAGTTAGAGGGCTCAGATGAGCACACAATTGGGTTTGAAAATATCTCACACTAGGCTAGGCTCAAATCAGTGGTGAAGAAGGGCTTATGCCTGAAATGTCGATTCTCCTGCTCCTTGGATGCTGCCTGACCGGCTGCGCTTTCCCAGCAACACATGTTTCAGCACTGACTGTGTCATTCCATGTAGGAGAAATTGCAGCTAAGTGCAGAACAATCTCAGCATATTTCTAAACAGAATCCTAAATCCATTTTTGTAAACATTTAACTTCCCATTAAGATCTTCTTCATTCTTCCAATAAAAGGAAATGGTCAGGATAGCCAGGTTTTGAAGTAACCACATAGTGAGGATCGTATACAAATAGGTAATCATGACAGCTTATTTAAGCTGTGTTGCACATGTGCAAAATCCAAGAATCTGGGCAATTGTACAAGCTTTGTTTTGACCGAAGGTTAAATATAACTGATCATTTTACACTTCTGTAGACCCTTCAAAAGGTGTGGACTGTACTAGATTTTGCAACTATACTTCATTGCATCTATGAATATATAACAAGTAGGTGCAAAACAAAAATATACGTAGTTATCCGATATCACATGCTTAAATTTAATTTGGGAAATGTCACATGAATGAATTTTTAAAAAAATGTTATCAGCTTATCTTCACGTCAAACTATAAACAAATGATCACATTTGAAAAAGACAAACACAAAAAACATCATCATAGTCCGACAATAAATGACATGGATGAGTAAAGTGAATACCGTAGAGTCAGGTTTGCATTTGACACAAAAATAGGTGGAAAGACAAGTTGAGGATGGCACAATCTACACAGTGATACAGACAGCTTAAGCAAATAGACAAAACCTTGGTAGATGGAATACAACATAGAAAATATGATGTTTTCATTTTGGCAGAAGAACAGAAAAGCTGAACATTATTTAAACAGAGAAAAACTGGAGAAAACAACAGAACCAATGGATTTGGGAGTACTCATGCAGAAAGCATCCAAGTTTGGTGGGTAACGTGGGAAGGCAGATGGAATGCTGACGTTTATTTCAAAAAGGAATGGAGAATAAAAGTCAAGAGGATTTCTAAAACCATATAAGGCATTAGTCAGACCACAGCTGGAATAGGATGTACAGATTTGGGCCTCTTATTTCTGGAAAGATGTATTGGTATTGGAGGCAACTCTGCTTTCAATTCATTTGCCATTTCTCTTCTGAAAACCTAAATATATTACATCCACTTATTTCCCCTTATTTAAATTGCTTGTTACATCAAATTTACTGGAATTCTAGTAAATTTCAGATATGATTCCCATTCATGAAGCCATGCTGATATTGATTGATCATCGTGTATTTCCTAAAGCTTTGCTATTATAGGGCAACCTCGATTATCCTAACAATGGGTGTGGGGAGCATTTTGTTCAGATAATCAAACGTTCGGATACTACAGTTTCCCCAAGCATTGGGACCTTGAGATCTTGTTTGGATAATCCAAAATTTGGATAATCGATGTTCGAATAACCCAGGTTGTTCTGTACATTCAATATTTTCTTAATAACATATATTTAGCTAATTGACTTATAATTATCTGTTTGTTGTCTTTCCTCTGGGACTTAAGGACTCCTAGAAGATTATTACCAGTGCATTCATTATCTCTTCCTTAATATTCCACAATGAATCCTATTAGGTCCAAGGGATTATCAGTGTTTAGCCCTATTTATTTTTCCCTAGCATTACTCTTCTGGCGACAGTTATTCTTTTGCGCCTTGAATATTTAGCAAGCTTGGAATGCTATCAGTATCTCTTGTGAAGACTAATGCCAGGTATTTATTCAACTATTTTACTATTTCCTGCTTCTCAATTCTTCAGCTGCCTTATTCTGTAAGGAACCTGCGTTCACTTTGGTTTTCTCTTCCATTTTCTATGTTTAAAGCAGCTCTTGTTGTCTGCCTTCATACTATTTGAACCATTACCCTCTAATATTACTTCCTCCCTTGTTTTGGTAGTCACTGGTTAGCTTTTAAAATGCTCCCAAATCTTCTGGCTTAGCAAATCTCAAATTGGACAAAAAGAAAATTAAAACTTGTTTAAGAGGTGTTAGGACACCTCTTTAGACCAGATGGGACTTGATCCCAGGCCTCCTGACCCAGAAGCATGGACATTCATCTTAAACGCAAGTGGCAACACCCTTATTTTTAAATTGCATTCCTGGCTCTAGACACCTCAACCAGGGAAAACATCTTATCTGCATCAATGCTGTTCAACCCTTTAAATATTTTGTGGATTTCAATGGAATCACTCCTCGTTTTTTTTTAAATCCAATAGGATACTGGCCTAATTTACCCAAACTCTCTTCCCATCATCCCAAGAAAAGGTCTAGGACACGGTGGTACAGTGGTTAGCACTGCTGCCTCACAGCGCCAGAGACCCGGGTTCAATTCCCGCCTCAGGCAACTGTCTGTGTTGAGTTTGCACATTCTCCCCGTGTCTGCGTGGGTTTCCTCTGGCTGCTCTGGTTTCCTGCCACAGTCCAAAAATGTGCAGGTTAGGTGAATTCGCCAAGCTAAATTGCCTGTAGTGTTAGGATGAAGGGGTAAATGTAGAGGAATGGGTCTGGGTGGGTTGCTCTTTGGAGGGTCGGTATGGACTTGTTGAGCCAAAGGGCCTGTTTCCACACTGTAAGTAATCTAATCTAGAAAGTAGTAATATCCTTCCAAAAGTAAGGAGACCAAAACTACACAATGCTTCAGAGATGGTCTACCCAAGCTCCTATACATTTGGAGCAAGACTTCACTACTCCTGTACTCAAATCCTCTTGTAATAAAAGTTAATGCCCCATTAGCCTTCCTAATAGCTTGCTAAACCTGCATGTTAGTCTTCAGTGATTTATTGCCCAGGACACCGACGTCCCTTTTTATACTTGCAGCTTCCAGCTTTATCATTTCAGAAATTCTCTGCACGTTTGTTCCTTCTATCAAAGTGGATAATGTCAGTTTTCCACATTATATATTCTACCTGCCCTATTTATTTCAACTATTTTCGACCTGAGGGCCCATCTCTTAGCCCTATCATGACATCATATCCCACATGCTTTAGTTTCGCTAAGTAATGTGTGGGGAACCTGACCAAGCCTCTGAAAATGGCCACGCGGGGAGGGGTGGGGGGGTGAAGCAGTGACCATACTATAACAGATTTCACCCTGTTTAGGGAGGGAGGGAAGCCTGAACATTTTAGGCTGGTTAGCCTCTTGTTGGTAAAGAGCGAGATTTTAAAGTACTGAGAAGTGCCGAGTCAGCACGGCTTTGTCAAAGGGGAGGTCATGCCTAACAAATCAATTAGAATTCTTTGAGGAGGTAATGAGCAAATGAGACAAAGGAGAACCTGTGGATGTCATCTATTTGGATTTCCGAAAGGCCTTTGACAAGGCTGCCAAATAGAATAAGAACCCATAGTGTTAGGGGCAAGGTACTGGCATGGACAGAGGATTAGCTGCCTGACAGAAGGCAGAGAGTGAGGATAAAAAAAGGTCTTTTTCAGAATGGCAGCTGGTGACTAGTGGAGTTCCACAGGGGTTAGTGTTGAGACCACAGCTATTCACTTAGGACTTAGAACTAGGAGTTAGGAGCTCTAGTTCAGGATTCTCTTAAGGTTAACATGCAGGTTCAGTTGGCAGTTAGCATTAATTTCAGTAATGTCAGCATTAATTTCAAAAGGGCTAGAATTTAAAAGGAGGGATGTACTGCTGAGGCTGTACAAGGTTCTGGTCAGATTACACAGTGTATTGAGAAAGGTTTTGGGCCCTGTATCTAAAGATGGACATGGCGAACTTTGTCGAGGTCCAGAGGAAGTTCACAAGAATAATCCTGGGAATGAAGTGCATGTAATATGAGGACTCTGGCTCTGCACTTAGTAGAGATAGAAGAATGAGGGGGAGATGTCATTGAACCTGACAGAAGACTTAGAAGCCCAGAGAGTTAGGATGTAGATAAAAAGGGTTCCACCGGTAGGAAAGATTGGGATCCAAGGGCACAGCCTCAGAGTGAAGGATGACTCTTTTGAATGGAGATAATGAGAAATTTCTTCAGCCAGAGGGTGGGAAACCTGTGGAACTCATTGCCATGAAAGACAGTAAAGGTCAAGTCACCCGAATGTATTAAGACATAGATAGATAGATAGGTTCTTGATTGGTAAGGGGTTCAAATGTTACAGGGTGAAGACAGGAGAAAGGGGTTGGGAAACGCATGAATGATCAACTGGCAAAGCAGATTGGATTGACCAAGTGGCCAAATTCTGCTCCCAAAGTATGATAGCCTATCTTTAATACACTTATTAAGTAACTTAGGATTTTTTTTTTTAAATTTTACATGCCATTATTCTTTTATGTTCATTTTTACTTTCCTGATTTCCTTTTGAAGTTTCCTCTTGTAGATTCTGTATTTTTCTTGGGTTTCTGCTGGTTTGAGCCCATGGTATTTCCATAAGGTTCGCTTTTTCCTCTTAGAGTCATAGAGATGTTCAGCATGGAAACAGGCCTTTCAGTCCAACTCATCCACGCCGACCAGATATCCCAATCCAATCTAGTCCCACCTGCCCGCACCCGGCCCATATCCCTCCAAACCCTTCCTATTCATACACCCATCCAGATGCCTTTTAAATGTTGCAATTGTACCAGCCTCCACCACTTCCTGTGGCAGCTTATCCCATACATGTACCACCCTCTGCGTGAAAAAGTAACCCCTT
Source organism: Chiloscyllium plagiosum (assembly GCF_004010195.1). Classification (NCBI taxonomy): domain Eukaryota; kingdom Metazoa; phylum Chordata; class Chondrichthyes; order Orectolobiformes; family Hemiscylliidae; genus Chiloscyllium; species Chiloscyllium plagiosum. The sequence continues at coordinate 64,920,185 of NC_057722.1, read as the reverse complement.
AGGTCTCTTTTATATCTTTCCCCTCTCACCCTAAACCTATGCCCTCTAGTTCTGGACTCCCCGACCCCAGGGAAAAGACTTTGCCTATCTACACTATCCCTGCCCCTCATAATTTTCTATAAGGTCACCCCTCAGCCTCTGACGCTCCAGGAAAAACAGCCCCAGCCTGTTCAGCCTCTCCCTATAGCTCAAATCCCCCATCCTGGCAACATCCTTGTCAATCTTTTCTGAACCCTTTCAAGTTTCACAACATCTTTCCGATAGGAAGGAGACCAGAATTGCACGCAATATTCCAAAAGTGGCCTAACCAATGTCCTGTACAGCCGCAACATGACCTCCCAACTCCTGTACTCAATACTTTGACCAATGAAAGAAAGCATACCAAACACCTTCTTCACTATCCTATCTGCCTGCAACTCCACTTTCAATGAGTTATGAACCTGCACTCCAAAGTCCCTTTGTTCAGCAACGCTCCCTAGGACCTTACCATTAAGTGTATAAGTTCTGCTTAAATTTGCTTTCCCAAAATGCAGCACCTCGCATTTATGTGAATTAAACTCCATCTGCCATTTCTCAGCCCATTGGCCCAGCCGGACAAGATCCCGTTGTAATCCCGTTGTGATTTATCAGACATAAAGTCTATATCTTCCATATCCTTTTCCACAGTAAATACTGATGAAAAATATGCATTTAGTATCTCCCCCATTTTCTGTGGCTCCACACAAAGGCTGCCTTGCTGATCTTTGATGGGCCCTATTCTGTCCCTAGTTACCTTTTTGTCCTTAACGTATTTGTAAAAACCCTTTGGATTCTCCTTAATTCTATTTGCCAAAGCTATCTCATGTCCCCTTTTTGCTCTGAATTCCCTTTTAAGTATATTCCTACTGCCTTTTTGACTCTTCTAAGGATTCACTCGATCTGTCATGTCTATACCTTAAATATGCTTCCTTCTTTTTCTGAACCAAACCCTCAATTTCTTTAATCATCCGGCATTCCCTGTACTTACCAGCCTTTCCTTTCACCCTAACAGGAACATATTGTGTCTGGACTCTCGTTATCTCATTTCTGAAGGCTTTCCATTTCCAGCCGTCCCTTTACCTGCGAACATCTGTCCCCAATCAGCTTTTGACAGTTCTTGCCTAATTCCGTCAAAATTGGCCTTTCTCCAATTTAGAACTTCAACTTTTAGATCTGGTCTATCCTTTTCCATCACTATTTTAAATCTAATAGAATTAAGGCCCCAAAGTGCTCCCCCACTGACACCTCAGTCACCTGCCCTGCCTTATTTCCCAAGAGTAGGTCAAGTTTTGCACCTTCTCCAGTAGGTATATCCACATACTGAATCAGAAAATTTTCTTATACACACTTAACAAATTCCTCTCCATCTAAACCCTTAACACTATGGCAGTCCCAGTCTATGCATGGAAAGTTAAAATCCCCTACCATAACCACCCTATTATTTTTACAGATAACTGAGATCTCCTTACAAGTTTGTTTCTCAAATTCATGCTGACTATTAGGAGGTCTATAATACAATCCCAATAAGGTGATCATCTCTTTCTTATTTCTCAGTTCCACCCGAATAAACTTCCCTGGATGTATTTCCAGGAATATCCTCCCTCAGCACAGCTGTAATGCTATCCCTTACCAAAAACACCACTCCCCTTCTTCTCTTGCCTCCCTTTCTATCCTTCCTGTAGCATTTGTATCCTGGAACATTAAGCTGCCAGTCCTGTCCATCCCTGAGCCATGTTTCTGAAATTGCCATGATATCCCAGTCCCATGTTCCTAACCATGCCCTGAGTTCATCAGTCTTCCCTTGTTAGGCCTCTTGCATTGAAATAAATGCAGTTTAATTTATCAGTACTACCTTGTCCCTGCCTGTCCTGACTGTTTGACTCACTTCTATTCTCAACTGTACCAGTCTCAGATTGACCTCTTTCCTCACTATCTCCCTGGGTCCCACACCCCCACCCTTGAGAGTTTAAATCCTACCAAGCAGCTCAAGCAAATTTCCATGCCAGTATATTGGTCCCCTTCCAATTTAGGTGCAATCCATCCTTCTTGTACAGGTCATTTCTACCCCAAAAGAGATTCCAATGATCCAAAAATGTGAATCCTTCGCACATACACCAGCTCCTCAGCCATACATTCATCTTCTCTATCCTCCTATTCCTGCCCTCACTAGCTTGTAGCACCAGGAGTAATCCAGATATTACTACTCTCGAGGACCTCCTTTTCAAATTCCTGCCTAACTCTGTGATCTCCCTTCAGAATCTCATCCTTTTCCCTTCCTATGTCGTTGGTTCCAATGTGAACAATGACCTCTTGCTGGCCCCTCTCTCCCCCATGAGAACATTCTGCACCCTGAGACATCCTCGATCCTGGCACCAGGGAAGCAACACACCATTCTGATTTTTCGCTGCTGCCCACAAATGTCTGTCTGTACCCCTCTTTGCATTAGAACCAGTCTCAATACCAGAAACCTGGCTATTCATGCTACATTCTCCTGAGAATCTCTTACCTTTCTTGGAGTTAACCCATCTATGTGACTGTATCTGATACTTTCTTCCCTTCCTATAACTGCCATCCATCACACACTGTTGCTGTTGCAAATTCCTCATTGCTTCTAACTGTCTCTCCATTCAATCTGATAACATTCACAACCAACAGCATTTATGGCAGATATAATCTGCAGTAACCTTTAAACTCTCTTCAAACTCCCACCTCTGACAAGAAGTTTATATATCACTCAACTAAAGGCCATTTTTCCTCCTTCACAATCTACAGACCCGTCTTATTCCTCTACAAACACTGCCCCAGGTTAAATTAATAGTAATGGCTTATATTTTAAGTTTAATCAAGAGACATATCTCCAAAAACATATAATCAAGAAAGAACCCACTCTACTCACTACTGCAGACTTTCTGTAGGCCACACTTAAAACAACGAATCATTTATCTGATTCTGTGCTGTGAACTTCGCCCAACAGTTCCTCCAAGATCAGCTGTGAATTTCACTGTTCGTTAATTTTCCCAGACGCATTCCGATGGCCAGCGATACATGAATTCAAACAGCACAGGCTGTGTCAGTTTCTTTCTCTCTCTCTCCTGCACTGACCTCACCATGTGCTTCCTTTGTCCGGTCTTCTCCCTTTGAAAACTGTTGTTTTGACTTTTTTTTCCCCCAACGTTCCAAAACAATGCAACAGCATATAAAACAGCAATTGCTGCTCCTAGAATTCAAGGAAATCACCTCCAGCACCTGAAATACCTCAAAAAGAAAGGAGCAGCTGTTACAGCCAGAAATTTTTCCCGTCCTCCATCTTGGATTACCCAAAAGCTTTATCCAATTCTAAATCCCTTGATTTCTAGGCTTCACAGGATTTATTGAGCCCACCCGTGATCTTTATTTGATGGCACTGCTCTGACAGATTTTCCAATGAATATCAGCTTCCAGTCCACACTGGCCAAATTATACCTGAGCTTATTGAAATTGGCCATACCCCAATTTAGAACTTCCATTGCAGGCTATTTCTTGTCTTTTTAAAAAAGAATCTTGAAACTAACAGCTATGATTGCTGTCTGCAAAATGCTCCCCAAACTGACACTTCAACCATTTGCCAGCTAATTACCCAAAATTATGTCCAGGACCACTCCCTCTCTACAAGCTTTCAACAAACGTGCTTAAAAAAACTCTTAGATACATTAAGATTTCTACTCCGTTTAAACTTTTCAAGTTATGACAATCCCAACTAATGGAAGTTGAAATTCCTTATCATTGGCCAATTCCTTTGACACTTCTGAAATTTTCCATCATATCTGCTCTTAATTGTACCCATGTGGATTCATTTGAGGAGCCTAAGATGTTATGCCCTCTCACTACTGTAATTGATTCCCTGATCAATACTGCAACACACCCTCCTCTTCCATCTCACCTGAAGATTCTATAACCTAGAATACTGAGATGTCAATCCTGCCCTTTCTCAATTATATCTTGTGACAGTAATGATACCATGCTGCCACACTTTAATTAGTGCCCTCAACTCATTTGCCTTGATCGTCAGACTTCTTGCACATATAACATCTAACCATCCCAAACTGCCTTGTGCTTTAACTGACCTTCTTGACACCAGTGATCTCTCTTCTAATTTTGGTCATTTATCTCCCTTTGCTGAACTTCTTCTCTGGATCCCAATCCTGCCAAGTTAGTTTAAATCTTCCCCAACAGCCCTAGCAAATCACCCGTATGGTTGGTGGTTTCCAGTTCAGGTACAACCCATCCACTTTGTTCAAGTCCCACCTTCCCCAAAAACCAATGTCCCAGAAATCTAAAAACCATTCCCTGCACCATCATTTCTCCAGCCACACAATCATTTAGATTAATCTCCAGTGAATTATCACATAGCAGCAGAGGTAATTTAGAGATTACCACTGTTTGGAGTTCTTCTGCCTCTGAGCTCTCCAAATTCTGCTTTCAGGATTGCAGTCGCTTTTTTTCTACCAGTGATACTAATATGCATCATAATCTGTTTCCTCTTCCCCCTCAGAATACCCTGCAGCCATTCAGTGACATCCTTGACCCTGGTATCAAAGAGGCAGCATATGGTTGGATTTGTTCCCCTTACAATTAAATCCCCTACACTATCGCCATCTCATTCTTCCTCCTCCTTTCGAACAGCAGACCCATCCATGTTGTCATGAAGTTGGCTCCTGCTGCATTCCCCTTCAATAGTAGTTAAGATAGCATGTCTGTTAGTAAGGAGACCATAGAGGACTCCTGCACTGCCCTCCTGTACCCTGCCTGGTCACACAAGCCCTATGTACCTGTTCTTTCTTCACCTATTGAGTGATCATCTCACTGAATGTTATATCTATGTAATGCTTAGCATTGCAGATGCTTCAGTGAATTTGCCCCCACAGCCCCAGTTCCAAAATGTGGTTCGTCAGTAGGTGAAAATTAGATACTGCTCCTGTACATACGGTTACCAGGATCAACTGAATTCACATACATAAAAAGAAAGAGACCAAAGCGACCATCAGTTCATTGGACTTTAATGCTGGCAAAATAATAATAGGGACCGAGAAAATGGCAGAGAAGTTGAATAAATGTTTTACAGTCTTCACACTGGAGGACATTAAAATGATTCTAAAAATACTAAACACCAAGGGTGAGTAAACATGAAACTAATCATTATCATGAGAGGAAAAAGTAATAGGGCAACTACAGGGCCAAATTCCACAAAGTCCCCTGGACGTGTTAAGTTGCATATTGGGATTTCAAAGGAAGTAGCTACGCAGATAATGGATGTAAAGGTACTAATCTTGCAAGAATACTTAGATTCTGGATGAGTCCGACAGGATTAGAAAATATTTGTTCAAAGTAAAAGGAAGCTGAAAAGAAAATCAGGCAACTAAAAGCCAGCCCACTTAACAAACTATTGGGTGAATACTGAGTCTCTGTTTCAAAGGATGAAAAAGCAGAGCATTTAGAAACACATGAAGAAATCCAGTGTCAACATGGTTTCACAATTTAGAAATCACGCCTGATAAATTTATGACAGTTTCTAGACAAAGTAACAAGCAGGATAGATAAAGGGGAACCAGAAGACGTAATATATTTGGATATCTAAAAGGCATCCCATAAGGTACCAACACAAAGTTAGTACATGGAAAAGCAAGTATTAAGGGCGACACAGAACTTATAGAGAGATATAGACAAATTAAGTGGATAAAACTTGGCAAATATTGTGGAAAACAAAGGTTAGGCACTTTGCAGGAAGAATAGAAGAGCTGAATATTTAAATTTTTAAAAACCGCAGAAAGCGAGTGTATTGAAAGAGTTGGAAGCCTTTGTGCATCAATCATAAAAGGTTAGTGCCCAATTTCAGTGGACCATCGGCAAGTAGATTGTTGACCTTTATTTCAAATGGAAATAAAGTATTAAAATAGGTCTTGCTCAAACTATACAAGGCACAAGTCTGACCACAGTTGGAAAATTGAACACTTTTGCACCCCTTATTTAAGACCCTGGCACTGGAAACAGTTCAGAGAAGGTTCACAAAATTGATTTTGGGTAGAGAAATTTTCCTATGAGAAGAGGTTATTGAATTGGTTAGGCTTCTACATATGCAGTTTCGAAGAAGAGGTGGCAAGTTTAAATGAGGAGCTTGATTCCTCATCTTGGAGAGACTTGGACCAGAGGAAATAAGTTTAGGATAAGGGGTCGCCCTATTAGGATAGAATGGTGAACATTTTATTTCTTTGAGGGTAGTCAATCTGTGGCATTCCTCACTGAAGAGGGTGGTAGAGGTTAAGTATATTCAGGTCTGAGATAGCGCCTGGGCTCAATACTCTGTCTCCAAATGACTGGCCTCCCACCTCTATCACCACACTTTCCCTGGAGTTCTACACCGGGTGAACCCTAAACCTCCCTTCCCCAGATAATCATTCCAACATTGTTCTGTACAGGGCAACGGTGGGACTTGTCGAACCATTGCAGTAAAATGGTGTGTGCGTGTTGTGTGGGTGCGTGCCATTTGGAGACTCACCCCCCAAAAGGCAGCAGCAGCAGAAAGCAAAAGTGTTGAAGGAGTTGCTGTCCAGTCCGGCTGTCCCAGAAAGGGGGCGGGGCGGACAGGAATGGGGGTCCGGGTGGGGGGGCAGGTGGCGGACAGTGTTGGATGGGGTTGGACGGCAGCAGGGGGCAGTGTTTGACAGGGTTGGGGGGACAGATGGGGGTGGGGTTAGTGTTGGACGGGGTTGGGGGCAGGGGTAGTGTTGGACAGGGTTAGGAGGTGTGGTCTGCTGCTGCTTAGTCTCCTGGTCAGGGAGCAGACTTAACAGAAAACACTGATCTCCAGAGGAAAGGCATTTAATCAATTAACCGAGTAAACAACTATCCGAACGAAATAGTGCCTGCCCATCTTGTTCGGATAATTGAGGTTTGTCTGTATTAGGAAATCAAAGGTTTTGGGGGAGAAGCAAGCAAGTGGGATTGAGGATTAATAGATCAGCCACGATCTCTCACAATGGCAAAGATTCAATCGTACAAATGGTCAATTTCTGCACCGACATCTTAGAATTTTACAAAATAAAACCATATCAAACTGTGGTGACTTACTTCTACAGGCTAATGTACGTAAAATTAATCAGCACTTTTTCACTTCATAATCAGATCTAAAGTAGCATGTCCTCTAATTAGTTCAACATACTGCTGTAATCGACAATCCCTAACATTCTAGAAACTTTCCCTCCACAGCTTTAGTGCAGTTGGTTTACTCAGTCTATGCGCAAAATGAGGTCACCCATGACTTCCTCATTTTTGAATTCAAAGGACCTATTTACAAAGGCAATATCACATGTTCCCTGTCAAGTTCAAATCAACTTGCTCCACAGCTGTCAATGGTTTGAAAATGTATCAATGTTTATATGTTTTTGTTTTCCTTTCAATACAGTACCATTTAGTAGATTTGCTTAGTTTATCATGTTACTGTGACTGTAGACTTAGTGCGAATTACCCCAATTTACATATATTAAATTGAGTAAGGTTTCTACCCATCATTGTCTTTGCTACAAGTCAGATATTAGCATGTTCACAGCACTTAGCTAATTATGTATATGCTACCATCACTCCTTTAAAACACCACATTTATGTTTTTTCTCAATGTCCTGAGAATTAAGTGAATTTATGTATTTTGTTTCTGAACAGCAAAATTCCAAGATGGCATAGGTGACGAATCATTTAATGGTGATTTCAGTCCTACAGATTTACATCACAAGTTTCACAATACGAACACCTTGTTACTTAACACAGTACATGGGCTCTATATGCATACAATTAAATATTTATAACTGACATCAATATTGTTTCTAATCAAAACACTGATTTCAGTTAGAATCAGTAGAGAAAAGTCCAGTTTGCTCAAACAAAGTGAATTTAAATTATACTGTTGATTGTAATCCTGTAGGCTCCACTTGGAATGGAATATGTATGCGTGCAGGAGCCAAACAAGGACTGTACTAGCATAGCGATACCCTGAACATGTAGAAGAGATTTCACTCATCCGTTAGGCGCCCACAGAAATATTGACATGGACTCGTGGCTGTGACAATGTTCTGGGTGGGTCAGTAGTTTCAAAGATCGGATCACAGGAGTAAATAAAGATCTCTGATTGTTTCTTTACATAAAAGTGCACTAGAAACATGAAATATGTTCAAAGCCAGTAATTTATCATAACATTAACAATGAGTCACATTTGTGTAAATTACTCTAATCTCCCCCATAAACCACACTGGGTGTCCTCAATCTCAGAATGTGGTTCAGGTCCCTTAAGCACGTCCCCCACTTCCTCTATGAAGTTGACCTACTCCTACATATGGTAAGATCCATCAGAGTTTATTTTTCAGTATTGTTCCAAATCATATTTGAATCAGAATATAACTCAACTCATTCATACTTTATCATTGCAGCTGTCACATTTCCTTTGGAAACACCAGCGTATTGAGATGAAACCATCAATCCATTATTTAGGGTCAGGTCCCAGGGAGATGATCACTGTTATCCAATAGTTTGAACAATATACTTCCTTTATTGCACATCATTTCTACAATTCTACAGACAAATGCAAATATTGGTCACCAAAATGAACAGACTGTATATGAAAAGAGATGCAATGATGCCCAAATGTTTCACAATGTGGAAATGCCAGTGTTGAAGTCAGAGGTGGACAAAGTCAGAAGTCACACAACACCAGGTTTTAGTCCAACAAGTTTTTAGTCCAACAAGACTTTGCCTGATGAAGGAGCAATGCTGCAAAGCTTATGATTTCAAATAAATCAAATGTTTCACAACCAATATTGATGAACAAGCATATCACCAAAATTCTAAAATTTATTACAAAGGATCAAATTAGATTTATCTATGTCCAGAATCTGGTCAGCCTGTCCACTGTGATTTTCTTATTCCTCTTCTGCAAACTGATTTTAAAGATTTGAATGTTTAACTGGATGATAGGTAACTCAACTAAAATGATTTTCAGTTCTCCAGTTTTGTCCAGAAAATGCATTCCACTTAACCAGTGAGAATATCACAAATCATAGCCTCAACAGAAGGAAATGCTTCATAGATGCTCATTCTGTGGAATCCAACCCCTACAATACCAAATGTAGTAGTTTAAATGTTATGATTCATGACTTAATTTTATGAGAGAAGATTCAACACCTGGTCAGGCTGCCATTTAAACCACAGCGCTGGCAGCTAGCTTCAGATGATACAGCCTTCAGGCTCTTGATACAAGCAGAAGCATTATTTGAAGTGCTGTCAACTGAACAAGTTGAATAGTTCACTCTTGCCTCCAAGTCAGCATTTATGGAGGGGTAGCCTCGCCAAAAACTTAAAAGACATAATCTAAATCTAACTCCAATGCAATACCAAATTACACTAACTGAAGCACTCAGATGAGAAATTTAAAAAAAGGCCTCATCTGTTTTTCAAACAGAGCCAAAATATCCATTGACTCTATTTGAAAAACAGCATGAAAATTCTACTGGTGTTCAACGCAGTGTTTGTGTCACAACCACCATCGCAAGTACATTAACTGGTCATTTATCTTGATGGGTCATTCAGCTCCAACTGGTGTGGAAAATAACACACTTAACTTCTTTATTCAAGAATGTTGGGAGACAATAAAGAAGATCACTTATTTCAACAACTGTAACAAGGATATTCCTGGAATCCATTATGAAGGAGGTCATACAAGGATACGTCTTCATCATGGGATCAGGCAGTGTCAACATGATTTTGTAAAAGGGAAGTCATGTTTAATTTACGAACATGACAGTTTAAGAGTAGGTCATTCAGCCAGAAGTGCCAAGTGAATCATCCATCTCAGCCTCCTTCAGTGGTGCCTAGCATAATAGACACTAGTCTTCAGCCAATTCAATTCAATCCGTGATATCAAGAAATGGTTCGAGACCAGAGATACTGCAAAGGCTACAGACCCTGACAATATTCCAGCAACAGTACTGAAGTCTTGTGCTCCAGAATTTGCTGCTCGTCCAGCCAATCTATTCCAGTACAGTTACAACACTGGAATCCACTCGACAATACCTCGGTGTATCCTGATTTGGAGATGCCGGTAATGGACTGGGGTAAACACAAGTTAAAAATCACACAACACCAGGTGGAAGTCTAACAGGTTTAATTGGAAGCATTAGATGTTCTATTACATTGTAAACTTTTGCTATAAATTCTGTGTCTTACAATTGTGTACTCCACAACCACCTGATGAAGGAGCAGCGCTCCGAAAGCTAGTGCTTCCAATTAAACCTGTTGGACTATAAACTGGTGGTGCGATTTTTAACTAGGTATATCCTGTTCACAAAAAAAAGCAAGACAAATCCAACCCAGCCAATTACTACCCCATCAATCTACTCTAGAACATCAGTAATAGTGATGCAAGGTGTCATCAACAGTGCTATCAAGTAGCACCTGCTCAGCAAGAACCTGCTCAGTGACACCCAGTTTGGGTTTTGCCAGGGCCACTCAGCTCCTGATCTCACTACTGTCTTGGTGCAAACATGGACAAAAGAGTTGAATTCCAAAAGTGAGGTGAGAGTGACAGCGCTTGACATCAAGGCCACATTTGTTTATGGTATCAAGGTGCCTTAGCAAAACTGGAATTAATGAGTACCAGGGGAAAACTATCCAGTGGTTGTAGTCATATCTGACATTTCGGATATTGGTCATGGTTATTGGAGGTCAGTCATCTGAGCTGCAGGACATGTCAGTAGACATTCCTCAGAGTAGTGTTCTAGGCCCAACCATTTTCAGCTACTTTATCAATGACCTTCCCTACATCATACAAGAATTGGGGATGTTCACTGAGAATTGCACAATGTTCAGCACCATTCAGATGCTGAAGCAGTCTATGTTCAAATGCAACAAGATCTGGACAGCTTGGGCTGACAAGTGGCAAGTAACATTCATACCACAGAAGGATGTTGTGAAACTTGAAAGGGTTCAGAAAAGATTCACAAGAATGTTGCCAGGGCTGCAAGATTTGAGCTACAGGGAGAGGCTGAATAGGCTGGGGCTGTTTTCCCCTGGAAAGAGGCTGAGGGGTGACCTTATAGAGGTTTAAGAGGTCATGAGGGGCATGGATAGGGTAAATAGACAGGGTCTTTTCCTTGGAGTGGGGGAGGCCAAAACTAGAGGGTATAGGTTTTGTGTGTGAGGGGAAAGATTTAAAAGGAATCTAACAGGCAACATTTTCACACAAAGGGTGGTGCATGTATGGAATGAGCTGCCAGAGGAAGCGGTGGAGGCATCTGGAAGAGAACATGAGTACAAGAGTTTAGAAGGACATGGGCCAAGCGCTGGCAAATGGGACTAGATTAATTTAGGATATCTGGTCGGCATGGATGAGTTGGACTAAAGGGTCTGTTTCTGTGCTGTACATCTCTATTACTCTACTCTATGGTACAAATGCCAGGCAATGATCATCACCAATACATGTTAATCTAATCTCTGCCCCTTGACACTCAATGGTGTTATCGTCACTGAATCCCCCACTAACAACATCCTGGGGTTATCACTGACCAAAAACTCAACTGGACTTACCACAAATATTTTGTGGAGTTCCACAAATACTTTGTGGAGTAACTCATCCCCTGACTCCACAAAGCCTGTCTACCACCTACAAGGCACAAGTCAGGAGTTTGATAGAATACACCTAACTTGCGTGGATGAACGCAGCTCCAATAACAGTCAAGAAATTTTACACCATCCAGGACAAAGGAGCTTGCTTAATTGGCACTACATCCACTCCCTCCCACACCAATGCTCAGTAGCAGCAGTGTGTACTATCTACAAGAAATTCACCAAAGATCCTCAGACAGCATCTTCTAAACCCATGACCACTTCTATCTAGAAGGACAAGGGCAGCAGCAATGTGGGAATACCGCCACCTTCAAGTTCCCCTCCAAGCTGTTCACCATCCTGACTTGAAACTTGTGTCCTGAAAATGTATTTTCGTGATATTTTGTAAGATTAAGATTCTGTAAATCCCACTTAAAAATAGAGCCAGTCTGACTCAAGATGGGGACACAGACAGACTTTAACCTCACACCTTTAAATGGATTGTCTGAGCTGAGATAATACATTTTATTAGAAAACCTGATGTTATCTTAAGAATGAGACTTAAAAGGAATTCTGGGATTTACATATTAACAAACCGAAACAAGCAAAACCATTCCAAATGATGAAAGACTTAATCTAAATTTGTTTAATATATTTCAGCCACATGACATTGTAACCTTTTGCTATAAATTCCGTGTCTTATGGTCCTGCTCCATAACCAGCTGATGAAGCAGCAGTACTTCGAAAGCTAGTGCGTCCAAATAAATCTGTTGGACTATAGGCTGGTGTTGTGTGATTTTTAATCAAAGTAAGTAAGAAAGTTGTGAAGAGGCGATAAGGTGTCTACTTGTGAACGTGTCAATGAGAAAACTTGGAAAATTATATTAAATGTGGGTAAATGTGAACTTGTTCATTTTACCAAAGAGAATAGAAAAGAAGTATAATAATTAAAATGGAGAGATTGCAGAACTTGGTGCTACAGTGGGATCTACAAATCTTGCATCACATGAAGTTAGCATGCACATACAGCGATGATCAGGAAGATAAATGGAATGTAGGGGTTTATTACAAGTGGAATCAAATAAATAAAAATCAGTAAGTTTTACTGTAGTTGCGTATGCCACATCTGAGCCCTATGTATAGTTTGGTTGGCTAATTTGAGAAAGGACAAAAAAGTTATTAAAAGCAGTTCAGGAATCACAACTTATTCTGGTGATTTTCAGACAGGAAAGTGGAGCCGAGAGCACAACCAGATCAGAATCAAAGCATTGATTAGTCTATTTCTGCTCCCAAGTCTCACGATCCTTTGTTGTTTCTGACAGCTAACAATATCAAAATTGACTGCTGCATTTTCTTACATGACAATAGTGACGATACATCAAAACTATTTTAACATTACAGAACACTGGCTGTCAAGGTTGTGAACCATACAATATAAACAAAAGTACACACTAACTATAGCAAGAAATCAAATTCACTTTAAGCAATCAAAAGGCTGTTCCAGATTTTAAGAGAATTGTTAACTTGAAAAAAGATCTCATTGCAAACAAGATATCCAAAATCCTGACTTTAAACTACAAGGTTTCAACAATGTTCTGATCAGTAACATTCGAGGTTTCTTCTTCAAAGCTCTTCTGTTTCTCTAATTGTTAACAACGTCAGTACTTGCATGAAGACAAAAGAATCCCTTTTATCACATTATAATCTCTCATAGCGTTCATAAAGTTTACCATTCTGTAACATTCTGAAAAAACTCCCATGTATCTTTTCTTTCTAACAGTTATTTCGCTTTTGCTTCTGCCCTTTTGCCCTGCCACTTCATTAAAACAAAAAACCAACTTGTCCTTGCACCAGAGAAACAGAGGCCACTCTCCTTAAAGTGTTTTACTTCCCTCTAACTCGATTGGTATTCACCAGCCATTTAGTCCAGAGAAACAGCAATAAGATGTCTTCTGCACACACAGTGCTTTGCCACCAATCATTTTCAGACAACGCTGAAGTATTTACATTCTTTGGCAGCCAGAAGTGCCAACTATCAGGGTCTCCTTCTCAGATCCCCAACAGCACAGATGCCAGTCCTCAACCAATTCAATTCACTTCACATGATATCAAGTAATGGCTGAGGACACTGGATACTGCACAAGTTGGGGACCCTAATAATATTCCACCAGCACAACAAAAATCTTGTTCTCCAAATCTAGTCACGCATCTAATAAAGTTGTTCCAATACAGCTCCAATACTGACATCTTCTCAACAATGTAGAAAAATGCCCAGGTATATGCTGGGCTTTAAAATAAATGGTTGGCATTCTTTAACAAGGCATTTGTTGTAATGTGCTTTCGGATAACCTACTTGTTCAGAGGAGATTCCTATTTGGGTTCATGACTATTAGGTTGCAGTGTTTGCTTTGGATTTTATTTAGAGTAGTTGGTGACAATAGTGAAAGAAAGCAGATCCCTGTACAGCTCTCCTGATTTTTGGAAAATTCTTGCTTTTGGCTTAATGTAGTACCTGGGCAGTGGTCCAGCTGCTCTCGCATTAATTATCCCTGAAAGGGGTCCTCGATATTGCCTGAACAAGTATATCTGCAAAGATACGCAGTGACAACTGCATGCGTTCACGGAAATCAATTTTGTGTGCCAAATCATCAGACCAATAGCCATACGAATATCTCAAACTTTATCCTTTTTGCCTTCAAAAGGTGAGACATATTGACTAAAAGTGAATTTCTGCTAACATCTATTTCTTTCCTTTTACTTGGCACACACAGAGATTTTGGATTATTCAGTTGTTACGAGAGAAATATTTAGAAGGATAACATTTACATTGCACAACAGTACTGTGGGTGTCCCTTCACTCCAAGTTTTGCAGTAATTCAAAAACAGCAGCTGCACCAGCTACTTCAAAGTCGTTAAGCTTGAGAAACAAACATTAGCCTAACCAGTAAATTCCACAAGCTATGAACAAATTTTAAAAACTAAAAACTTCATAGAATCCCTACAGTGTAGAAGCAGGCCATTTGACCCAGAACAGGCCATCTGAAGAGCATTGCATCCAGACCCACTGCTTACCCTATCCCTGTAAACCCGCATTTACCATGGTTAACCCACCTCGCTTACACATCCCAGGACACATGGGTAATTTAGCATGGCCAATCTACCTTACCTACACATCTTTGGGTGGTGGGAAGAAACCAGAACATCTGGAGGAAACGCATGCAGACTTGGGGAGAATGTGCAAACTCCACACAGTTGCCCACGGTTAGATTTATACTGTCAAGCAGCAGTTTTAACTACTGAGCCATTGCACTGCCTGGTGCGTCAATCATGTCAAAAGATTCTGCATCTTTATTTAACTGTTATAAAACAAACCATTCAATCATTTTGACTTTATTAAAGATTCTTGGTTAATTGTTTTATTCTGTCTAAAATTGAAAAATCAAACAACTGAGAATTCAAGGAAACAGGTAAAACAATTAAATTCATGCTATAACCCATACCTACAGAAAGATATCTTGGTCAAAAAATATAATACACAACTTTGATAATTAAGCATGTGGTTTTGTGGTAAAAATGAAAATTTATCAAAAATATAATAAACATATTAAAAATAAAAGGATAACCAGGGAAGAGTGGGCTATATTAAAAGCCAGAGTTGTAATTTGTGCATGGAGCCAGAGATGTAGGTAGAATTCTAAATGAATACTTTGAACTGGTGTTCACGAGTGAGAGCACAACAATGTGGGTATAGAAATCAAGGCGGCCTGTGGTATACTTAACCAAGTTAGCATAGACACAAAGGTGGTCCTGAGTGGTCAAGTAGGCTTACAAGATACGTACATCTTCAGGACCAGATGAAATGTATCCCAGGCTGCTGTGTGAGGCAAGGGAAGAATTAGTAGAGTTTCAATTCCTCCCAGACCACAAGAGAAATGCCGGAGGAGAAGAGGGGAGCCAATGTTGAACTGATATTCAAGAAGGGATCGAGAGATAAACCAGGAAACTACAGGCCAGTCAGTCAGTCTAACCTCAGTGGTGGGGAAACTATTGGAAGCAATTCTGAGAAACGGAAGAGAGGCAGGAATTAATCAAAAACAGCAGCTGTCATTTTTGATTGAGAGGAAGTTGTGTCTGATCAACTTGATTGAATGTTTTGGAGATGCAACCAAGTGTGCAGATGAAGGCAATACCTTTTTAATGTATTCTATGCGGATATTAGTAAGGCTTTTTAATGAAGGACCCTAGCAGAAACTACAGCAAAGCTAAAAGCCCACAGGATCCAAGGAAATTTTGTAAGTTGGATGCAGGAATGCTTAAATGGCAGGATGCAGAGGGTGATGATCAAGGTGTCTTTTGCAACTTGAAATGTAGTCCAGCGGGACTACGCAAGGATCGGTGTTGGCACGCAAACTATTTAGACATGCTTGCTGGTGGGTTGATCAGTATGTTCGCAGATGATACAATAACTGATGGGGTGATAAATGGTGAAGATAGCCTTAGATTACAGGACAATATAGGCAGGCTGGTCAGATAGGCTTATCAGCAATGAGCAGAACTAAATCTGGATAAGTGTGATATGATGCACATGGACAGGACAAACAGGCAAGGGAACACGAAGAACAATAGGACCCTTGGAAGCACAGAGGTCAGTGGGACCTCAATGTGTACCATTCACTGATCCGTTAAAGCAGAGAGACAAGTAGTTAAGTCGGTTCAGGAGGCATATAGGATACGTGCCTCTATGCACCAGCTAGTAAAGTTTAAGAGCTGGAAGTGATGCTGGAACTAGGCAAAGGATCAGTTGTGTGCAGTTCCTGAATCCACATTATATAATAAGGATACAAGTGCACTATTCAGGAGATTTACAAGGATGTTGCCTGGGCTGGAGAGTTTTAATTATGAAACGAGATTGGAAGGGCAGAGGTTGTTTTCTTTGGAGCAGAGACAATGGAGGAGTAAGCAAGACTGAGATGTATAAAATAGAGGAGCACAGACAGAATGAACAGCCCGAATATGTAGATTGAAGCAAAGGAGCGAGAGCTTTAAAGGGAAAAGAGGTAAACAATTTCTCACACTGAGATGAGGGTGAGAAGCTGGATTTCACCGCCTACAAAGGGTGATAGATGCAGAAACCGTCATTCCATTTAAGAAATATATAGATGTGCACTTGCAATGCCAGCTTTGGTCAAGTGCTGAAACATGGGATGAGAATAGTAAGATCCTTGCTTTTGACTGGTTTAGACTCGAAGGGCCTTTTATTATGCTGTAGACCATCAGTGACTTTGATCATATGAAAAAGAAACAGGCCAAGGTCTTTCAACATATTCCCACATTTTCTTCTACTCCTCGAACTCTAAAAGAACTCTTTGATAGAAGTGCAAAGCAAATTAATCGTGACTTTGTCATAAAATCCACTGTACCTTCTTCATCAATCCACTTCATCGTGAAGAGTTGCTCATTGTCAAAGCTGCACATATCACGGACTTCAGTGCAAAGATTTTCATATGTGATGGAGGGATCAAAGTGCGTTATCATGATGTCCCTAAGTGAAAACATAATTAAAAGACTAGTAAGAAATAATCAATATTACAAACAAGTATTGCTCTCCACAAATTTTAAGTTACTGCAAAGTCCAGAATAGGGCAGTGTTTAAGGCAGGTTATTTCTTTCCATTCCATGCATGTCACAGAAGAAAAAAATACAACAGCCTTTTGCCAAGGAACTCAAGTTTTTAGCGAATGTGAGAACTCCACAAGAAACTGGGGAAAGGTATCAGTAGAAGGATGACACCTTACAGGGGAAAAAAAAACTTACGCCTGCTGAACAGTTTAGAAAACACAATAATAAATGTCAAAATGCAGCACATCTCAAAATAACCCAAGGATTGGAAATTTAAATCTAAAAGTCTCCCACGACAAAAAAAACCAACCATCTGATATGACCCCAATGACAAGTGTGGAATATTAAATCGGTGTTGAGCTTTCATTGTGTATAATCTAAATTTTTCAAAAGTTATTTGCTGTTAAATGTATTCAAAATATTAAAGATGTTTTATTTCAGAAACTTTTCATTTTTTTCCCTCATTTAGTCCAATCCTTCTCTTCATTTTGAATTTCTTTCTGTTCCTGACTTGACAATTAACCTGCTTTAATTTATGTTTTCTCTTCATCATACATTGTTCATTGTACAATCCTTAATCTGACCCCAAAAAAACTAGATGCTCAAAAGTTGGCAATGAAAACAGAAAATGTTGAAAACACACTGCACATATCACACCATCTGAGGAGACAAAGATAGATAATACTTCAAATGTCTATGACCTTTGCTCACTTTCCACAATGCCAGACCAGTTGGGTATTTCCAAATTTTCTAGTTTCCTTTTATATTCCATAACAAAATAACTAACAGACTGCTCCATTCACTCAGGGCCTTGATGTCAGATTTTTATCATGTCAATGTTAACCTACTCACATGTCCAACAACTTATAAGTAACAGAAGTATTTGTTGCCCTGCTACAGCAAATTATGGGTCATACGCTTGATGGATTAATTTCAGTATGATCACCATCACCACTTATATCATTATGGATTAGTACAAGGGCCCCAAAATCAATAAAACTATTAAATCAATAGTGGATTGTCAAAAGGTATGCTTCTGCTGACACATTCCAGAACTCATCTTTTTTAATGGAGATTGAATATTTTAATTGAGTAATTTCTGTAGGCATAGGATTGCCTCTCATTCTTCTAAACTCCAGAGAATTTTAAAAAATTCATTCACTGGCTCAGCCCGTTATTATTTCCCATCTCCATTTGCCCTCACCTTTGACAAAATGGCAGTCAGCTACCTTCTTGAACCACTGAAGTCCACTCAGTGTAGGTAAACCCATGATGCTGTCAGGAAGTGAGTTCCAGGAATTTGATCCAGTGAGACTGAAGGAATGGCAATAAATTTCCAAGTCATGATGTTGAGTGGCTTGGAGGGGAATTTTCAGGTGGCATTGTTTCCACATACAGGTTGCTCTGTTACGATGCGCGTTTCATCAACACGAATTTGCTGTAACGTGATAGACGAATTAGGATGCTTTTTCTACAGCACAAACTTTTAAAAAGATTACAGCGCAAACACTAAGCACTGTTTCTCAAGTGTGATTTTTCTACAAAGCAGGGTTGCATAACATGCAACCATCAGTTCTTCTAGAACGCAACTGTATCTGCTGCCATTGTCTTTCTAGATACAGGTGTTTGTGAATTTGGAAGATGCTGCTGAAACAGCCGAGGTGATTTTCTGCAATGTATCTTATAGATAGTATGTACAGCTGCTGTGTGCATCACAAAAGGAAGTCAATGCTTGTGGATGTGTTTCCAATCACTTGGATGGTATCAAGCTTTCCGATTGTTGGTGGAGCTGCACTCATTCCGGCAAATGGGCAATATTCCATACTCCTAACGTGTGCCTTGTAAATGGCAGACAGATTTTGTGGAGTAAAGTGAGTTATTCACTGCAGCATTCCTAATCTGTTGGCATATTCTTATAGTCATGGTGTTTGAATGGTTGGTCAGTTCAGTGTCTGGACAATGGTGACATTCAAAATGGGGACAGTAAGGAATCTAATGACAGTAATGCTTGCGAAGGACCGATAATTAGATTCTCTCTTGTTGAAGATGGATATTGCCCATAATTCTGAGGCACTGAAGTTATTTGCAACTTGGCAGTGCATATCTCAATATTATTGAGGTTTGAGAAGAGTTTTTAGCTCAGGCTGAGGTTCTGGGTGTAAGTTTGCTTGTTGAGCTGGAAGGTTCCTTTTCAGACGTTTCATCACCACACTAGGCAACATCATCAGTGAACCTCCAGATGAAGCACTGGTGGTATGGCCCACATTTGTGTGTTTTGGTTTCCTTGGGTTGGTAATGTCATTTCCTGTTCTTTTTATCAGGGGGTGGTAAATGGGATCCAAGTCAATGGGATCCAAGTGGAACTCTATCAGCAAACTCTGATTTGGATCCCATTTACCACCCCTTGAGAAAACGGAGAGGAAATGATATCACTAACCCAAGGAAACCTAGATACAAATAAAAAAAGGGCCATACCAACAGTGCTTCACCAGAGGTTCACTGATGATGTTGCCTATAATGGTGATGAAACGTCTGAAAAATGAACCTTCCAGCTCAGTGAGCAAACGTACATCCAGAATTTCAATATTTTTTAGGTCTTACTGCATTTGCTTAAGGATGCTTCAGTATCTGAATCATCATAAATGGTGCTGAACACTGCAGTCATCAGCAAATATCATCTGACCTTACGATGGAAGGAAAGCAGATGATTTCTGGGCCGAGGATACAACCCTGAAAAACTCCCATAGTGATGTCAAACCTCTAACAATTCCAACCATCTCATTCCCACTGGCAGTATTTTTACCATATTTGATAAGATTCAGCCATGATTTCAAGAGCAGTCATTCTCACTTCACCTCTGCAATTCAGCTCCTTTGTCCACAGTTGGACCAAAACTATAATGAGATCAGTGGCCGAGTGGCCTTGCTGGAACCCAAAGTGTCTGTGAACTGATAAGCAAGTGCTGCTTGATAACATTGTTGATAACACTGTCCACTTACCAGGTGAGGCAGTAATTGGCTGTGATAGGATATATCCTACTTTGTATATAGGACATACCTGGGCAATTTTCCACATTGATAGGTATATCCCCATGTTGTAGACTAATCCATTTAATCTTTAATCACTGGAAAATCACTCCATTTCAGGAATTTGTTTAATGAACCTTCACTTTACTGCCGCTATGGCAACCTTTGTTTTTGACAAGGAGAACAAAACAGCACAAAATACTCCAAGTGTGGTCTTATCAAAGCTCTACATAAAAATGCAGGAAGATCAGTTTACTCCTATAGCAAAATCTTGTGATTATAGGACAACATATTATGGAAGGATAAAAAAGTTACACTCCAAAGAGGCCATTCAGCCCATTATGCTTGCACCAGCTGAGTAAATAGCATCCCATTCTAATTCTACTATCCAGCACATGGTCCATTGCCTTGCCAGTCACAGCACTTCTGGTACAGATTCAGATTCCTTTTAGATGGGAGAGGATTTCCACCTCAGCCACCAAACTGTGCAGCAATTTTCAGACATCATCTTCCTACTGATCATCAAATCTGTGGTTTGGTAATTTATCACACTGCCAGAGGAACAGGTCTTCCCTGTCCACTCTGTCCAAGCCCCTTGCTACTAAGTACACATTTTCTTAATTGTTGCTGGACCTACATACAAACTTATAGTCTTCATAACTCATGAACAAGGACACTCAACATCCTTTAATGCTCAACATTTCACAGCCTTCATAAATCTCCTGTATTTCTGTATTTCCTACCACATCACACACTGCTTGAAAAAGTTGATCGTTAGGTAACTTGTAAATCTTTCCTCTCTCACCTCAAACTTATGCTATGTAGTTTTGGACTCCCTCACCCTGGGGAGAAAAGCTTGACTATTCACCTTATCTATGCCCCTCATGATTTTATAAACCTCTACAGGGTCACCCCTCAGCCTTCAATGCGCCAGAGAATATATCCCCAGCCTATTCAGCCTCTCCCTAAAGCTGAAACCCTCCAACCCTGGCAACATCCTTATAAATCTCGTCTGAACTCTTTCAAGTTTCACAACTTCCTTTTGTAAAAAGGAGACTAGAACTGAATGCAGTATTCCAAAAGTGGCCTAACCAATGCCCTGTACAGTTACAACATGAATTCTTAACACCTGTACTCAATACACTGACCAATAAAGGCAGGTGTACCAAACACCTTCTTCACTACTCTTTGTAATGAGACTCCACTTTCAAGGAACTATGAACCTGCACTTTAAGGTCCTTTTGTTCATCAACATTCTCCAGGACTTTACCATTAAATATTTCAGTTGTGTCCTGATTTACCATACCAAAATGCAGCACCTCATATTTATCTAGATTAAACTTAGTCTGCCAATCATCATGAGAATGTGTATAGAGTATGAGCAGGTAAGGAAAGAGTTAAGTTTTTGAGTTTTGTGGAACAAGAGGTTCAGCTGAGCTTGACTCAAATCAGATAAGAACTTGCAGTTAACAATGGGGTGCTGGAGGCAAGGGTAATGGGTTAACAAGGTGGAAAAGCATTCATTATGTAAAGCCATTTAACAATATTTGAAGTATTCAGTAAGGTCAGACAACAAGGCAAAAAGTATCCATTATGTGAAGCCAGTTAACAAAGTTAAGAACATTCATGATATAACAGCAGAAGGTTTAATCTCTACTACTGACACTTGCTACGGTCACCCAATTAATATTTATGTTGCTTTATCTGGATGTTCCTCCCTGTAAAATGACTATATAACTCATTAAGAAACTGCTGTTCAACAGTAGACCAGGAACCCATGTCCCTGCGCATGGGCGATCGTTTTCTCTCTCTCACTCGCTCGCTCTCTTTTTCTCTCCAGGGCAGACAATACAGGAAGGTAAAACTAGTGTCGCTGAGCGTTTTGCTTCAACTAAAGGGGGAAATGGGACAACAATATTGGCATAGTCGGCAGGATACAAACAGATAGTTACGATCAGACGGTGTCAGCGCTCAGCCGGAACATTGATGTCTCAAGATGGATAGGCCCACAAGGTAAGATTTTAAACCTTGGTCCCTTTGTAGTCCTATGCACTGGAGACGGTCCCCTCACTCAATCACTCTCTATTCTACGGATTCCTCGAATGGTAATCAGTTCAGCCAAGATATACAGTTTCGCAAGTGCGTTGACAGAGGTTCGATTCAATTGCGCAGTATTGGGGTTCAAGTCCCTGGGTGTGTCTGATTGAGGTTCAAGTCCCCTGGGTGGGTTGGATTGAGATTTGAGCTCTCTGCGCTTAAGCGGGGTTCAAGCGGAGTTAAATTATTGTAGATTGAGCGCTCAACTGAACAAATTGTTGGGAAATAAAAGGATGCTTAGGAATAAAAGGATGATTAGGGTAGGAATAAGGTCAATCAAAGACAGAAGTGGGAAGTTGAGTGTGGACCCTGTGGAGATCGGAGATGTGCTAAACCAACATTTCTCATTGGTGTTAACTCAGGAAAAGGAGAATATTGTTGAGGAGAAGAATGAGGTTAGTTACGAAGAGGTGTTATCAATTCTAGAAGGGGTGAAAGTAGACAAGTCCCCTGGGCTGGATGGGATTTATCAGAGGATTCTCTGGGAAGCTAGGGAGGAGATAGCAGAGTCTTTGGATTTGATATTTGAGTCATCATTGTCTACAGGTTTAGTACCAGAGGATTGCAAATGTTGTGCCCTTGTTCAAGAAGGGCAGTAGAAATAACCCAGGTAATTATAGACCAGTGAGCCTTACTTCTGTTGTAGAAAAAGTTTCGAAAAGGATTATAAGAGATAACATTTATAATCATCTAGCAAGCAACAATTTGATTTCAGATCGTCAACATGGTTTTGTCAAGGGCAGGTCGTGTCTCACAAACCTCATTGAGTTTTTTGAGAAGGTGACCAAGCATGTAGATGAGGGTAGGGCAGTTGATGTGGTATATATAGACTTCAGTAAAGCATTTGATAAGGTTCCACATGGTGGGCTGTTGGAGAAAATGCAGAGGCATGGGATTGAGGGTGATTTAGCAGGGAGGAGAAAGTGAGGACTGCAGATGCTGGAGATCAGAGCTTAAAAATGTGTTGCTGGAAAAGCGCAGCAGGTTAGGCAGCATCAAAGGAACAGGAGAATCGACGTTTCGGGCATAAGCCCTTCTTCAGGTGATTTAGCAGTTTGGATTAGAAACTGGCTTTCTGAAAGAAGGCAGCGAGTGGTGGTTGATGGAAAATATTCAGTCTGGAGTCCAGTTACTAGTAGTGTGCCACAAGGATCTGTTTTGGGACCACTGCTGTTTGTCATTTTTATAAATGACTTAGACGTAGACATAGGCGAATGGATTACAAAAGACACTAAAGTCGGTACAGTAGTGGACAGTGTGAAGAAATGATACAGGTTGCAGGGGGACTTAAATAAACTGCAGAATTGGGCTGAGAGGTGGCAATGGAGTTCAATGCAGCTAAATGTGAGGTGATGCACTTTGTGAAGAATAACAGGGAGGCAGAGTACTGGGTCGATGGAAGGATTCTTGATAGTGTGGATTTGCAGAGGGATCTTGGAGTCCATGTACATAGATCCCTGAAAGTTGCCACCCAGATGCATAGTGCTGTTAAGAAGGCATACAGTGTGTTAGGTTTCATTCATAGAGGGATTGAGTTCTGGAGCCGCAATATCATGCTGCAACTATACAAAACGCTGGTGCGGCCACACTTGGAATATTGTGGTCCCCATATTTCGGGAAGGATTTGGAAGCATTGGAAAAGGTGCAGAGGAGACTTACCAGGATGTTGCCTGGTCTGGAGAGAAGGTCTTATGAGGAAAGGCTGAGAGACTTGAACCTGTTCTCATTGGAAAGAAGGTGGCTAAGAGGGGATTTGATAGAGACATATAAGATGATCAGAGGATTAGATAGGGTAGACAGTGAAAGTCTTTTTCCTAGGATGATGACGTCAGCGTGTAGAGAGGGCTTAACTACAAACTGAGGGGTGATAGATTTAAGACAGATATCATAGGCAGGTTCTTTACGCAGAGAGTGGTAAGGGCGTGGAATGCCCTACCTACCAATGTAGTTAACTCAGCCACATTAGGGAGATTTAAACAATCCTTAGATAAGCACATGGATGATTTTGGGATAGTGTAAGGGGACGAGCTGAGAATAGTTCACAGATCGGCGCAACATCGAGGGCCGAAGGGCCTGTTCTGCGCTGTATTGTTCTATGTTCTATGAAAAGAACAACAGCCATTGTGGGGAACTTGGGATCTAGATAAATGTTCAAAAGCAGAGGCAGAGGTGTGGAAGACTAATATTTTGCAAAAATGGAAAGATTTAATTACAAATGGGAAAACAGTGGCCGCCCGAATAAATGAAGTATACTGTCAAATTTCCTGGGAACACACCGCTAAATGTAAAAATATCTCTACCATTGATGATAAAGGGAAAACCCGCCATGGGGAGGTTTTGAAGGCATTATGTGAAATGTACAATCTCAAATCTAAAACTACTAAAGACGAAAGTGAGGAAAATGTCTCTCAGGTGCCGCTGGACATGTCTGGACTCTAGGCTTTATTTGATAGTGGGGAAGATTCCAATGAAAACTGTTTGTCCCGTAACCCCCACTACAGCACTGATGGGAAACCTCTATCCCCAACCAGAATCACCTCCACCCTACAATCAGTCCCAACTCCCTAAGGCTCCACCACAGGCCCCCCTAATTTTTCCCCAAATACCTCCGACCTGGCCTTAGAAGCTGAACCCAGTAATGCTATTATCCCAGTCATATACACTGATCCTGTCTGTTGCCGGACTCGCAGTTGTTCTAATCACAGTAAATCAAAATTGAAGCCTATTCCTAACAACCTCCGCGGAAGCCAGAGCAGTTCCAGGAAACCTCGACAAAACATGTATTTGACTGGGTGCCCAGATTTTGATTCCCTGAATGGTGCGTCCAAACCTGACTCTGATACTGATTTCCCATTGGGTACTAATGCTATGACTAATCGCCTCTATAGCAGGTCCCACCACTCAGAACCTGAACCACCGCACCAACAGTTTCCACTGCGCCAAGTACCAATCCAGGTGCCATTGCTGTTGCTGAAAGCCCCACAATCCCCGTCTATACCCCATGGAAACCACAGGAAATGTGGATGATTATGAATGGTGCCCCAGACAAATGGTCCCAACCCAAAAATTTTATTGAACATCTCATGAGTACTATCCGAAACAATCAAGTCTCTGTTGCTGACACTCGCCTCCAGCAAGCATGAAAAATGGCAAGAGTCTTCAGGCAACCATGCGACCAGGGAGGCCTTTGCTGCTGCCATCCAGAGAGAAAACGATCAGACAGATGCAATCTGAAATGCCCTGTGCTGGACTGTTCAAAAACCCATTTATTTTACTAAAATTCTAAATTGTAAACCTAAGAAAAATGAAGACAGTCCAGACTTTTACGACTGGTTCTGCTTTAGGAAACGAGAAATGCAATTGCTTTGCCACTTGCGAAGATCTTTCCATCCTCACTCTCCACTGGAGTCATACCTGAGGACTGCAGAGAGGCAAATGTAATTCCTCTCTTCAAGAAAGGAAATAGGGAAATTCCCGGCAATTACAGACCAGTAAGTCTCACGTCTGTCATCTGCAAGGTGTTAGAAAGGATTCTGAGGGATAGGATTTATGACCACCTGGAAGAGCATGGCTTGATTAAATGCAGTCAACACGACTTTGTGAGGGGCAGGTCATGCCTCACAATCCTTACCGAGTTCTTTGAGGATGTGACTAGAAAAGTTGATGAGGGTCGAGCTGTGGATGCAGTGTATATGGACTTCAGCAAGGCATTTGATAAGGTTCCCCATGGTAGGCTCATTCAGAAGGTCAGGAGGAATGGGATACAGAGGAACTTAGCTGTCTGGATACAGAATTGGCTGGCCAACAGAAGACAGCGAGTGGTAGTAGAAGGAAAATATTCTGCCTGGAAGTCTGTGGTGAGTGGTGTTCCACAGGGCTCTGTCCTTGGGCCTCTACTCTTTGTAATTTTTATTAATGACTTGGATGAGGGGATTGAAGGATGGGTCAGCAAGTTTGCTGACGACACAAAGGTTGGAGGTGTCGTTGACAGTATAGAGGGCTGTTGTAGGCTGCAGTGGGACATTGACAGGATGCAGAGATGGGCTGAGAGGTGGCAGATGGAGTTCAACCTGGATAAATGCGAGGTGATGCATTTTGGAAGGTCGAATTTGAAAGCTGAGTACAGGATTAAGGATAGGATTCTTGGCAGTGTGGAGGAACAGAGGGATCTTGGTGTGCAGGTACATAGATCCCTTAAAATGGCCACCCAAGTGAACAGGGTTGTTAAGAAAGCATATGGTGTTTTGGCTTTCATTAACAGGGGGATTGAGTTAAAGAGTCGGGACATCTTGTTGCAGCTCTATAAAACTTTGGTTAGACCGCACTTGGAATACTGCGGCCAGTTCTGGTCGCCCTCGTATAGGAAAGATGTGGATGCTTTGGAGAGGGTTCAGAGGAGGTTTACCAGGATGCTGCCTGGACTGGAGGGCTTATCTTATGAAGAGAGGTTGACTCATTGGAGAAAAGGAGGAGAGGGGACCTAACTGAGGTATACAAGATAATGAGAGGCACAGATAGAGTCAATAGCCAGAGACTATTTCCCAGGGCAGAAATGACTAACACGAGAGGTCATAGTTTTAAGCTGGTTGGAGGAAGGTATAGAAAGGATATCAGAGGCGGGTTCTTTACACAGAGTTGTGAGAGCATGGAATGCGTTGCCAGCAGCAGTTGTGGAAGCAAGGTCATTGGGGACATTTAAGAGTTTACTGGATATGCATATGGTCACAGAAATTTGAGGGTGTATACATGAGGATCAGTGGTTGGCACAAAATCATGGGCTGAAGGGCCTGTTCTGTGCTGTACTGTTCTGTGTTTCACTTATGCCCCCTATGCTGGCAATACCTCTTTTAATGCAGGTAACATTTCCACTCAGTTTAGTACACTTTTAATGCAGTGACTCCTCAATGAAATATGTAAATCCTTCCGTACTCATGCCCGAGATTGGTCAGAAAAAAGTACGTTCCCAGATTAAACTACTGATCACCCATTTCTAGAGTTGAATAAGTTTGGCCCGCCTGTGTCTGTTTAGCACAAAATGGTTCAAAGACCTGTCTGCGATATGGCCCCACGATTTGACACCGCAGGCTATCAAATGAATCTGCTGCCCTTATCCCAGGGTGGGTTGATCCATACAGCAACAGCTATGCCACATGGTACACCAGACGTCCCTCCTTGCCCTGGCCCGAACACATGGGATTTGAGATATGCATCCCCCAGATAAGTTGTTTTACCTGTGGTTCCTTTGTCCATTGGAGGCTCAACTGTCCACATCGTCAGGCCCATCGGACTTCTGTGCAACGACAGGCTCACGCAGTGCCCCTTCCTCCCCCCACAACCTGTTCTCCCACTGACTGGCACTCAGCAGACAAGGCCCCTCTCTAAAACGCAGTAATTTTCCCGTCCTCACCTCTTCTGAGGAGGAACTTGTCCTTTACCTCTGGGCCGAGTCTGCCCGCTTACCATTCCTGTTAGACACCGGCCCTATATCCCCTACGTTAGACGCCGACGTCTGCTCACAGTATTAATTCCCCTTAACTGATGAAAAACTGCTCCTCTCGGGCCTTTCCTCCCAGGTCCAGGAATGTCCCCGCCTTCTAAACTCACAGGTTATTATGGCAACAGAATTCCCTTATTCAGTTTGCGGTCACTCCCTCTCTGGGAGAAAAGTGAGGACTGCAGATGCTGGAGCTTTTGCCCGAAACGTCGATTCTCCTTCTCAGATGCTGCCTATCCTGCTGTGTTTTTCCAGCACCACATTTTTCAACTCTGGGACTCAACCTTCCTGATAAGACATTCTCTACCATTTGAATCTATCAGTCACTTGGACGGATGGGGGAATTAATATTTCCAGTGTTGCTGACTATCGCGCCCTTTGAATACATAGACTACCCCAATGGTGGTCCTTGGACATCTCAGACTTTTCCCTGCCTCCTGACGTACTCCCACCCAATGAAAAATTTAAACCTCACATTACTGTTGCATATGATCCTTCTGGATATTCTAAAATACTAAAGGCCCTGTTTGCCCCCTACTTGGGACGGAACCTCCCCATTACGATCTATACCTTGTTAACGGCAATGTTGGGTCTGTGCTTGCTGTTTAAGTACCTAGTTTCCTTTGGCACCAGTCACCGGACATCAGCCCTCACATTACACTGCTCGTGCTGGACAGCCACGTGACCCATGAAATGGGGCCCATGGTTTTTAATGTCCTGGCTAATATTGACCCTGCAGTAGTCCACAATGACTTGGGGGAGATACTATTCTCTACTATTCCTCGTTAAGCTCATGCCATGGAATCCTCCATCACCATCAGCCTTCCACTGACCCTCACCTCCTCCCCACTGCCTGAGGTCTGGGCTACATCCAAGACAGACGTTGGGTTAACCTTGGTTGCTCCTGTCGCTATCCGCCTAGAGGAAAATGTTACACCTCCAGGTGTCTCGCAGTATGCCCCGGGAACGCCCAAACAGATGCAGAAATTTCTTGGATTAACTAATTTCTGTAGGCAATGGATCTCGAATGAAAATCCTGAGCCCACTGGCCTCATGTTTCACTTTCATTCTGAACAATTAAATGTATTTGAGTCCTGAAAGACTGCCCTTACTTCCCCACCAGTGCTGGAATGGCCTTTATATGACTAACCCTTTTACCTCTATGTGTCCATTGTTGATGGCTGTGGATCTGCTGTCCTGGCACAGATCCATGGCGGCAGCAAGAGACCCACAGCTTAGTTTTAGGCCCAACTCAACCCAGTCGCCCTCAGGCTCCCCCCTTGCACCCAGATTCTGTCTACCATTTGCTGCAGCGAACCTGACCCTCCAGCAGACTGTCACTGTGTACTCTTCCCATATGATCACAGCCCTTCTGACAACTCACCAGACACAGTAACTGACAAGCGTGCCTTAGCAAGTATGAGATAGCCCCACTCCACAACCCTCTCTTGCACAACCAATAACCCTGCTACCTTCGTTACTCATCCTCCCGAAAAACTCTCCGAACCTCCTTTCATGTCCAGAACTAAATCACTTCTTGACGACCCCTCATCAAAATTTAACTGACGTATCCCTGGCCATGCCCGATCTTACGTTTTACATTGACAGCTCTACTTCAGTTACTATGGATGGCAAACACCTCTCCAGTTACGCTGTCATATTTGACTCTGATATAGCGTTGGCTGCATTCAGTCATGCTGTCTCTGCACAAAAGCAGAACTCTTTGCCCTTACGTGTGCCTGCATTTTAGCTACCGACAAAGCTGCCAATCTCTTATATTGATTTGCGTTATGCCTTCGGTGTAGCCCATGACTTTGGCACCCTATGGGCTCAGAAAGGGTTCCACACTTCCGCAAGCACTCCCATTTCCAACACTGTGTACATTGAAAACCTCTTACGAGCCATCTTCTCCCCAAAAAGTGAGCCATCATCAAATGTGTTGCTCACCTTCACAACAGTAGTGCTGTTACCGACAGGAATACAAGGGCTGAATTGGCAGCCGAGCAGGCCGCAGCCTCTCAATCCTGAGTAGACATGGGTGCGCATGCTATGCCAGTTCTCCCATGCCAAAGGATGTCCAGACATGTCCACCATTTTACAACTTCAGGGGACACCCCTGCTTCAGAAAAGGATATGTGGCAGAAACATTGTTGTATACAATCCCGTCACGGGTCTCTGGCATACACTGGCTGGACAAACATGCATTCCAGAGATCCTTTTACCCTTACTCATTGACAATCAACACACAGATACTCACTTTGGAAAGGAGGGAATGCGTGCACTCTTACAAACATGGTGTAGCCCACACCTAAATAAGGCAACTGAACAAAGGACCAGACATTGTCTTAAATGCCAGAAGGTTAACCCAGGAAAATCAATTCAATGTACCAAAGGAAGAACTCCAATTCCAAGTGGCCCCTTTGACATTTTCCAACTGGACTTCAGAGAATTATCACAAGTTCAATGCTACAAATGTTGCCTTGTTATCATAGATACATTCTGCAAATGGATATAGGCTTTCCCAACAACCAATAACAAAGCATCTACAGTGACCCAAATTCTCCTGAACAATTCCCTGCTATGGTCTACCTCAACGACCATCAGCTGATAATGGACCACATTTTATTGGAAAGATTAACTAAGAACTGTGTACCATCCTCAACAGTGACCAGCAGTTCCATTGTGCACATCATCCGAAGGCAGCAGGAGTAGTGGAACGTGCAAACGGAATTCTGAAGGACAAATTTAATTCGCTAAAGGTCCTGCCCCTCGCCCTGTATCACATGCGCATTACTTCCCAAACCGGTACCAGTCTCACAGCAGCTGAAATAATATATCGTCACCCTAGACGAACTTTATGGGACGGCAACCAGGCCCCACCACCCCAGGTTGATCTACACGTAATGGGAGATGAAATGCAGCATTATTTCAAACTAGCGATGTCTCTAAACCCTCTCCACTCACAGGTGAAGGGAACCACCAAGCCACCCCCCCAATTCGACGGTGACTGGGAAGGAATAGAAACTGGCAACTGGGTCCTAATCAGAGACTGGGAAAAACCAAAGCTGGGACCCCACTGGAAAGGACCGTTCCAGCTGTTGCTCCAAACCTCTGCCGCAGTGAAGGTTCAAGGAAAGGATTGCTGGATTCACCAGAGCAACTATAAACGCTGGATGACAGACTAAGAGAATGAGGAGGAAAAGGACGAAGAAGGAATGATTTAAAAAAAAACTTTTATCTGTACTTCTGTATTGCCGGCCCAGCTATCGATATACTGCATGTCTTTGCACTTGCCTACGGTAAGGTGATGGGATGGGGTTGTCAAGTGAGATTAGCATTATGATAGACATAGCAGGGATATGTCTACTTCTCTCCAATCAGGGGAGCAAAGGGAGGGTCAATATTTGCAGGGGGGTTGACGTAAAGAGGTCCATTATTTGTGCAGGGGAGACGTTCTTGCTTGTACCAATAAGCAAGGGAACCCGTTTGGGATATGGAATGTAACTAAAATCAATTATTGTAATGGTCTGCTTGCCCAAACAGATCGCAAGTTTTTCATGGGCCAAAGAAATCTGTGATAACTCCCATGTTAGCATTGGGGCCGCAAGTTTGACTTTATCTGCATAAGGGACCCCCTGGAAGGTAGAGACCATCACCTATTGTATGATGGGAAGTGCTATAGGGAGGTCCTGGAAGATAGCCGCTCTCTGTAAGAAACATCCCCTCCCCCTCCATGTCCATGACTCGGTCCCGCAGAGCCTCCCCTATATGGAACAATCTGTACTGACTATCCAGGAATACACGATCGGCAATTATTTCTGCTAGGTCTACCGACAGCTTTACGGTGATGGCACCGTTGCCTGCTTCCCTCAGCCCACCCGAGTGAACTCTCTCCTCTCCAGTTTCCCTCAGTGGGAACATGGCCTATGCTATCAGTGCGCTCTGGGCTATAACAGTTTGCCACAGTCCCAAAGAATAACTCTTCAGTACGAACCCCCGTGGTAGACTGCATGTATCTTCCCCAACCTTCTGGCCACACAGACAGGGATTAGCTAAAGGGGGACATGTAGTAGGAAGGCAAAAAGAGGGAAACTCCCCAGTAACCACCTGGGAAACGAAAGATGCTTCACCAGTCACGGATGGGGATGTTCGGAAGTTTGCATCTGCAGTGAGAAAACCTCTTACCTTTACTGCTCTTATCTCCATCACAAGTGCAGACCGACCTAGGACATGCAAAGTGTAATTTGCCATTGTTGCCATTGCAACAGATCCAACTGTGTTTCCTTCAAAAGAGGGGAACAACTCCAATGTGGAAAAGTCAATCGTACCCACCTCACAGTGAATATCTGTGTCTTTGCCCTTCCTCAAAACAAAGGAGGAGTTAAGGAAGCCTCGTGCCACATTTGCCTGGAATAATCATGACTACTCTCACGATAAGGGCTGTTTGGAAACCCTTTCAGAACCCTTAAAGAACTGGGCTACTTTTTCTTCTTCAACGATATGGCCACAAACCTCCTAGAGCCCCTTTAACCCCACTCAGTGGCATTTTGCACCTTATTTCCCAGGACTGTACCCTGTCCGTGGCATTGGGGACCATCACACGGCTGCCAGAAATATGATGTCCGAGTAATTTTGTGTTGCCTATAACATCCTTCCCACCCTTACTGCCGGACAGACAGCTGGTTACAGTGCAGCAGGCTTTTCTCCCTTGGGGCCTCCGGAGCTAACATGGCCGTCCACAACCGTAACTATCTCGCATGCAGACTTACCATGTTGGGCAATGCTACCCGAGGGGTGCTCAAGGTAATCACCCAGAACGTGAACCAACTCAGGCTTTTCTCCATGCAAAATTGCTATGCACTGAATTCCTCCTCACCCATCAGGGTGGCATTTGCCTTATGATACAGGACTAATGTATCATGGGTCTGGTCAAAGTCACCGCTAATGTCACCTGTTATTTCCACAAGATAGATGAACAATTAGGGTCTATAAAGGAGGGCAAGGGATGGGTCGGATGTGGGGGAATGGGGGCTCGGAGGGTGTAAGGACTGGTTAGTTAATATGACTATTTACACAGGGGTAATTATAATAGGAATCTTCCTGGGAATAGCTGTTCTGAAATGCATCTTACATCGAATGATAGACTCCATACAGGGAATATTTCCAACAGGATACGCTTTGGTGACCCATTATCCAATTATTGAGGATTCAAATGACGACAGCACCGACGTCGGCCCCTATGCCATTGGTTATCATGAAATAATAAAAGGAGGGATTGAGAATGTGTATATGGTATGAGCAGGTAGGGAAAGAGTTAAGTTTTGAGTTTTTTAAAACAAAAGGTTCAGCTAAGCATGACTCAGATAAGAACTTGCAGTTAACAATGGGGAGCTGGAGGCAAGGATAATGGGTTAACAAGGTGGAAAAGCATTCATTGTATAGAGCCATTTAACAATATTGGAAGCATTCAGTAAGGTCAGTTAACAAGGCGAAAAGTATCCATTATGTGAAGCCAGTTAACAAGGTTAAGAACATTCATTGTATCACAGCAGAAGGCTTAATCTCTACTACTGACACTCGCTGATTGTAACGGTCATCCAATTAATACTTACGTTGCTTTATCTGGATGCTCCTCCCTGTAAAATGACCCCTCCCCCACCCCCTCCCGCAGCAGCAGAGATGTCCACGGCCGCCTCTGGGGACTTACCTGCTGAGGTAAGCCAGCTCTCCGGGATCACCAAACTTCAAGAGAAGATCGACACTGTTATTGAGGAGTCCCGGTCCTGGTGGGAGTCCATCTCAATCATGCTACAGAAGCATGACCAAGAAATCGAAAAACTTGAGTAGCACGTCGGAAGGGTGGAGCAACAGGCCGCGGCCTCGGACACGGCTGCTGAGTCGACCGTAGGTCAGGTCTGGGCTCTCGAGCAGTGAATCTGGACCCTTGAGGAGCACATTGACAACCTTGATAATCGGGACCGTCGGAAAAATATTCGGTTGCTTGGCCTTCCCGAGCGGGAAGAGGAAGGCCAGATTGTAGACTTTTTGGATAGATGGCTCCCACAATTATTGAAGTTGGAGTCGGAACCGGGCCGGGTGCGGGTGGAGTGGGCCCACCGGGTTGCTATACGCAGGCCTGGGTCGGACCAGCATCCCTGCCTGGTTCTAAACCAACTCCAATGCTACAAAGAAAAACAAATGCTCCTGGAAGCCTCCAGAGTCCTGGAGAAGGATACCCAGGCCATGATGCACAAGGGCTCCAGAATAATGTTATTTCAGGACTTCTCTCCAGCCGTGATCCGCAAGAGGAGGGCATTCAATGAGGCGAAGAAGCGTCCAAAGGACCTAAATATCCAATACTCCATGCATTATCCATCAACACTGCGTTTCAGCCATGGAGGATCTATTTACAACTTTGGGTCACTGGAAAAAGCAAAAGAATTCTTGGACTCTCTTAAATAGACTGCAGGACTCGAACCATATGGATAATGACTTTTATTTATCCCCCCCTTTCGTTTTTTTTTTCCATCCTTCTTGCACCCAATTTTCCCCGGGGGTTGGGGTGGGGGAATGTTCTTTACTCTTCCTTTGGTTTCCTTTTTATAGTTCACGCAGATTACTTGATTTGTGGGCGAGGGGGATTTCTTAAGAGCGGGGTTTTCTTTTTTCCTCATTTTACTTAGTTGCCTAATAATTGCTGAGGTTGCAATATTGTAATTTTATATATTTCTATTTTTTCTTTTACAGTGTTTGCTAAATGGACCCAGATGTTGGTGTGGGAGGGGTGGGGGGCTACTCACTTTTAACTCTGGTTTTATAAAATATTTGAATTTGTCTACTCCATTCTATAATGCCTGGGACGAGGGCGGGGCTCTAGCTAGGAGAGGTTATGGTGGGGTTATCGATAGGTAGTTATACCCCCTGGGAGCAAGGGGGAAAGTCTCCTTTCAAATATGTTTTGCATTGTTTTTTTTCACTTAGGAATAGCTTTTAATTGTGTTGGTTTAAATGTTTTAAAGAATTGTTGTATTTGTGAAATTCGTATTGTCTTTATTCAAGGTTCTTTGAATGGGGTTCTTCCTCCTGGGGGGTCTCGGGCTTGCCTGGACGATCATGGCTAGCCACTCGCTTAGATGGTGCACCTGGAATGTCAAGGGGAGTAATTCACCAATCAAAAGGTGAAAGAAAGTCTCAAAAAAGAAAGTGTTGATGTAACTCTCTTACAGGAGATACATCTACTTGACAAAGAACATAGAAAGTTACAACAGGGCAGATTTGATCAGGCTTTTTTCTCATCTTTCAGTTCAAAAAGTAGGGGAGTAGCCATTCTTATTCAGAAGAATCTTCCTTTCCAAATGTTAAGCCAGATAAGAGGTGAGTCTGGACAGTATATATTGATTAAAGCCCTAATACATGGAGAGGAATATGGAATATTGAATCTTTGTCTCCCCCCGGCACACCCCTTTAAATTTGTAACGGAGGCATTCTCCAAGTTGATGGCTTTTGGAGTCCGCCATATAATTATAGGAGGAGATTTTAACTGTATTATGGACCCAGAGACAGATAGGATACCTAAGAGCACTACGGGTATATCTCTGAGATCTACACAATTGGTGGATCTGAATAAGAAGCTTGGGCTAGTGGATGTATGGAGGTGACTTCAAACCCAGGGTAGAGACGTTACTTTCTTCTCTAACCCACACAAGTGTCATACCAGAATTGATATGTTTTTTTCCCCCTCGACCCTTCTGAATTCCATACTGTCTTGTAAATAGGTAATATAGCTATTTCTGATCATGCTGCAGTATGTATGGAAGTCAAGATTAGGGATGATGGGATAGGCCCCCGACATTGGTGCATGTAATCCTTCAATAAGAAGGGATCCAAATTCATAAAGTATTTTTTGCAGGAATTCAAAACCTTCTGGGAAATTAACTCAGGTAGGGCCAGTAACCCATCGAAGATGTGGGAGACCACTAAGGCTTATGAGAGAGGCTTGATCATCTCATATTCTGCGACCTCATAAAGACAAAAGGAGAGCAAACAGCACCTGCTCGAGGCTCACTTGAAGGTAGCTGAGACAGCGTATGTTGACAGGCCTTCCATTACTAAGCTACAAAGGATCACAACCCTTAGGGCAGCCTTGAATACCGCACTTACTCAAACAGCAAACAGGGAAATATTATTCGCAAAGCAGAGATTACATGAATATGGCGATAAGCCTGGCAGATGCCTAGCGTACCTTGCTAGAAAGAAAAAGGCTCCTCAAGCCATTACGTCCATTAGATAAAGTGCTGGTACCCTGACTTGTGATTGTAAAAAGATCAATACAACCTTGAGAAAGTTCTATTTTGAACTGCATAAATCGCAGGACTGAGGATAGAACTGATAAGATGGAATCCTTTTTTAAAAATCTGACCCTTCCGGGCTTAACCTTGGAGCAGGTGTCGATCTTGAATGCCCCCCTGACAACCCAGGAAGTATTCAACACAGTTAGGCAACTTCAGAGTGGCAAAGCACCTGAACTAGATGGACTTCAGGTAGAGTTCTATAAAGAATTTATAGGGGAACTGGCCAGACCACTAATAAATATGTATAATTATTCACATAGTCAGGGCTACCTCCCGCCTTCATTGAGAGAAGCAAATATCTCTCTTATTCTTAAAAAGGGAAAGGCCACAGAAGATTGCTCATCATATAGACCCATATCCTTACTAAATGTGGATTTCAAAATTCTTTCTAAAATGTTAGCATCAAGATTGGAGAGGGTCTTACCATACATCATAAAAGAGGACCAGACGGGGTTTATAAAGGGCCGGTCAATTAATAATATCAGAAGAGTCTTAAATATGATACAAACCTACCAACAGGGAACAATACCGGGTTTAGCTGTCTCCTTGGACACAGAGAAGGCATTTGATCAGGGAGAATGGCTTATTCTTTTTTATACACTAGAAAGGTTCGGTGTCAGAGAGGTATTTAGTAAATGGGTTCCAGTGTTATATAATGACCCCAAAGCAGCGGTGATCACTAATGGTCTAAGTTCGGATAGCTTTAGTGTTGGCAGGGAATGTCATCAGGGATGTCCTCTTTCACCATTATTATTCATGCTAGTGATTGAACCACTGGTGGAAGCTATACGAACTGACCCTAACATAATGGCTCAGAGAGTTGGATCGGGCAGACATAAAATCACTCTATATGCGGATGATGTCCTCCTCTTCAGTGATCCTTTAATATCCGTGCCCTGCCTAATCCAAGTGATCAGCTTATTTGGTATGTTCTCAGGCTATAAAATCAATTTCATGAAATCTGAGGCCATGCCGTTGGGAGGTCTTGCCAGTGTATCTATTTTACCAGACAGATCTTGTTTTCCCTTTTGGTGGTCACTAGAAAGTTTTCTGTGCTTAGGTATTTTTATCACCCCAGTATTTGCACAGCTGTATAAAGCTAATTTTGTGCACTTATTAGAGAAAATAAGACAGGACCTTCAACGCTGGGGATATCTTCAAATATCCTGGTTTGACAGAGTAGCCCAAGTCAAGATGAATATTCTACCTTGTCTTTTATATCCTACGAGAACGCTCCTCCTGATACTACCGAGACAGGCATTGCGGAAGCTTTACGGCTGGCTCGGCTCTTTTATTTGGAATCCTAGACATCCCCTTATTAAATTAGAAAAGCTGCAGCTTCTACAAATAAGGGGAGGACTGGACTTTGCAGATTTTAGGAGGTATCAACTGAGCTCCTTATTGTCCTATGTAGCTGATTGGGTCTCTCGTGACCCACAATTAATCTGGCTAGATATTGAGACCTCCCAAGCAAAATGTCCCCTCATCAATCTTTCATTCATGGACAAGATGAGCGCAATTATGGACTATTGTAAAAACTCTATTGTATTAAATACAATTAAAGCCTGGACGATAATGCGACAAGATGATGGAAACCTGCAAAAAACCTCTCCTTATACTCCTGCAGTGGGAGCATCAGGATTTCAGCCAGGGGTGACAGATGCTACATTTAAAACTTGGAAGTCCAGAGGTTTCTTCGGCTTGGGAGACCTGTTTGATGGAGAGGTTATGATGTCCTTTGAGCAGCTGCACCAGAAGTTTGGATTGCCTAACGGCGACCTTTTTTGGTATTTCCAAATACGAGACTATATACAAAAGAAGACCACAATGATAATTAATCCTCACAAATTGGATAGGGAAAGGAGAGAGCTATGGCCGATGGGGCCCCCCTCGGTTAGTACTCATTATCACTCATTATGTAATAAAGTATCTAAGGACATGGAACGATTATTTAAAAGCTGGAATCAAGAATTAGGGTTGGAAGTCTCATCAGAAATGTGGGAGGACATTAGATTAGATTAGATTAGATTAGATTATTTACAGTGTGGAAACAGGCCCTTCGGCCCAACAAGTCCACACCGCCCCGCCGAAGCGCAACCCACCCATACCCCTACATTTACCCCTTACCTAACACTACGGGCAATTTAGCATGGCCAATTCACCTGACCTGCACATCTGTGGACTGTGGGAGGAAACCGGAGCACCCGGAGGAAACCCACGCAGACACGGGAGGAACATGCAAACTCCACACAGTCAGTCGCCTGAGGCGGGAATTGAACCCGGGTCTCTGGCGCTGTGAGGCAGCAATGCTAACCACTGTGCCACCATGCCGCCCACGGACATCTGGGAAAATGCCAGAAAGATCTCAGTTTGTAATAGAGCTCAGGCTATTCAATTAAAGATACTTCACAGGGCTCATATGGCAACTGAATTACTTGCAAAATTCAAGGCAGGAGCATCCCCAATGTGTCCTAAATGCAAAATAGAAGTTGGCACTCTCACGCATTGTCTATGGACATGTCATAAAATCTGCAAGTAGTGGGATAGAGTAGCAAATGCCTTGACAGGGATCTTGGTTACGGAGATTAGATCGGATCCAGTGTCCCTGCTTTTGTGCTCTTCAGATTTTCCCTTCCTGGATGTGCACGAGAGGAAATTATTTACCATTCTTTCCTTTTGTGCAAGGAAAAATATTTTAGTGAACTGGGTAGCTGAAGGCCCTCCAGGACTCTCAAACTGGCATAGGTTAATCATGGAATATATCCCCCTTGACTTCCTTAGAAATATGGTGCCCCCAAAAAAATGGAATTATTCTATAAAACATGGCAACCCTTTTTGAATTATATCGGCACAAATATTTCGGCCATACTGTCCAGGGCTTTTGTCTAGCTGTGGTAATGGTTCTGGCTGGTTCGTGGCCCCTGGGAGGAGGAATCCCATATAAATACGGGTTTTATTATGACTTGATGTAAATCTATTTTGAGCATGCATCTAGTTATTGAATTATTTAGTAGTTTATTGCTAGTAATGTATGTTATTCTATTTTATGTTTTGGTTGTTTGTAGGATAGATTAGTAGTTAGCTGGAAATGTGTTGCTGGAAAAGCGCAGGTCAGGCAGCATCCAGGGAACAGGAGAATCGACGTTTCGGGCATAAGCCCTTCTTCAGGAATGATTAGTAGTTAGTTGGGCTTTTCCTTTTTTTGGTTATTATTTATAGATTTTTTTAATTTATTTAATTTTATATTGATGTTTATATTTCTTTGTATTACTTTTGTAATTTTATTTAAAAAATCTTTAAAAATTCCTTTTTTCAATAAAAATAATATCTATAAAAAAAAAACAAGTGACATCAAATTTTAGTGGACAATTATTCGTACAAACATGAATCTTTAAATACTCTGAACTAATGTCGCACTCCATACAACTGATGAGACACTTGCAGAAGAATGGAGAAGTAAGGTTTAATTAGAGGAAGTCGGAACAAAATCACTTCAGATGCTGGAATTTGCACTGAAAACAACAAATGCTAGAGATCACAGGGGATCAGACAGCATCCATGGAGAGCAAGCTAACGTTTCGAGTCTAAATGACTCTTCATCTTAATTGGAGGTGCTCCCAAGACTAACTCAGTAGTAGGCTACAAGATGGTCAATGTTAAATACATCTTATTTACAGTGATAACTAAGCTTTATTTAACAGCTAGATAAACTAGCTAATATACAATAGGATATTTATATTTATCAAAAACTTGATATCTACCACATATTTGAAAATCTCAACACACATTGCGCAGAAGCACTGAACTTAAAGTACAATATGTAAATATGCATGTATCATTTGTGATAATCTTTCCCCTCTCACCTTAAACCTATGCCCTCTAGCTATGGACTCCTCACCCTAGGGAAAAGACCTTGTCTATTTAAACTATTTATGCTCATGATTTTGTGAACCTCTTAGGTTACCACACAGCGTCCGACATTCCAGGGAAATTGCCCCAGCCTATTCAGCCTTTCCCTAAAGCTCAAACCCTCCAACCCTGGCAACATCCTTGTAAATCGTTTCTGAACCTTTTCAAGTTTCACAACATCCTTCCTATATCTCAGCATTCCCTTGATGAGACATCCATTCTGTATAAGAAAAACAAAAGATTGTGGATGCTGGAGATCTGAAACAAAGCCACAAATTTCTGGACATCCCAGCAGGTCTAAAAGCATCTGAGGACACAAAGCAGAATTAAAGTTTTAAGCACCAGATGAGGAGTTACTGGACTCTAAATGTAACACTACTTTCTCCCTACGGATGCTGCCAGACCTGCTGAATTTCATCAGCAATTGCTGTTTTTGATCCAATGTTATATTGCCCTTTCCAGTCACATGAATGAATTTCAATTTCTATAGCTGCAAGAAATAGCCTTGAGCTTTTGTCTTCAAAATAATTAAAGGATTGTAGTCTTTTAAATACATCTTTTCAGAGTTGCTGAATAGGAGAATTGCAAACAGATGAAGTGCCAACGCAAGATTCGTTGCTCTTTTCTCGATTGTTGAATATTTCTCTTGACAATCAATTTATTCCAAAAACAAACAAGCTGTTCAATCATCATTTCTCGTCATGTAGCAAAACCAAACCCACACGGATGTCATTGGCACCTGCAGCCAGTTTGAATGTCTTCTCAACTTGACACTGTTAAAATCAATATGGTTGTCTGTACTGATTTCAAGCGGTCAAAGGCACACAGATGTTCTTGTGCCCAAGTAAATGTTTATCTCTCCAATAAATGTGTAACCGAGGCACGGCTATGCTAACTTTGGAACTAACTTCTGATGTAATCCACTTAATATTCACATATTTATAGGGTTCTGTCTTAGGCAGGAAAATCTAAAGTAGTCCCTTTTCTCAGTACTACTTAATTTTGCACTACAGTTTGGCTCTGGCAAAGTCACTTTTAACTAGATTTATGACCAAATTGGTTCTTTGTCGCTGATGAAACAGTTGTCAAGTAGTGCAAATGTTCAACCCAGGTTTGGCTGAACAAAACCAAGTCAATACAAATAAGAGATTTCCAGTCTTTTAACAACTGGAATGTTATTTTCCTTCCCATCAGCACAAAATGTCATTGATAAAGTCCATCCAGTTTTACAAAGCTGATATTCCTTTGATAAAAGCAAAATACTATGGATACATGAAATCTGAAATAGAAACAGAATGAAGAAACTGAACAGATCTGACAGTATCTCTAGAGAGAGAAAGAATGTTCCGTTTCAAGTTAAAGTACTTCTTCATTTCATATTCCATCAGCCAATGGAACTTGCCAATGTTCTGCCAATAAGCCAATTTAGGTGATATGTACAATGTATTAAATTCTTTCAGCCTTTGAGTCATGGATATGAGTCCTGTTTTGTTAGCACATTCACTTTGTGATCAATGCAGAATCTAAGCGTCACATCCAATTTGGCACCATGATAAGTGTGCTCTAGCTACTCTGACTCACATTATGCCTCATTGGGGTAGCTGAATGGAAATCAAGCATCCCATTTCTGAAGATATTACAAAAATTAAAGATTTTAAAAAGTATACAGAAGTTTCCAATGTATCAATTATTTAGACCCAGACTGATAGAAAGCACGGACCAAGCTTCTATATTTGACAAGAACGACGTTTCATAACAAATAAATAAGATTTTCACTATAAATAAACAATTAAATATTGACAAGTTAAAATACCAAATCCCTTATAAACTCCAGGTCTACACATTACAGACAGTCGAAAAAAATGCATGTTATTGGCGGTGGGAAAGACCAAAAAGACAGTTCAAATTGTCCCTGTCCACATGGTTGACTGACAAGATCCATTTGACTGGTCAGGCTGCTACTCTTGATCATCCGTATCCAGTTATTTTCACTCACTTCCACGGGTACCGGCACAGCTTATAACAGCTGACAAGGGAAAGATATACTCAGGCTTGAAGTGTTTTTTTTAAATGGAGGAAACAAGAAACTCATCTTTTGAAGATCCAATAGCTTGTCCCTGAATACATTCACACCCACAAGTTGCTCAGCTACTTGGAAGCCAATCATCATCTTTTGGCAAGCAGAACCTTTGTCATCGATAACTGCTCACTGATCCACAGATTTTGCATCAATGTTTACTGTGGAAAAGGACATGGAAGATATAGAATGTAGGGAAATAGATTGGGACATCTTGACAAATGTCCATACTGCAGGGAAGGAAGTACCTTCTATGTTCACATCCAAATCATTTATGTAAATGACAAAAAGGAGTGGACCAAGCACCGATCCTTGTGGCAGTCTACTGGTCACAGGCCTCCAATCTGAAAAACAACCCTCTGCCAACACCCTCTGTCTTCTACCTTTGAGCCAGTTCCATATCCAAATGGCTAGATCTCCCGGTATTCCATGAGATCTAACCTTGCTAACTAGTCTCCCATGGGGAACCTTGTCGAATGCCTTACTGAAGTCCATATAGATTACATCTACCGCTCTGCCCTCATCAATCCTCTTTGTTACTCCTTCAAAAAACCCAATCAAGTTTGTGAGACATGATTTCCCACGCACAAAGCCATGTTGACTATCCCTAATCAGTCCTTGCTTTTCCAAATATATGTACATCCTGTCCCTCAGGATTCCCTCCAACAACTTGCCCACCACCGACGTCAGGCTCACTGGTCTATAGTTCCCTGGCTTCTTCTTACCACCCTTCTTAAACAGTGGCATCACGGTAGCCAACCTCCAGTCTTCCGGCACCTCACCTGTGACTATCAATGATACAAATATCTCAGCAAGAGGCCCAGCAATCAGTTCTCTAGCTTCCCACAGAATTCTAGGGTACACCTGATCAGGTCCTGGGGATGTATCCACCTTTACCCGTTTCAAGACATCCAGTACTTCATCCTCTGTAATATGGGCATTTTGCAAGATGTCACCATCTATTTCCCTGCAGTCTATATCTTCCATATCCTTTTCCACAGTAAATACTGATGCAAAATATGCATTTAGTATCTCCACCATTTTCTGCAGCTCCACACAAAGGCCGCCTTGCTGATCTTTGAGGGGCTCTATTCTCTCCCTAGTGACCCTTTTGTCCTTAATATATTTGTAAAAACCCTTTGGATTCTCCTTAATTCTATTTGCCAAAGCTATCTCATGTCCCCTCTTTGCCCTCCTGATTTCCCTCTTAAGTATGCACCAATTGCCTTTATACTCTTCTAAGGATTCACTCGATCTGTGCTGACTATACCTGACATATGGTTCCTTCTGTTTCTTAACCAAACCCTCAATTTCTTTAGTCGTCCAGCATTCCCTATACCTACCAGCCTTTCCTTTCACCCTAACAGGAATATACTTTCTCTGGATTCTCGTTTAGATAAATGGGAGGTGCTATATTTTTGGGAAGGCAAATCAGTGCAGGACTTAAAGACTTCATGGTGAAGTCCTGAGGAATATTGCCAAACAAACAGATGGAAGCACAGATTTGGAAAGTTCAACTCAGACGTGTACAGCATCATGACAAAATCAATAACCTCATTCAAGTATCAGTTTGATTAAGCCCTTCAGTAGATTATCTCAACTACAAAAGACTTAAGTGTGGGCCTCTTATAATACAGTAGTGGTATCCCAACTCCTGGACTGAGACACCAGTGTTCAAGTCCCACATGCTTCAGAGGTGCGTAATTACATCTATGAAGTTTGATGAGAAAAATATATTTTAATAAATTAAATTAAAACATCAAA
The DNA here is from genome assembly GCF_004010195.1 of Chiloscyllium plagiosum. NCBI lineage: Eukaryota > Metazoa > Chordata > Chondrichthyes > Orectolobiformes > Hemiscylliidae > Chiloscyllium > Chiloscyllium plagiosum. The sequence continues at coordinate 64,876,208 of NC_057722.1, read as the reverse complement.
AGACTTAAGTACTAAATTAACTAAATTGCATACCCATTCCTTGATCGACAGCCCAATTCTTCACATATACCCGACTGAATCATTCAATCCTTATGAAAGTGCATTAGCGAAGTGGAGGAAATCTCTAATTAGAATTAATCAAAAAACCATAATACCAGGGGGCACAATAAAGTGGTCACCTTCATTCATAACAAAGTGGAATTTTAAAAAGCCCTCATTACACAGACCGTATGTAATCTGAGATTTTGTAGGTTCTATCCTATGTGCATGCACTTTACTTAGTGCAGTAAAGGTGAAGTTTTTGGGTGGAGGTTGAAGAGGGACAATTGTGATTATGTGTGTGTATACACAATCGCACCCCCCCGCCCCCTCAACCCCCTCCCAAACACTTCACCTTTACTGCACTAAGTTAGGCTAAAGTGCAGAATATTCATTTAACCTTCCCTCGAGTATGGCATCCTGACCAGTTACTTTCCCTTATATGACACATCCACAGCAATTCACAAATCATCAAGTTCCATAAAAAGTTTTATTCTATTGGCATATCCATTCCAGTAGTTTTAGTACTACTGTCAATAAAATAATTATTCAGCGCCCTTTTTAAAAATAATGTTTATTATCACTGCATTAGCTGGGAACTTAACATACTTGTATTATTTTTCAGGGTTGGGTGGAACAATGGAGAAAGTCTTCTGATTGAAAATCAGGTTTGTGGCTCATTAAATAATTCAAAGGGACAACATTTACTGCCCTGATGTTCTAGTACATGAGATAGCAACATAAATTTTTTACCATAACTTCTTTAGCCTCTCTCAGTTGGGATTTCTTGAGTACGGAAATAATGTATGATAATTAATTCAAGAGGAACAAACTGGGAATTCTATTGTGCAACTTATCAACAAAGCTTGCAGATTCAACAAGCTTTAGAGGTAGCAACAGCATTTAACAGGTTGACAAATGATAATTAATGCCATGAATGATGTCAAATAAATCTTTTTCATCCAACATTAAATTTTTCAAGATGTTTCATAAATTTTGGTTATCATTGCAGAACAAAAATAATACAAGTTGAAAAGAAAATAATTTTATAATTAAGCAAAATCAACCACAACAAATTACTGCTATTTCAAGAGTTCCAAAACATTCCTAAGACATTTTCCTCAAAGATTTTACTGAGCTGCCTTCACGATGTTCCCACTAGAATTAAATGCACCACAAAAATGCACAGAAACAATCAAATTTCATTAATTAATAATAAAAAAGTTAGGCTCGTGGTGATACGTACATTTTCCAAACTGCTAAATACTACTTCAGGAATGAGCACTACATGTTACAAATAGCCCTGAAGCAACGTAACCATACATGCTGATTTCCTTCACAAAAATAAGTCAAAGTCCAATAGACACAGGAGGATAAAGGATAGAGGATAAAGTCATTCTTTTATTTTAAAAAAAAACTTTGTTCTATCTTTCCCTTCACCATTGTCTGGTTCCAATGCATACAAATAATTTATCATCATGTTTCCCAACATTAAATGTATTTATTCAGCTTCATCTTATAAGTTAACTGTTTGATGTAGTGAACATACAAAATTATAACAGGTGGAAGAGAATCAGTATCAACTTGGATCAAAAACTGATTTAAGGAGAGAAAACAACAAATTGTGAAAGGTGGTTTATTTTTCAATTTGGAGAATTTTGGACCGCTGTTCCTCAAGAGTCAATGCTTGGATCACTGATTTTCTTGATTTTGTTTTTAGGTTCCTGGATATTGGAGTGCAGAACAACATTTAAATATTTGCCAACGACACCAATTTGGAGTGGCTAATAATGAGGATGATACAAACCAACTACAATGTGACACAGATAGGCTAGCAAAAGGGGCAAATACAAAGTAGCATGAGGTGACACATTTGCCAGAAGGGATTGGACACCAAATATTCTTCAAGGCACAGTTCTAATAACTGTCAGGGACATGGCAACCTAGGGTTTCAAGTGCACAGACCTTTGAGAATAGTGAGCAAAATCTATGAGATCTTGGCCTGCATAGAGGATTGAGTTAAGAAGAACAATACTTTAAGCTTAATGTTGCAGTTTATTAGTCAAAATTTCAATAAGAAAACCTTTAAGTACGCACAGACCTCAAGCTTTAGGAAAAAGATGTGGAGGCATTTTTATATAACTCAACTTAAATAGCAAGACAAATGAATTAAGTAATGCCACTCACTAGCAAGATTCCCATTTCATCTTGGATGGAAAAAAAATCAAACGTTTTGTTTCTCGATCACAATAATGAGTTATCCCAACTGACTCTTACCATTTTTCATGTAATTCAGGGTTGGGATCTTCTGCCCATTCAGTCAATAAAAGTGAGATACTAGTGCACTGTGGTTATTAGTTTGCTCATCAAGCTGGTGAGTTGTCATGCATTGTGTGCATACAAGGCTATGGCCCAAGTACTGGAAAATGGAATTCAAATTGATCAGTGCTTGATGACTGGCATTTAGTCCAGAATGGACTGAACAGCTTCATTCACACTGTAAAACCCTGACTCTCCCGCATCCAGTTCTGGGCACCACACTTTCAGAGAGATTTTAAAAATCCGAGCAGAGCCCCAGAACAAAATATTCTCTGTCCACTTTTTCTCGTTCCTCTCGTTCTCTGCTTTAGAAGGACTGTAATGCTGAATTTTTAACTTAAAATTTCTTTATTTTTCTAATGTAAACCTTGGCACCTTTATACACACTTCACTGTTCTCATGTGTCCCTGTACTTGAGTGCATGCGACAATAAAAACTTAACACTAATTCTAAAATCCTCGAGACGGGGCAGAGAAGATCTACAGAGCGAATCGCAAAATGTCCGCGTTCAGGTACAGCAACTAATAGGAAAGCTTTTGAATGCTGGCCTATATTACAAGAAAAAAGAAGAATAAAAGCAGGCACATTTTCCTTTAATACAGGGAACTGGTGAAATAAGAGTACTGTTGTCACACCTCACTGGGGTGGTGCATTGGGATTAATTGGACTTAATTTCCAGAGTTGTTACAAAAGTTAAAATGTTATAAAAAGTATGCAGAATTCCCCATTTTACCCATCTTTGACCAAGGTTGACAGAAAGCATGGACTAATTTTCTATACTAAAAATGAATGGAGGGTAAACAGCGAAGGCAGTTCAATGGTTTCTGTCAATGGGGTATGTTGATCAGAACGCTGCTGCTCACTCTTCCTTGTTTGCAGGGTGACTGGAATGCACTTATAAATGTCTCTGAGTTATAATTAATAAAGCACAGCTTACAGCTATTGGGAGTTGGAGGGAGGGGATAAATTGGGGCAGTTTTCAGGCTTGTGATGCTTTTAACTGCAGAACAAAAATAACCATTTCCCTTTAAGAGCTCCGATGGTTTCTGACCCAAAGAAACTGTTCAACTACTTGAGAGCCAATCATGTAGCTGTTGGTTGGCAAGAGACCTTGGCCATTAATAATAAGAGATCTTTGCCATTCCACTGACTGATCTAGCTACTTGTTGCCTGCCAAAGGTCCATTCATACAGAACTCACTAGTTACAGGTAATCTTGAACTAGGTTTTCCCCATTGCTTGAACCAATAGCTATTTAAATATAGTACAGTACTTACAATGAGTACGAATTACTACTTTTAAAAAGTGTAGCAATGTTTCAACAATCTTTGGTTTTTAAACAAGTCCTTTTCCCATTTCAATCCACAATCAGAAACACATAGGTTATTGTTTTCACACCATGTACATTGTCGGTCACCTTATTTAAAAAAGGATACGCTTCCATTGCAATCAGTTCAGAGAAGGTTCCCTAGAGTGATTCCAAGGATGATGGATTAGTCTTATGCTGGACATAAATATACTCATTGAAGTTTAATGAGATGATCTTTTTGAAACAATATTGTGAAATAATGCTTTCAATCATAGGAAACCTAAAATGAAGGGACAGAGTTTTAAATAACAACTCATTTTTAAGGGAGAGATGAGGGTTATACTTCTGAGAGTTGTCTGTAGTTGAAATTCTCTACCAGATAAAGCAGTGAAGGCTGGGTAATTAAAAATAGGCAAAGCTGAATTAAACAGATTTTTGATTGTATTCAATAATTCTTGACTTCCCTGTCAGATACAAAAGTGAATTCAAAGTCACTATTAAATCTGGAATGATCTTACTGAATGGTAAAGAGGCTCAGGGGGCTGGATGGCCTACTCTTGATCCTATGTCTTACATAAAATAACTTTTTTTAAAAAGAATATGGAGATTGTGAGGTGAGAGAAAAGGTCAACACCATTCAATTTTTACTAGGTATCTGTATAGTCACACGATAATACAATGGAGATGTTTACTGATCATGGAAATCTGTACCTATTAAGAGACGAGGAAATCCCGAGTGGAAGGAAATTTGGACCAAAAGTCCAACACATGTAGGACTTACTATATGCTCAAGTGACTCAAAACAACCCAAAATATGCACATTTGATTTATTCAACAGTATCTCCTTTTGTATCTCCCTCGATAGCTTGCTTCATAGATTTAATAGTTACTCACTAAAATATTTCTATTGATCAATGTCACCTTCAAGTTTATATTTACATTGCTCCTTTAACATAAGATATTTCACATAGGCTTAGATATTGGGTCAATTGATGAAAAGCTTGTTCAGAGGACCACCTTTTACGTTGTGTTTTAAAAGAGAAAATCAAGATAGAAAGGCAGAGGGGGAAATTCAGAGTTTGGGTCTGAGGCAACTGAAATAATAAAATGCACCAACTTAGGAAGGCTTGTCACTGAAAAGTAAATACGTAGCTTCCCCAAACTCAACCTGTTTCACAACCAAAGATTACAACTTTAAGCAATTATCGGCTATGACAAACATACAAGTGTTGCAGAGATACTAAGCGTCAGGTCAGAACATGTTCATAAATTATATTGTTGCATCATGTAAATTTAGACCAGCTTTGGCCAGAATCTCAGCTTCAAAAACATAGCACAATGAATGCAAATACTCAGTTTGCTAAAAAGTCCATGCATGCAATGGCTGCACTATGTTTACCAAAAATGTTTGATTTTCATTAATCTACTTATAATATAAAGGAAATCATGAATCTCAGCTGTTTTTACCAACACAAGCCTATTTCCCATATCTTTGGAACTACATGGCCAGACAGTCAGCTATTTGAACTGCTAGCCTATCCTCCAATCCCACATACTTGAATCACAGAATCCCTAAAGTGCGGAAGGAGGCCATTCGATCCATCATCTGTACTGACCCTCCAAAGAGCAACCCACCCGATCTGCGTAACCATGCATTTACCAAGGCCAATTTACCTAACCTGCATATCTTTGGACTGTGGAAGGAAACCTGAGCATTTGGCAGAAACCCATGTAGACACAGAAAGAACATGCAAACTTCACGACAGTCACCCAAGGCTGGAACTCAGATCTCTGGCACCTTGAAGCAGCAATGCTAACCACTCAACCATCATGCCGCTCCTTTGTTTCTCTAAAGGATGTTCACTGAATGATAATATAAATATAAGGGCTTCAACATTCCATTCATTTCAAAAACAATGTTTTCAAGTTCAAGTTTGCTTTTGTTAATAAAGGTGCATATCTGTCAAGTGTTACTGAATCATAATTACCAGTATTAAGTTTACAATTCAATTTCCTAAAAAATTAAGGCTAATGGCCTTGATTAATATAATTGGTAGAGCGAGATCAGCTTAACTCCAAAAGTCTACATTAGAGTGGTGCTGGAAAAGCACAGCAGGTCAGGCAGCATCCGAGGAGCAGGAAAATTTACATTTTGGGCAAAAGCCCTTCATCAGGAAAGACTGGTCACTATTACTGATAACTTTTTACTCTAGATTCTTTTTAAATTCCTTAGATGGCATTCAAACTGGTCCCTAGGCCCAGCCTCTGAACCAAGAGACCAGGACAAAAATCTTTTTGACTGTTCTGATCATCACAGATCACAATTGATCTGCATGATTAATTGCATTTATCCATCTTTGCCCCATCTCTCTTGATACCCTGTCTAAAAAATACTCAATTTAAATTTTCACGTGCATCAACCAGCATTCACATCCTTTTGTGCAGCAAGTTCCCAATTTCTGTCACCGCTTGTGTGAAAATGCCCTTCCTAATTTCACTCCAAAAGAACTGACTCTAATTTTAAGATTGTGAATTCCTCCATTCCATTACCAGAGCGAAGCACTCATCTATATCTACCTTATCAAATTCTTTAGTTTGAAAACTTAGATCGTCTTCAAGTAAATACAAGAGAATACAATCTCTCCTCATCCTACATGTCTCAGTAGGCTAGAGTTTTTGGGAACTTAGAACAAAGGTGAATATATGAATCAAGGATAAGATACAAATCAGCCATGACATAATTGAATGCAAAACATGTTTAAGTGCTAAGAGGTCTACTCTTGTTCTTAGTACATTTCGATTAATTTCCAAAATCAAATAGATCCATTACCAAAAAAGTGAATGTAAGTTACCTATGTAGGTTCAGACCAAAGCTCTGCAAATTTTATGCGTCACGTTACCACACTCAATGTCACATGCTACTGAGAATAATAACAGGAGGCCTGCTCAATTTGTGGCTAGAGAACTGATCTAGGAGGGAGGGCATAGACTTTGAGGAATTGTAACGGGTTCGAGAACAGGAAAGACCTATATAATGGAGTGCATCTTAATGGGCTGGGACTGATATCCTTGCAGGGGAATTTGTCAGTCCACATAGAGTGGGTTTAAAATACCTTGTTAAAGGAATGGCAACAGGAGGGCAATCAGATTGGAGGGAAGCAAAGTTGGTAACAGGAAGTCAAAAAGATGTTAAGGAGGCCAGAAGACTGGAGAAACAAAGCTGAGGACTGAGTGTACTTAGAAAGTGGAACGCTGTCAAAAAGGCAGGGCACTCTACCTGAATGCACACAAGGTAGGTGACTCAAAGACCCACACAGAAATCCATGGTTATGATCTAATTGAATCAGTTTGCATGGAACTAAGAAACAGCAAGGAGCAGACGACATTGTTTAGAGTTACTTATAGGCCATTAAATAATTGTGATAGTGTGGTATCAATCAGATGAAAAGTATACAACATGGACAATAGTTATCATGGGTGACTTCAATCTGCATATAGACTGGGTAAACCAAGTTAGTGATAAAACTGTGGAGAACGGGTTTCTGGAATTAATTAGGTATGGTAATGCAGAACAGTTATGTTGAAGAATCCACTAGACATTATGTTATTTGCCATTTTAGATCTCATATTATGTAATTATGTAATTAAAATGGGATAATTAATTAATAATCGTTTAAAAAGAACCTTCAGAGCACAGTGAGCATTATATGATAGAATTCCACACTATTTTTTTTTAAAAAGCGAGGTAGTTCATTCTCCAGCAAGGGTGTTAAACTTCAAAGAGAAATTCTGAAAGCATGAAACACAAATTGGCTGAGGTGAACTAAGAAAACACATTCAAAGGCATGACTCTATATAGGCAATGGGTAGCCTTTAAAGAACTATTTCATGACTTGGTGGAGCTCTTCATTCCTTCAAGATGCAAACACTCGAAAAGATCAGTAAACTGTAGCTAACAAAGGAAATTCAGGATTGCACAAGATTAAAAGAAAAGGCCTATAAGGTTGCTAGAAAGAACAATAACTACGAGGGTTAGATGGTTCATCAAATACAAAGGAGGACTAATAAACTGATAAGGACAGGCAGAACAGAATATGAAGGCAATCCAGCAAACACACAAAAATATACCATAGAAACTTCTACAGATAATCAAAAATGAAATGTCTGGCAAAAACTAATTTGGGAGAAAGTGAGGACTTGCTGGAGGTCAGAGTCAAGAGTGTGATGTTAGAAAAGCACAGCAGGTCAGGTAGCATCCGAGGAGCAGGAGAATCGACGTTTCGGGCATAAGCCCTTCATCAGGAATGAGGCCTGTGTGTCAGGGCGCTGAGATATAAATTGGGGGGGCTGATTGTTGGAGGATGTGCTGGGGAACGTGAGGCTACTTGCTGGAGGAAGAGCTGTAGAGAAAATGATGCATTGATTATCTTCAAAAATTCTATAAATTCTGGAATCATTCCTGCGAGTTGGAAAGTGGTAAATATTACCCCACTATTTAAGCCATAAGCAAAACAGGGAACTTGTTTGTGTTATATCAGTATTAGGGAAAATGATAGAATTTATTGTAAAGGATGAGATAAATAGGTACCAGGTTGACAATTATCTGATTGGACATTGCATGGATTTGTGAATGAGAAATCATGTTACAGTACACGAACTTTGAGGTTTTTGTTTGAAGTACTGACGAACAAAATTGATAAAGGACAGCCAATTGACATTGTCAAAAGCCTTCCAAAAATCCAAGTATACAAAGTCCCATACAGAAAGCAGGATAGAAAAATTACAGCACGTACTATAGAAGATAATGAACTGGCATGAATTAATGATAGCAAACAGACAAAAAAAGGAACAAATTGGTCATTTTCACAATGGCAACCTAAGACTGACAGATTGGTGCAATAATCAGTACTTCGGTCCCCACTGTTAACAATAGATGATTGAATTGGAACCAAATATAATATTTCTAAATTTGCAAATGACAAACTTATATTGTGAAGAAAGATTGTTGGACAGAGTGAATGAGCTAGAGATCGCTGATGGAACAGAATGTGGAAAAGTGTGATGTTATCCACTATTTCAAAGAAAAATAGAAATGCAGAGTATTTCTTAAATGGAAAAGGTTCAACAGTGTAGTCTCATAAAGGGACCTTGTTGCCCCTGTCAATAAGTCACTGGTAGCTAACATGCAGATACTGCAAGGCTATTTGGAAAGCTAACAAAATATTAGTGTGCAGTTTTAGTCTCCTTATCCTGCCTGAGGACTGTCAAAGCTTAGTCTTCGAGCATGCTTAGGAGATATAGATTGACATATTTCTGATATGATTCAGTTGGATACATGTTCATGGAGATTAGGTGGGCAAAAGGCATTGAAATGGTCAGCGATGATTGTATCAAATAGCAGGGCAGACCCATAAGACCGAATAACATATTCCTGTTGGCATATTTGAATTCCTTTACCCTTTTGCTTTATTCTTTTTTTTTTATTACTTATTGTAGTTTATGCACTAACTTTCGTAATTTAAGAGCAGACAATATTCAATGTTTTTAGGTAGATGTTACCAAAGATAACATTAGTATTTCAAAGTGTCGTGGATCATATCAATTGCTGTTCAGCACACTGCTCCTTTAAAAATTCACATGACATCAGCTTCATAACTTGTAGCTTTGTATTCCATTATTTTTGATAACAAGTCGCCATTAATTAGAATGTTTGTCAAATATTAGGTTGGAACCCTTTTTCAAAAATGTATTTTATTTACTTTTCTAACCAGACCCTAGTAATTCAACAATGCAGTCATGTGCAAACGGATAGCTGCCAGCCTTTCATACCATCAGAATCAAGTCTGATCCTGTCCTCACCTAGAATGCAATATACACACTTCAAATGATTAAACAGCAATACCCAGCAAGAATTCTGACTGATTATCCCCACTCTAATAAAGGAGCTCCTAAATCAAGTAGATCTCAAAACAGCATTGATCATGCAAATCAGCAAAGACCAAAGATTCAATCTCCTTCCTTGTTGTTAATATTTTGTACTAAATATCACAAAACATACAATATCCTATCAGACATTTCTCCAGGAATAGATACACAGATCAGTATTCGATAGATATCACAGACTCCACTGATTTGTGGAAACATTGTGGGGTTTATGCTCGACTCACTTATGTACTGCACAATACTGGCAAAAGGTACTTAAGGAAAATATACTACTTTTAAGCTGAGCAATAATTTCACAATGTTTTTAATTTATCATGCAAACTGTTTTGCAGCACAACCATCAGTATTTCAATATTCAGACAACTAAAAATTCTGGCTGTAGACATAACCCAAGTATGGTGGGAAGAAAAAGTCAGCATTTGAAAAGATGGTTTTTTTTTCATGGATGGCATAAAATCATGAGTCAGAGTAATAGGCACAAAAAGACACCCTTTGACCCAATGTGTCCATGCTGGTAATCAGACACTTATCAACTCTAATCCCATTTTCCAACACTTGGCCTGTGAGCTTGTATGCTATGCCACTTCAAGTGTTCATTGAAATAACCAAGTGTTGTAATGGTTCCTTCCTCTACCATTCTTTCAGACACAGAGTTCCAGACACCCACCACACTCGGGTTGACTTAAATATTCCTTAAATAGCCTCTAAAATCCTGTCCCTGACCCTTAAGCTTTTGGTTCAATTTACCATATACATGCAGTTACTTCAAATTTGTGAATCCAAGACTTGCAACAATGTTTAGTTATGTCAAGATGGGCGGCACAGTGGTTAGCACTGCTGCCTCACAGCGCCAGAGACCAGAGTTCAATTCCCGTCTCGGGCAACTGTCTGTGTGGAGTTTGCACGTTCTCCCAGTGTCTGCGTGGGTTTCCTCCAGGTGCTCTGGTTTCCTCCCACAGTCCAAAGATGTTCAGGTTAGGTGAACTGGCCATGCTAAATTGCCCGTAGTGTTAGGTGAAGGGGTAAACGTAGGGGAAATGGGTCTGGGTGGGTTGCTCTTCGGAGGGTCGGTGTGGACTTGTTGGGCCGAAGGGCCTGTTTCCACACTAAGTAATCTAATCTAATCTCCAGTTATAATTCACAGCGATTTTGACTCTTGGCAAAGTATGCAGCTCTCAATTCACCTGTAAGTAAAATCTGGACAATATCACAGGATAAGACGCTATAGCCAGTATATCTCCTCCTTTGACTCAGTATCCAATTCTTTTTAAGTCTCATCTCCGCAGCAACACAAGGTGCCGTGATATAAGTTGCTACATAAATATGAGTGACATACAGCATACGTTTAATGCTATATTAATCAAATCTCATTTTGTTGATAACACTTGAAGATTACCTCAGAGTACAATGGGACATTGATCAGATGTGCTCAGGAATGTCAGATGGAGTTTAATCTAAATAAATGTGAGGTAGTACATTTTGGTGGGGCAAATCAGAGCAGGATTTAGACAGTTAATGGGAAGGTCCCAGGGAGTGATGCAGTACAAAGAGACTTTTGAATGCAGGTTTATAGTTCCTTGAAAATGGAGTCGCAGGTAGATAGGGTAGTGAAGAAGGCGTTTGATATGCTTGCTTTTATTGGTCAGTGTACTAAATGTAGGTCATGCTGCAGCTGCACAGGACATTGGTTAGGCCACTTCTGGAATATTGTGTTCAATTCTGGTCTTCCTGCTATAGGAAAGATGTCATTAAACTTGAAAGGGTTCAGAAAAGATTTACAAGAATGTTGCCAGAGTTAGAGAGTTTGAACTATAGGGGGAAGCTGAATAGGCTGAGGCTGTTTTCCTGGAACATCAGAGACTGAAGGCTCAACCTTATAGAAGGAGTTTATAAAATCATGAGGGGACTGGATAGAGTGAATAGTCAAAGTCGTTTCCTTACAGTGGAGGGGTCCACAGCTAGAGGGCATAGGTTTAAGGTAAGAGGAGAGAGATTTAACAGGGACCTAAGAGGCAACTTTTCCACACAGACTGTGATGTGTCTATGGAATGAACTGTCAGAGGAAGTGGAGGAGGCTGGTACAGTTACAATACTTAAAAGGTATCTGAATGGGTTAATGAATAGAAAAGGTTTTGAGGGCTATGGGCCAAATACTGGCAAATGGGACTAAATTAATATCGGATATCTGGTCAACATGGATAAGTTGGACCAAAGGACCTGTTTCTATGCTGCACATCTCTATGGCTCAATGAAACCACAGATCCTCCAATCACTATTAGCAAAGTTCTGCTCAAAAGTCAAAGCAATACAAAGATGTCAACAATTGATCAACTTTTCCATGACAGTTCAGTCAGCACAAAATCTTACAAGGATGCTCTTTGTGGACCTCATTAGTTATTAAAAAATACAAAATTGTCAAGTTTTACAGTTGAATCTGCTCAAAGAATTGGCAACATGTCATTTCCAAAACTAAAGACAGGTAGATATGTATTGCATCATAACGTTCTTGATCTCAGGCTTCCCAAACTAATCAAATACTTTTGAAGCACAGTAACTTGATGAGATCTTTTGCTGTCCTAATGGACACATTAGTTGAGAAATGACACTCCTCTAATAAATAATTGTGCTACATCATCTGATTTAGACAAAATTATTCCATAATATGATCTTCCATTTACCTCAGACAGACAATCAGCTAACTGCGACTCAATGGACACTCTCATACAGTCTGACGTGGTAGCTTCAAATTCCACTTCAAAATCGTAACTACACAAGGTAGGTTGACAATGGTCGTACAGCTGTTAGATGACATTTTGGAGATGGAATGGTAACCTGAGCAACCCATATTTGTAGCCTCAGGTGGCTGTAAAAGTTTAGTTGGTCAAGTTATGAAGGTGTAAGAGTTACTGTACCTTTAAGAGAGATGAAAAGCTAGCAAGGACTTAGAGAGGCACAGAGCATCCAGAACAAAGTAACAAAGTAATGCTTGGTCAGAACAGCTGGCACTGAGACAATGAGACAAAAACAAATTTAAATATGGCCAATCAGTTTAAATTATGCCCCGAGATACCAAATTTCAATCACGTTTGAACTTTGACAATATTATAACCAATGAAACGATCCGATGTTTTGGGGTATAAGTATCAGACAGTTTGAACAGTTAATCAGAGCGGCAAAGAGAACTGTCAAGCACCAACTAGAGAGAGAGAGAGAGAGAGAGAGAGAGAGAGAGAGAGAGAGAGAGAGAGAGAGAGAGAGACTGCTTGCAGAAATATCTGCTCTCTTAAAGGAACCTTTATCTATCAATGACCTGTGAAAGAGAATCCCGAAGAAGGAGAAAAGAACACAGAACAAAATCTACAGAGGACACTTGGCAAGCTGACTTGTTTTGAAATGTGACTATATCTTTTGCAAATCGTAATCGGGATATTTATCACACCAGCATTGTAGAGGGGAAGGTAAAAGATAGGTTTAGAGAAAGGAGTTGTACATAGTTGCTAGTTAATTATTCGCTATTAACTTTAAAATATAAAGTTGTTAATTTTACTTTAAATAGTGATTTTTGGAATAGTTCTTTGCCTCTTGAAATTTAACAGATTACAGCACTGTATGAATCTTATCTGTGTGGCTGGTTTAAATTAGCAGAAGGGTTTACCCGGTGACCTAACAGTCACTATTTCACTGAAAGGCACTGGAGCGCAGTAGAGGGGCACCAGATCCCTGGGAGGGCAGGACTGTTTGATGACAGCACTTCCCAAAGTAGGGGGTTAGGACACCACAGGACTGTGCAGTTAAGTAGTAACGGTCATAGCCTCAAAGGATGTAATGGCAATTCCCCATGTCCTACTCTCTCAAATCATTCCCAACCTCAACATTCCCCACCCACAGATTACCCTGCTCACCCTGTGGTTGCAACGGTTTGAGCCTTGAAATTAGTTCACAACTGACTAAAGTTTGGAAAGCAGGGTCTTCTAAGATGACTGGGTCTGTAATCTCCAGCGTTTCAAAGGATAAGGAATGACCATATTGAAACAGATTGTATAAAGATCGTGCCCTTGACTAGAATGTCTAAATCCAGGGAACATAACCTGGTAGGTCATTTAAGGTCAAGATGAGGAGGAATTTCTTCACCCAAAGGATGGGTGATCTTTGGAACTGTCTACCCCATATGGCTGTGAAAGTTCAGTCATTGAGCATGTTGAGGATTGTAATCGATATGATTTCTGGAGATTACTGGCATCAAGTATTAGCAATAATGTGGGAAAATATCACTGACGTAGACAATCAGCCTTAATCGCATTGAGTGATATAGCAGACTTGATTTCTGCTCTTATGTCTCATGGTTAATAAACATCACTAGAATCAGTCATCTGGCCAGCTTTGATAGTTGTGGGAATATGCTGTGTGCAAATTTGCTGCTACATTTCCTTCAATATACAAGCAGCCCAAGAAAGGTATTTCATTGGCTACACGGCACTTTGGGGCAACCAGAAGATGGCTTGATGAATGAACGTAAACACTTTCAAGCAGTCAGATTTCTTTTGCTTTTGGATCCTTTTGCCCCTTTACTATTACCTACAAAGGCTCTCCTTCCGATAATTCCTCTGGCCTTAGTCCTGGATCTACGGTTCAGAGATCTCCAACACCTCAAAAAAAAAGCTATCCTCATTCTCCTCAATCTAATAACTTCCCCTACTTTCAGTTTCCCACCAAACTTCCCCAGCCCCCAAACACAGCTCCCCTCAACCATCGCACCAGTCGTGCCCACACAACCTCCCAGCTCCCCTCTATCTCCTACCCAAACTCACAGCTTCCTCCAGCTCCATTCCCCTTTCTTACTTCCATCTCCGCACCACCTTCCCTCCCCTCTACCCCAACTCACAGCTCTCCAACTCTTCCCCCATTCTCGCCCACATTCTCCACCACAAACCGCCTCCTGCCCCCCACACCACGATCCCACCAAAGGAAAGGTTCTCCTGCCCGGGGGGACTCTGCTCGTCCGGCCGTTTCTCGCCCTTACCCTTTGTAATAGGCTTTCATCCGGACCTGATGGTGATTCTCCGCCGTGTAGGACATCATACTGTCCCTATTTGTAGGCATCTCCCTATCGGAGCTCCGCAGAGTAGCCGCTCTCATATGGCTGTCCGGCCGTTCACCTCAAACCTTCCTCGCGCCGCTTCAGTCGCTCGCTCGAGCTCACCCGGCCCGACCAACAGACAACCGCTGCGTGCGCAGCGTCGACCACCACCAAATACATGAAAGGTCGGATGGGGGCGGAGAAATAACATACCCCAATATCATTGCAAAGCACTCTTCACAACCATCGCTTTGACAGCATTAATATTACACTTGAAAGAGAGTTGTACTTCAAATTTCATCTCAATGTTTATATTTATGTCATAATTATTTGAAGTTGTATGATTTGTTTATCGTCCTCCCCTACCTTTTCATTTTGGATTGGTCTCATTCCCCACCCTGAAAATTCTGCGTCATTCATCAAAAACGTAACGTAAACGCAAGAGCATCCACTGGAACTCTGGGATTTGTAGTCCGGTACATCTGCTGCGATTTGGTGCTCCATCTGGGTTATCAGATGTCTATTCGGTAAAAAGGTATAGAACCAAAACGATCCCTTGCTAGCACATTCACTTGTATTTTCTTCAGTTTTTGTTTGCAAGTGAGTTCAGTTCCTACTTTCAAAATGTATTTCTCCATATGTGTAAATCAATTATATTTTGTAATGTAGATTCACTTTGAAATTATTTGGGACTTTTTAGGACATTTTGGGAAGTAGAGATGTCTTATAAATCCACGTTTTTATTGAATTGTTCATAGAATCATAGAAGCACAGAAACAGACCCTTCGATCCAACTCATCCATGCTGACCAGATATCCTAAATTAGTGTCAAAGAGTATGGTGCTGGAAAAGCACAGTTGGTCAGGCAGCATCCAAGGAATAGGAGAATCGACATTTTGAGCATTAGCTCTTCATCAGGAACAAGGGGGTTGAGAGATAAATTGGAGCGGGTTGGAGCCATTTATCTCTCAGCCCCCTTCGGCCTCCCCCTCATTTCTGATGAAGAGCTTATGCTCGAAACATCAATTATCCTACTCCTCAGATGCTGCCTGACCGCCTGTGCTTTTCCAGTACCACACTCTTAGATTCTGATCTCCAGCATCTGAAGTGCTCACTTTCTCCCAGATAACCTAAATTAATCAAGACCCAGGATTGATCCCAGCCTCAGACAACTGTCTGTATGGAGTTTACACATTTTCCCCATGCCAGTGTGGGTATCCTCCGAGTGTTCTGGTTTCCTCCCACAGCCCAAAGATGTGCAGGTTAGGTGAATTGGCCAAGCTAAATTACCCATAGTGTTCAGGGATGTGTAGGTTGGATTGAAATGCAGTCAGGGGAAATGTAGAAGAATGGAACTCAATAAGATACTCTTTGGAGGGGCAGTGTGGACTTGTTGGGTCAAATGGCCTGTTTCCACACTATTGGAATTCTATGATTTGGCCCATATCCCTCCAAAACCTCCTTATTCATACACCTGTGCAAATACCTTTTAAATGTTGTAATTGTACCAACCTCCACAACCTCCTCTGACAGCTCATTCCATACACACACTACCCTCTGCATGAAGCAGTTGCCTTTTAGGTCCCTTTTAAACCTTTCCCCTCTCACCTTAAACCTATGTCTTCTAGATTTGGAATCCCCCACCCTGGGGAAAAGACCTTGTCTATTTACCCTATCTATGCTCCTGATGATTTTATAAATGTCTCAGACCCCTCAGCCTCCAACGTTCCAGGGAAAATAGCCTCAGGCTATCCAACCTCTCTATACAGTTCAAACTCTCCAACCCTGGCAACATCCTTGTAAATCTTTTCTGAAACCTTTCAAGTTTACAACATCCTTCTTGTAGCACAAAGACCAGAATTACACGTTTTATCTTTTTACATTTTCCTGTCAAGTTCTCCAACAAATGGAATGAATACAGTGAAACTTTATCCAACAAAGCAGGAAATAAACGTATTAATTGGACTGAGAAAAAAATGTAAACCTGTTTGGTGTAGACAAAGGTGTTGATTACTCATTGAAGGTGTGTTCCGCCCATTATTTGTTTTTACATTCACTAAGGAAAATTATGTATTGCCTACAGGAAGGTGACCTACACAGTGCCTAAACATCAATCTTCTCTTTCAAAGCTGCTTTCTTTAATTCAAACATGTAAATTTACGGCACTGTCATAGCAGCTGTTACACCAATACAGTCACATTTTCTAGCTTTTAGACTGTAGTCTTATATGTTACAGCGCTTCTAGTACTTTGACTTTTTGTTTTAAAATGCCAAGAGGGTTTCAACTTCATTCATCCTTCCAGGCAATGAGTTGAAAGTTCGAACCATGTACAGGGTGAAAACAAATCTCCCCAACTCTTTTTTTCCCCTCCTTGAGTTTCATCTTGTTTTGTAATCAACAGGAAAGTAAAGGTTACAACAATTAGAATTTATATAGCACCTTTAAAGTGGTTAAAACATCCTAAGGCACTCCACAGAAGTGTTATCAAACAAGGACTGATACTGAACTACAAAAGCTAGTTGACTGAGATAGCTTTTAAGAAGCACCTTAGAAGAAATAGAGAGGCAGTGAGCTGTAGGGAGGGACCTCCAGAGTTAAAAGCCAGGGCAGCTAAAAATGCAACTGCCAATGGTGAAATGATTAAAATCGGACATGAGAAAGCAGTCAGAATTGGAGAAGCGCAGGGTTCTCAGACAATAATGTGACCAAAGGAAGTTATAGAGCTTAAAACTGTGGAGTAGGTGATGGATTAGTGGTATTAGCACTTGTCTGTTAATCTAGAGACACAGGTAGCGTTCTTGCATCCTGGGTTTGAATCCTACCATAGAAGATGGTGGAATTTGAATTCAACAATAATCTGGAAATAACAGTCTGATTATGACTTTGATACCACTGCTGATTGTCAAGAAAAACTCATCTGATTTATTGATGTTTTGTAGGGAAGGACACCTGCTATACTTTCCTTCTCTGGCCTATGTGTGACTCCAGACCTGCAGCAATGTGGTTGACACTTAACTGGGAAATTAGGGATGAGCAATAAATGCCCTTTAACTGGCTAGTCCTGCCCACATTCCATGAATGGCAAGGAAGAATTTGAAAAAACAAGAAAAATTTAAAACTGAGACGTTGCTGACTCCGGTCAAATATAAGACACCAAGAACAAGGGTCATAGACCCATACAGTTATGGATGAACAGATTTTACTGCAAGAATCTAACTACCTCTGCCTTAAAAATATTCAATTACTCCATTTTCACTGCCTCCTAGGGGAGAGAATTCAAAAGTCACACAAGCCTCTGGAAGAAAGAAAACCCTCATCTCTGCCATAATGTCATAAATTCATACAGCATGGAAAGAGGACATTTGGCCGATTGTGTCTGCACTCATCATCAACCATCCAGCTGTCCCATTTTGCACCACTTAGCTTGTAGTTTTGTATGCTATGGCATTTCACTGTTCATTGAAATAGTCCTTAAATTATTTGAGGGCTCTCACCTCTACACCATTTAAGACAGTGAATTCCAAATACACACAACCCTGTGGAGAAAAACGTCTTCATAAAAGTTGTTCTGAACCTCCTGCTCCTAACGTTAAAACTGTGCCTCCTGGTTATTGAATCCTCTATAAATGGGAAAAATTTCCCCCTATACTCTCTGTCTATGCCCTTAGAATTGTGTACACCTCAATCAGATCCCTCCCCTCCCTCAGCCCTCTCTACTTTAAGGAAAATAAACCCCGCCTATCTAGTCTGTCTCCATTGCTGATCATTCCTGCCCAGGCAACATCCTGATTGAATCTTTCCTGCATTTTCTCTCGTACACATTCTATAGTGTGATGAGCAGAACTGCATGCAATAATCCATCTGTGGCCTAAGTACAGTTATATACAGCTCCATCATAACTTCCTTGCTATTGTATTAAATGCCTTATTAATAGGGGTAAATATCCCACATGCCTTTTATCCACCTTAACTAGCTGTTTTGATGTCTTCAGTAATCCATGGTCATGCACATCAGGTCTCTCTGATCCTTTGTACTTCCTAAGGTCCTGCCATTCAATGTGTACTCCTTTGCCTTGTTCATCCTTCCAAAATGCATTAACTTGTGTTTTCCAGGATTACATTCCATTTGCTAAAGTTCAGCACATCTGATCAACTTGTCTGTATAATTCTGAAGTCTAAGGCTTTCTTCTTTACTACTTACCACACTACCAGTTTGCCTGTCATCCGCAAAATTACTAATCATACCTTTTATTCATGTCTGGTTCATGAATGTGCACAACAAATAGCAAGAGCCTCAGAACCAAGCCCTACTTTAAGCCACAGAACACAGTCTTCCCTTCACAAAAGTGCCTTTCAACTATCACCCTCTGTTTCTTGCCACTAAGGCAATTTTGGAACTAATTTACCAAATTGCTCTGGATCCTATGGGTTGTTAGCTTCTTAACCAGTCTGTCATGAACCCTGTCGAAGGCTTTAATAAAATTCAAATACACTATATCAACTGCATGACCCTTATCTACTCAGCCACTTAGCTCCTCGAAAAATTCAATCAAGGTTTAATCCAGAAGCACTGACAGTGGAGCAGAGATTTAGATAAGGTGAAGTTGTGGAGAGGAGAAGATGAGATGCCAGACAGGAGCACCTTGAATAATCAAGTCCAAAGGTAACAAAGAGATAGATGAAGCCTTCAGTGACAGATGAGCTGAGGCAGAGATCGAAGGTGACATTTTGGAGGTAGAAGTAGATGGACCTAGTGATGATGACAACCATGTAACTGGAAGCTCAACTCAAGGTCCAAAACAAAGATACTGTCAGTT
This sequence comes from Chiloscyllium plagiosum, assembly GCF_004010195.1. Taxonomy (NCBI): domain Eukaryota; kingdom Metazoa; phylum Chordata; class Chondrichthyes; order Orectolobiformes; family Hemiscylliidae; genus Chiloscyllium; species Chiloscyllium plagiosum. The sequence continues at coordinate 64,856,705 of NC_057722.1, read as the reverse complement.
CTTGTATAATGCAATGGTTGTATTCTTGTGCAACCCCACATTATAGAAAAATCGTGCTTTAGAAACAGGAGTTAAAGTGTTGCTGTTATAATCGCATTACAGCCAACACACATTTTAAATGTTTACGTTGTAGAAACAGCGTCCCCAATTTGTCAACTGTGTTACAGCGAATTCAAGTTGACAAAATGAGCATTATAACGAAATGACCGATATCAGTCTTCCCAATAATTAGTTGCAGCACTGGATAAACTGAAGGGGACAAGTGATGCTTTTCATTCATTCATGGGACAAGGGGGTTTCTGACTGTACCAACATTTATTACCCTCAAGAAGGTGATGCTGAGATGTTTTTTCTGCAGACCATTTATATAGACACATCCAGGTTTTTGACTCAGCGGCACTGAAGAAGTGGCAATATATTTCCACACCAGGAAAGCGGTGGTTTGGAGGGGAACTTGCAGGTGGTGGTTTTCCCATGTATCCATTGTCCTTCTAGAAGGTAATCACTGTGGGTTTGGAAGGTGCTGTCTAAGGTATTTGTTAAACTTCTGCCCCTTCCTTTCTGGTTCTCTATATATCTAGCTACCACTTTCACAATTTCCTGTTCCTTCAGTCCACTTCTTGGACACAAATCAGACTTTTCAAAATGGCTTTCAGAAGTCAAAGAATTGCTTATGTTGATTCTCTGCAGCTGATAGCAGACAATCAGATGTGTTATCTTAAGATTCAATTACAAAAGCTCATTACATGATTCAAGAAATCTAGGATTGTCCATTAAACACTCAAAAGATGCGACAACTCAATAACTCCTATGGTGTTGAATGGGAGATTGAAAGGACACCACAGAGAATTCCAGCAGAATAGATTTTGTGGAAAAATGATTCATCAAAGTTAACATCAGCAGCTATTTTGTTGAATTATAATTAAAACCTGGCAAGAGAGGAGAGGGCAAAGTGAGACTACATGACAGACAGTCAACATCACTGAGTGGAGTGGGTGGAGTGAGGATCTATTCACTGTCTTAAATGATGAGGTGAGAGGGCTACAGCTGCGTTAACAAAATTGAAGTGTGCAGTCATAAAGTTTTTATTTGTCCTTTTTTCTCTGCAAAGATTATACAGAACTGATTTAGAACCTTTGTATGTAGATGATTTTTTAACGAATAATGTATATTTCCTCATTTTCCCTCTCCCCCACCTTGTCTCAGTCCCAACCCTCAAACTCAGCACCACCTTCCTAACTTGCAATCTTCTTCCTGACCTCTCCGCCCCACCCTAACTCCAGCCTATCACCCTCACCTTAACCTCCTTCCACCTATCGCATTTCCAACGCCCCTCCCCAAGTCCCTCCTCCCTATCTTTTATCTTAGCCTGCTTGGCACACTTTCCTCATTCCTGAAGAAGGGGTCATGCCCGAAACATCGTTTCTCCTGCTCCTTGGATGCTGCCTGACCTGCTGCGCTTTTCCAGCAACACATTTTCAGCTCTGATCTCCAGCATCTGCAGTCCTCACTTTTTCCTAACAGCACTATCAACCTGGGTGGCAATCTTCAGGGATCTATTTTTATGGACTCTAAGGATCCTTCTGCACGTCCACATTACCAAGAATCTTTCCTTTGACCCAGTACTCTGCCTTTCTGTTATTCTTCCCAAACTGCATCACTTCAAATTTAGCTACGTTGAACTCCATTTGTCACCTCTCAGCCCAATTCTGCTTTTTTTTCCAAACTGTCCACTACTCCACTGACTTTAGTGTCATCTGCAAATTTGCTAATCCATCCACCTATGCCTGCGCCTAAGTCATTTATAAAAATGACAAATAGCAGTGGTCCCAAAACAGATCCTTGTGGCACACTACTAGTAACTGGACTCCAGACTGAATATTTTCCATCAACCACCACTCGCTGCCTTCTTTCAGAAAGCCAGTTTCTAATCCAAACTGCTAAATCAC
>NC_057722.1:64808635-64854490 GCF_004010195.1 Chiloscyllium plagiosum | reverse complement strand
CTACTGTCCTTCTTGAACAAGGGCACAACATGTGCAATCCTCCAGTCCTCTGGTACTAAACCTGTAGACAATGACGACTGAAATATCACAGCCAAAGGCTCTGCTATCTCCTCCTTAGCTTCCCAGAGAATCCTTGGATACATCCATCCAACCCAGGGGACTTGTCCACTTTCACTCCTTCTAGACTTGATAACACCTGTTCGTAACTAACCCCGATCCTTTCTAGTCTAATATCTCGTACCTCATTCTTCTCCTCTACAATATTCTCCTTTTCCTGAGTGAAAACCAATGAGAAATGTTCATTTAGCACCTCTCCGATCTCCACAGAGTCCACACTCAACTTCCCACTTCTATCTTTGACTGGCCCTATTCCTACCCTAGTCATCCTTTTATTCCTCACATACCTATAGAAAGCTTTAGGGTTCTCCTTTATTCCATTTGCTAAAGACTGCTCGTGTCCTCTCTTTGCTCTTCTTAACTCTCTCTTCAAATCCTTCCTAGCTGATCTGCAACTCTCCATCGCCTCATCTGAACCATCTTGCCTCATCAACACATAAGCCTCCTTCTGCTTAACAAAAGGTGCAATTTCTGTAGTAAACCATGGTTCCCTTACCTTATTGCTTCCTCTCTGCCTGACAGGGACATACCTACCAAGGACATGCAATATCTGTTCCTTAAACCAGCTCCACATTTCCATTGTCTGCGTCCCCCACATTTTGCTACCTCATTCTATGCATCCTAATTCTTGCCTAATCACCTTATAATTGCCCTTACCACATCGATAACGTGTGGCATGTACCTATCCCTTTCCATCACTAAACTAAACGTCACTGAATTATGGTCACTCTCTCCAAAGTGCTCACCTACAACAAAATCAAACACCTGGCCTGGTTTATGACCAAGCACTCGATCCAATGCGGTCTCCCCTCTTGACAGCCCTTTGACATACTGTGTCAGGAAACCCTCCTGTACACATTGACAAAAACCGATCCATCCGACGTACTAGTGTTATTGCATTTTTAGTCAATATTGGGAAAGGTAAAGTCCCCCATAATGACCACCTTGTTCCTTTCACTCCTACCCAGAATAATTTTGCCAATCCTCTGTTCCACCTCCCTGGAACTCTGCGAAGGCCTATAAAAAACTCCAAACAGTGTGACCTCTCCTCTCCTGCTTCTAACCTCAGCCCACACGACCTCAGTCCTCATCAAAAATTATTTCAGCCATCGTTATACTAGCCTTGACTAACAAGGCCACACTTCCCCCTCTTTTACCGCCTTACCTGTTCTTAGTGGAAGATCTAAACCCTGGAACCTGCAACATCTATTCCTCACCCTGCTCTATCCATGTCTCTGAAATAGCCACAACATCGAAGTCCCAGGTACCTATCTATTTTGCAAGCTCACCTACCTTATTTTGGATACTTCTGGCGTTGAAGCAGAAACACTTCAGACCAGCTTGCTGTCTGCCAGCACATTCCTGTGACCGTGAAATCCTGTCCCTGTCCTCCCAACTCTCATCCTCCTGTGCACTGCAACTACACCTCAGGTTCCCATCCCCCTGCTAAGCTAGTTTAAACCCACCCGAGTAGTACCAGCAAATTTCCCACCCAGGATAATAGTACCCCTCTGGTTCAAGTGAAGGCCGTCCTGTTTGTACAGGTCCCACCTTCCCCAGAATGAGCCCTAATTATCCAAGTTCCTGAAACCCTCTCTCCTACACCATCCTTGCAGCCACGTGTTCAGCTGATATCTCTCCCTATTCCTTGCCTCGCTATCATGTGGCACGGATAACAAACCAGAGATAACAACTCTGTTTTTTGTAGCTCTCAGCTTCCACCCTAGCTCCCAGAAATCCTGCCTTACATCCCTGTCCCTCTTTCTACCTATGTCATTGGTACCTTGACTTGAGGCTGGTCATCCTCTCCCTTCAGGACCCCAATGATACGATCCGAGACATCACGGACCCTGGTACCTGGGAGACAACACACCAACCATGAGTCTCTTTTGTTCCCAACAAACCTTCTATCTAACCCTCTAACTATTGAGTCCCCAATGACTAACACTCTCCTCCTTTCCCTCCTTCCCTTCTGTGCAACAGTATTTTAGCAGATACTTGAGAAATTGAAAAGCAGAACTTCAAAGGTAATAATCTGCCTTACTACTCCCAGTGTCATGCAATGGTGATTTTAGCAATAGAAAAATAGAACTGAAGAATGTGTGGCTGGAGAGATGTTGCAAGATGGAGAGCGTTAGATTCTTGAGGCATTGGGACTGTTTCTGAGGGAGATCAGAATGTGAAAGTTGGACAGGTTACATCTGAACAGGAATGGGATTGACATCTTCCAGGGTAGGTTTTGCTGATGCTGTTGGAATGGATTTAAACTAGATTGGCAGGGGAAGGGATCATGACAAGTAGTTCAAAGGGGAAAGAAAATGATATTGAGGTAGAAGTTATAACACTTTTGGTTCAGTCTGGAAGGCGGAGGAAATGTTGGTTAGATAAGAGAAGTGAGTTTAGGAATGCTAAATTTGATCTATTTTAATGCAAGGAGTCTGAAGTATAAATCAGATGAATGGAGGACATAGAAAGACAGGTGAGAGTGTGAAGTCATAGTTACAACAGACATTTGGCTGAAAGAGGCAAGATTGGCAATTCAACATTCCTGAATATCGAGCATTTAGTCAAGATAAAGAAGAGAATGAAGGAAATGGGTTGTTACAACATTTGATCAAAGAATCAATTATAGCAGTGATGAGATGCGATGTCAGAAGAATCATCAAATGAAGCCATATAGATAGAAGTTTAAAAAAGAACACAAAAGGGGTAAACACATTGTTGTATGTGTACCGCAGGCCCCACAAATTCATGAAGAGATAGAGAATTAAATATATATTCAAATTTCAGTAAAGTAAGAATAAAAAGACAATAAGAGTATAGGTTTTTAACTCTTCTAATATGAACTGAGATTGTATTCAAATTCTTTAACCAGTCCATGGAAAGCCCAAGAAGAGATGGGGTTGTTCCGGACCTAATATTTGGAAGTGAGCCCAGGCAGTTGAAAATCATAAAGTACGGGACTATTTTGAACACAGTCAATATAATTCAGTTAGATTTAGGATAGCTTTGGAATAGCTTAAGGATGAACAAGAAATGAAAATTTTGAACGGGAGAAAACCTAACCTTACTAGACTAAGTCAAGATACAATTTGGCCCAAGTGGACTGGAGAGGAACCTGCAGATAAACCTATGTCAGAACAGCAAGTGGTGTTCAAAGAGGAAATACCAAGAGTGCATGGCAAATATTTTCCCATAATGACAAAAGGTGCAACTACAATTGGTGAACCCTGAATATCAGGGATAGAAAGATGAAGAGAAAGAAATAAAGTAGAAGCCTATGGAGCATTCCAAGGTCACAATACTGCAGAGTCCTGAGAGGAAGATAAAAAGTGCAGGGAAATAAAGAGAAAATTAAGAAAGCAAAGAGATTGCATGAAAAAAACAAAAGAGTTTTATGAAAAATATAAAAAACAAGAAAATAACTAGGGAAAGAGAGGTAATGTAGTATGCAGTCCTCAGTGCATACTTTGTGTCTGTCTTCACAATCGAAAACACTGATACAAGTATGGTAAACAGAGCAGAAGTCTGTCAAATATCAGGGAAAATTAAAAAGGTGAATACATCTGCAGGTCTGGACGAGATATATCCAAGTCTGTTGAGGGAGGTAAAGAGGGAGATATCAGGGCTCTGATAGTAATTTTCTAATCCTCCCTCATAACCTATGAGGTATCATAAGACTGGAGGACTACTAATGTTGGCCCATTGTTAAGAAAAAAGGATGAAAGGATAGATTAGGAAATTACAGGTCCACGATTACATCCACGATGAGGAAATTATTAGAAAGAACTTGAGGAACAATATATACCTATATTTGGAGCGACACAGATTAATCAGGAATGGATTAGTTAATGAAATGTCATATTTAACAAATTTGATAAAAAAAAGTTTTGAGGAGGCAACCAGGAATATTGATGAGGGTAATGTATTTGATGTGGTCTATGTGGACTTTAATTAGCAAGGCTTTTTATAAGGTCCCTCATAGCAGACTAGTTAAGAATGTTAAGAGCCGTTGGATCCAAGGCAAAGTGACATATTGGATCCAACTTTGGCTGAGAGACAGGAAGTAGAGAGTGATGGCAGAGAGATGTTTCTGTGGCTGGAAGTCTGTTTCCAAAGGGGTTCTGCAGAGTCGACAGTATGATGCTGGAAAAGCACAGCAGGTCAGGCAACATCCGAGGAGCAGGAAAATCTAAGTTTCAGGCAAAAGCCCTCCTTCAGGAATTCTGCAGATCCCTTGCCCATTATGGTGTACATTACTGATAGCTATTTAAACATAGGCAGTGTGATCAAGAAATTTACAGGTGACACGGAAATTGGTAGGGTGATAAATTGTGATGAGGGTAGCCATAAACTGCAGGGAATATCAATGGATTGATCAGGTGGGCAGAGAGCAGTGGCAATTTCACATCACTATGACTTCCTAACCAACCCGGAAAAGTGTGAGGTAATGCATTTAGAGAGTGCTAAAAATGCAACACATTACACTCTAAATCGTAGGACCCACAGAAAATACTGAAGATCAAAGGTACCTTGGTCTGCATATCCACAGATCCTAAAGGTATTACAGCAGATAGATAAAGTGCTTAGGAAGTGATTTGAAATACTTGTCTTTATTAATGAGGCATAGAATACAGGGAACTGCATGAAACACAGGTTATGCCACAACTGCACAATTGCCCTTCTGGTCATCACATTATAGCTTGGGTGTGACTGCACTGGAGAGAGTGCAGAGAAGGTATACCAGAATGTTGCCTGGGCTGGAGGGTATGAGCTATGAGAAAAAATTGGATTAAGAGTGTTTTTGTTAGAACAGTGAAGATTGAGAGGGCACATGTTAGAGGTGTATGAGATCATGAGGGGTGTCGACGGGGTGAATAGGAAGACACATTAAAAGTCAATAAGCAGGGAGCATAGGTTTAAGGCAAGAGGTAGAAAGTTAAGAAAATAGAAACATAGAATCCCTACAGTGTGGGGACAAGCCATTTGGCCAAACAGGTCCACACCAACTCTCTGAAGAGTAACCCACCCAGACCCATTCCCCTACCCTTCTCCTGACTAAGGTACCTAACCTACATATCTCTGAACACTATGGGCAATTTAGCATGGCCAGTTCATCTAACCTGCACATCTTTGGACAGTGTGAGGAAACCAGAGCACCTGAAGGAAACCCATGCTGACATGAGGAGACTCCACACAGACAGTCACCTGAGGCTGGTATCGAACCCAGGTCCTGGAGCTGCGAGGCAGCAATGCCAACCACTGAGCCACAGTGAGAAAAACTTTTTTTTCAGTCAAACCATAGTGGAACGCACTATGTGAAAGGGTGTTGGGTCAGAAACTCTCAACATTTTAGCAATATTTAGAAACAAATATAGGAACAGGAGGGCACAGCAAGCCTCCTAGCCTGCCCTACCATTCAATATAACCATGGTTGATCAAACACTTCAATGCCTTTTAATTAGCCCATCCAGGAGCTGCAGAGAAAAGTTTCCCAGAAAGCCTTTCTGTTGCTGAAAAACGATTTGTGGTAGGTATAGAGTATGGTGCCACCAGAACCAGTAATAGGTTTTTACTTGCTCCCTGAAGCTGCTCTATCTCCAGGGTCCACTTAAAAGCAACCTTCAACAATTGACTACAGAGCCATCACAGATGGCTGTATCAATTTTCATGTTTTCAACTCCTTCAATTCAGATAGAGAATCTTCAAGGAACAAATCTGAACAATCTTAGATAAGTAACCTTTATCCTCACTTTAAATATTTGTATCTGCATTTTAGCCCAAATTTTCACTGAAATAACGCTCAACGATAATTGTGTCTTTAAAAAACAAAGCTTCGTTAAATGTTATTTTTAAACTGAAACACACAGAAGCTACAAAGGAGTCCACATTCATGGACCACTCTGAGAGCATTGCTTCTTAGTGCTATGATCTAACTGAATAGTGAATTGAGATCTATGAGCTGAATTGTTACAATATTCTCCACAACATTCCACTTAGCAAGCATTCTCTTTAGTCACCTGATCTGTGTAGACCAGCTCAATGAAAATTAGGAGAAAGTGAGGACTGCAGATGCTGGAGAGTCAGAGTCAAAAAGTGGAGTGCTGGAAAAGCAGAGCAGGTCAGATAGCATCCAAGGAGCAAGAGAGTAGCCACTTAACTCTCCCTCACACTCCCCCAAGGACATGCAAGTCTTGGGCCTCTTCCAAATCAAAGCTACCCGCCAACTGGAGGAAGAACACTTCATCTTCCACCTTGGGACCCTACAACCACACATTAACTTCTCCAGTTTTCAAATCTCCTCTCCTCCCACCTCATCCCAACCCTCCAATTTGGCACTGCCCTCTTGACCTGTCCTATCTATCTATGTTCCTTCCCACCTATCTGCTCCACCCTCCCTATCAACCTATCACAATACATCCCACTCACATCCACTTATTACCATCCCATCTACCTTCCTCCCCAGCCCACCAACACCCTCCTATTTATTTCTCAGGCCCCTTGCCCCTCCACATTCCTGATGAAGGGCTTATGCTCGAACATCAACTCTCTTGCTTCTCAGATGCTTCCTGATCTGCTGTGCCCTTCCACAACTTTTGACTCCAACTCAATGGGAATAGTAATGCCTGATTCTCTACCTCTTTTGCCATTGCAATCACCACCTCTTCAGCAAAATCACTTCTTTCTGATCAGCACAGTTATCTTTGGGTTTCCTCAACAATTCACTTGCAACCTTTCATCTTCCTTATGTACAGTCTTCTCCTCAGTATCATCCTCCCTTAGCACTGGTCTAAGTTCCATCTACATGCAAATGATATCCAGCTATATCTCTCTAAAATATCCCTACTTCCCATGAGAACTTCTATGGAGTCACACAGTCTATCTGACATTAAGAAGGTAAATACTGTTGCAAAATAAATATGACCAGTCAAGGAAATTAATTATTTAATGCAAATTCATTTTAACAAGCCATTCAAGTAAACATAATATGCAAGGGACTGATTATGATTCGATTTTAATTATTTTTCTTCAAGGCCAAACTTTACATCAGCTTATTCACTCCCTCCTTGTCCCAGCAATTGAATTCCAATAGAAAGTGCTCAATATCAGCATTTTCAAGGTTCTCTATTTGTTATGCTGCTGTTCGTTCAGCCAGCATTGCATACCAAGTTGTCCAGAAGACATGCAACCTTGACAGATTTATCTCAATCCATTCCAGATGTTTGACTCAGCTTTCTATGAGTCCTTTTATCAGTTGTCCTGGAAAATCAGTATCAACATTTTTTGTTTCCTCTGAACTCACTACTATAGTTCAGAAGGTTACTTTCACCACAGTGCAAGGTCAATTATTTAATACAGAACTGTGGACTTTGATGCCTTGAAGTGGGTTGTTTATATGATGGAGGTGGGTAAGCCGTCCTAGTGTATTGAAATATACTCCATTCTGCCCAAATATAACAAAACTGAGGCCTAGTGTAAGGGAGTCAGGCTTCGGAACTAGAAAAAAGGCAGTTAAGGAGGCATCATTAAATGATGTAAAACTTTGAAAGACAGATGAGATAAAACTATTTTATTATTTCAGTGTAAACCAAGAAAAGAATGACGATCTTTTTCAATAGGGTATGGATATTGGTGACATTGGCAACATAATATTTTCTATCCCTATTAGAAGGGCATTAAATCTTAGTGTTTCATTTCCTAAAATATTCTGTATTTTTAATACTTCTTCAGTCTATAATCAGTTACATTTTGATGAAGCATTGGTATTCCTTGCAGCTGTATCAATATTGAAATAATTCTTTCTCTCAAATAATCCCTTTACGGTCCCACCTCAGTGACTTTTTGACATTGAACTCTTCCATCAGTTTTGCCTCCATACCTCCATCTCCTCCCCATCCCACAGGTCCCTTCACTCCCCTCCAATGTTGTCCCTTCATCTAGGCCCCTCCTTACCTGTACTTGACCTATTCATTCATAACTGTCGACGTGACAACAGTTGCCCTAATGTCTCTGCTCCCTCGTCTATTCTAACATATCTCCTTCTGAACTGACTGCACTCCAAGCTCTCAGATTTTACCTTGATTTTGTAATCAAACCTGTTGACAAGGGTGATACTGTTATCTGTCATTTTGACTTTTACCTTGCAGAGGCTGAGGTGCCAGCTCTTGGACATCTCCTCTTATCTCCTCCTGGCCTATGATCCCATCATCAAACAAAGTTTTTTTTCCCACAGTGGTCAGTAACCTCATCTGATATGAACATCTCCTCCCCACAGTTTCCAACTCATATTTCCCCAACCCGATACAGCCCACTTCTACCTTCTTGCCAAAATCCACTGTGATTGTGTAACCTGTTAATTCATTAAAAGAAGCAGCAATAACTCTTTCTGGAATAATCTGTTAAGGGACAAGGACAAACTTATACAAGAATTGAAAGCAATTAGCCATACCTAGGAAAAGAAGGAGTAGAGACTACATAAACAAAATTATTTTAACAACTGCTTGGTAACTGGCTGCTTTATGCCACATGGACAACTGAGTGCCTGCAGAAGAATCTAAGGAGTTAACTGCAAGAAAGTTTGTCTTCAAACAGACATTCAATGCCAAATATAACAAAGAACAGGGAAGTTATTTCTGATAAGAAGACAAGCTGCAGACTTGATGGTTCCAGAAAAATAATCAATACTTTGGATGAAAGACTCTAAAAGATCATCAATAATGTCACACTATAGACCTGAAAAACTGTGTAAGAATCGAACACCAGAACTCTTCAGCAGCATTACTTTGAAGACCAACACAAACCGTGAACATCAGAGACAGACATTGTTGGTTGGAATCGTAGCTAAGTTTCACCATTAACTGGTAATAGCCAAGTTGAGTTATGAGGCTTAACTTGCTTACTTGAGTCTTATTTTGGTTGCTCCAGGCAATAAAGTTTAAATAATTGTTTCAGTATTTGATTATCTGCAAAATTTCTTGATAAGTAGCCAAATTAAAGGTAGCTTGTAGTGATTTACTCACAACACCACAAACAGAAATGCCCATTATTTCAGAAACAAAAACAGAAATTGCTCAGCAGATCTGGCAGCATCTGTGAAGAGAAATCAGAGTTAATATTTCGGGCCTGGTGACCCTTCCTCAAAGCTGATGGTAGCTCGGAAAATGTCAGTTAGTGTGCAGAAGACAGAGAAGGGGAAAGGGGTAAACAATAGATGGGGATAGAGCCCAAAGAGAGAGAGAAGAACAGTTGGATGGACAGAGGAGTGAATAAGGATCTTGCTAGGATGGTGAATAGCTATTAATGGGGACTATTATTGGCTAACAATGGGCAGTGTGTAATATGTGATAACAAGGCCTGGTGTGTGCAGGTAGGAGCTAAGGCATGGGAGAGTTCAAGCCCTAAAGTTATTGAACTTGGTATTCATTTCAGAGAGCTGCAGGGTCCCCAAGCAGAAAATGTGGTGTGGTTCTTCCAGCTTGCACTGAGCTTCGCTGGAGCACTGCAGCAAGTCTGGGACAGAGATATTAGCCAGGAAATAGGTTGGAGTGTTGAAGTGGCAGACAACTAGACGTTCAGGGTCATTTCTTTTGCAGGCAGAATGTAGGTGTTCTGTGATGTGGTCACCCAATCTACACTTTGTTTCCCCAATGTACAGGAGACCAATATTGTGAGCAGCGAATGCAGTAGACTAGATTGTGTGAAGTACAGGTAAAGTGCTGCTTCACCTGGAAGGTATGTTTGGGCCCTTGGATACTGAGGAGGGAATAGGTAAATAGGCAGGTGTTACACCTTCTGCAAATGCAGGGTGAGGTGCCGTGAGGCTGTGGGGGCTGGTGTTGGCAGTGAAAGAAGAATGGACCAAGGTATCCCAAAGGGAATGGTTCCTGCAGAAGGCGGACAAGGGAGGGAGGGAATTATGGGGCTGGTGGTAGCATCTTGCTGGAGGTGGCAGAAATGATGGCTAATGATCCTCTGCATGTGAATGCTGGTGGGATAGTAGGACAAGAGGAACCCTATCGCTGTTGTGGGAGAGAAGAGAGGGTGTGAGAGCCAAAGTGTGGGAGATGAGTCACATCGGTTGAGGGTCCTGTCAATGGTGGTGCAGGGCAATCCTCAGTTGAGGAAGAAATTAGACATTTCAGAGATTTGCGAGTCCTTCACTGCGAAACACAACAATGTGCCAGCAATTATGTTCTCTCATCCTGACACATGTATTATTTTCAAATTGGGAGGCTGCAATATTAAGCTTCATCTAATCAGCCTGGAATTTTTGTCTTTAAGTTTCTCCAAAAATTTTAAGGGGTTATGATCTGAATATACAATTGTCTCAGACACGTTACTGGCAATATAAATGTTGAAACATTGTAATGCCAACACCACTCACATCACTTGCATCAATAGCCACTTTGAATGGTTTTGCATAATGTTTTTTATTTATTCATTCATGGGATGAGAGTGTCACTGACATTTATTGTCCATCTTTAATTGCCCAGAGGGCAGCTAGGAGTCAACCACGTTGCTGTGGGTCTGGAATCACACGTAGGCCATACCAGGTAAGGATGGCAGTTTCCTTCCCTAAAGGACATTAGTAAACCAGATGGGTTTTTCCAACAATCAACAGTGGATTCATGTTTATCATCAGACTCTTCTTTTTTGTTGAATTCAAATTCCACCATCTGCTGTGGCAAGATTTGAACCCAGGTCCCCAGAACATTATCTGGGTCTCTGGTTTAACAGTCCAGCAATAATACCAGTAAGCCTTTGCCTCCCCAATTGGGTGTGGCTAACACTAGGGCAGTTCTAACACAGCTTTAAGGCTGTCAAATGCCTTCTGACATTCCTTCCTCTACTGAAATTTTCTGCATTTCTTCAACAAGTCAGTCAGTGGAGCAACCACTCTGCTAGCATTTAGTACAAACTTCAGATAAAAACCCAGCAGTTGTAGTGCATCCCTCTTCGGTAATGGTGTGAGAAGCTCCCCAATAACCTTTATTTTCACATCCTGTGGGGCCACTGACATGGCCCAGAAATGGAACTTGAGCTTTTGTGAACTCACTATTAGCCAAGTTTATCTCCAAGCACGCCTCCTGAAGTCAATCGAACAATTCTGAAAAATGCTCCAAATGTTCCTTCCTTGTGTGAACAAAAATCACCTGAACATTGATGTACACCACATAATTGGGTAATCCCAAAGTGATTTTATTGGTTATCCTTCGAAATGTGGCTGCTGCATTTTTCAGACCAAAAGACATGACTTTAAACTGATGCAGTCCATTCACAAAAGCCAAAATTTCCTTCTCTCTTTCAGATAAAGGTACCAACTAGTATCCCCTCAGTAAGCCCAACCAGAAATATAAGTTGCTTGTCCCACTTTCTCAATGCAGTCTTCTAAATGTGCAACAGGATATCAATCATTGGGTACCATCTGGTTTTGGCACGATTATTATGGATGCACTCCAGTTGCTGCAACTTACTTTAATTATATGTCTTTGAGGATGCATTCAGTCTCTTTTTGAACCTGTGCCAACTTTAGAAGGTTAAGTCTGTAAGGAGTTCACTTAATTGGAACAGCATTTTCTAGATTGACATCATGCAAAATCAGATTAGTTCTACCCAGCTTATTCCCACATATGATTGTAATAACTCTTTCAGGTCATTTCAATTTTCCTCTGGAAGGTAATCAATAATTTATCCCAATTTTTGAGAACTTGCCCATTGTCCAATTTAATTTCAGGCATGTCCAATTCAGAATCATCTGAACTTAGTTCTTCACTCTGTGTTGTAACCAGTACCCAACTTCTCCTTTTGCTTTTCTTCCCTATTAAAGTACCTTTTGTGCATATTCACATGACACATTCTGTGAGATTCCTTTCTTTCTGATGTTCTTATAAAATAATTCATCTCACTCAATTTTGTTTTAATTTGATATGGCCCACTAAATCTTGCCTTTAAAAGGTTTAACAATAACTGTTTATAACCACTAGCAAAATGATGAATTTTTGATCTTTTGTCTGCTTCCTGTTCCATCACATGCGTGCTACCTTTAAATGTTGTCTAGCCAACTGCTCTATTTAATCTTTCCCTAAAATTTGCCAGATAGTCCAAATATGTGGTCTTTGAACTCTGACTTATTAATTTCTCCTTAATTAATTTCAGTGATCCTCTCACCTCATGCACAGACTGAATTTGGTTGATTCATTAGGTGTATCCCTAATTACAAAATGTACAAATGGAATTCCTTTATCCCAATTGTCTGGAAAAATCTCAAGGAGAAGCCTTCAACATAGTCTTTAAAGTTTGATGCTTCCACCTAATGTTCCCTGCAATTCTGGATAGAATGCAGTGAATTTGAATTATTTTATTTCTAAGCTATCCATAACATCCTTGAATAACTCTGATATAAAATTTGACCCTTTGTCCTATTGTACTACTATGGCCAATGTGTATCTCATAAAAAATTTGGATAAGTCCTCTAAATTCTTTTGCCATGACACTGCATAATGGACTGGCCTCTGGAAATCAAATCAACACATCCATTATGGTCAACAAATACTAATTCCCACATTTTGTTTTAGTTTGGAGTCCTACAAAATCAATGAATACTCTTGAAAAAGGTTCCTCAAATGGAGGAATGAGATTAAGGGTGCTGGTTTTATTATTACCTGAGGTCTCCCAATTACCTGACAAATATAATCTATTCTGCAAAATTCGACCACCTCCTTATACAGTCCAGGCCAATAAAAAGTTTTTGTATTTTGGCTTCCATTCTCCTTATTCGCAAATGGCCTCCTAATGTTTTACCCACAACACCTCCTTTCTCTAACCCACCAGTAATTCAAGTTATGGATTCATACAGCATGGAAACAGACCCTTTAGTCTAACTAGTTCATGCCAACCACGTTTTCAAAGTAATTTAGTCCGACTTGCCTGCATTTAGCTGTTATCTGTCCAAACCATTCCTAGCTATGGACTTATCCAAATGTCTTTTAAATGTTGTAACTGTAGCTGCATCCATCATTTTCTGTGGAAGTTCTTTCCATACAGGAACCAAATTCTGTGTAAAACATTTCCTCATTTTTTAACATGTCCCCTCATGTCCTTTTTAAAATTTTCCCCTTTCACTTTAAAAAATGCCCCCTAGTTTTGAACTTCCCCACCCCAGAGAAAATACCCTTGCTATTTATCTTATCTATGTCATTCATGATTTTATAAACCTCTATATGGTCACACTCCAACCCCCTATGCTCCAGTGAAAGAAGTTTCAGCCTATTTCCCAGCAACATCCTGGTAAATATTTTTTGAACCCTGTTTCATTTAATAATATCCTTCCTATAGCAGGGTGACCAAAACTGCAGACAGTACTCCAGAAGAGGCCTCACCAACATTCTGTACAACATCAACGTGCCGTTCCAATTCCTATATTCAAAGGTCTGAGCAATGAAGTCAAACATGCTAAACACTTTCTTAACCACCCTGTCCATCTATGATGCAAATTTCAAAGCATTATATTCGTGAACCCCTAGGTCTCTCTGTTCGACAATATTATCTGGAGCCCATAAATTGTACAAGTCGTGCCCTTGTTTGTTTTATTAAAATGCAATACCTCACATTTGTCTAAATTAAATCCTATCTGCCAATCCTCAGCCCATTGATCCAATTGATCAAGATCTCTTTTTAATATTGGATAACTTTCTTCACTGTCCACGATTATCACTAATTTTGGTGTCATCTCCAAACTTACTAACCATGCTTCCTATATTCTCATCCAAATCATTTATATAAATGACAAACAAAATCGGCCCCAGTATTGAACCCAGAACATCGCTAGTCACAGACCTCTAGTCTGAAAAACAACTGTCCATTCTCTGTCTCCTACTGTCAAGCCAGTTTTATCAAACCACTAACTGGCAAGCTCATCCTGAATGTAATACAGCTGAATATGTGATGGTTTCCATTTCTTCATCAAGACTTCATGTTTAAGATAGTAACTTTCTGGGATAGACTCAGATTCTTCTTCTGTGAATGGTTTTTAATATAATTGCTTTAGTTTTTCCTTACTGTTGTAATTCAGCTAATTTCACTGAATTCAACATATCCACTTTGTTATCTACCATTCTTGGTGTTCTCAACCATTTGAACAAACATAATTTTTGATAATTGAACTTCATTATCTTTATTCGTTGATTTCTCCTCATACTTTCATCTGTGCTGTTGTGATCTTGGTACTATGCAGTCAGGAAAAATCCCAAGATACACTTCCTGTACTGCCACAGTTGCCTGATTTTCCACTGGTTTTTGAACCAATGTAGGCATCACTCCTATCTGTGATCTCCCCGTGTCTGCATGGGTTTTCTCCGGGTCCTCTGGTTTCCTCCCACAGTCACAAAGATGTGCAGGTCAGGTGAATTGGCCATGCTAAATTGCCCATAGTGTTAGGTGCATTGGTCATGGGAAATGGGTCTTGGTGGGTTATTCTTCGGAGGGTGGCCAAAGGGCCTGTTTCCACACTGTAGGGAATCTAATCTAATATTATTTTGAACTAGTTAACATATCCTCCCTACTCCTAAACTCTAAGCTTATCCAAAAAAGTAAAATATCTTGTATTTTGTTCACCATCATACCTACCAGTCCTGCTATGTTTAGGGATCTATAGGCACATACTGCAAGGTCCCTTTATATCTTCAGAATTTTACTACTTATTTTTTACTCTCTAGCTTTGTTTGTCCTCTAAATTACCCGACTGTAAATACTTCATTGGTTATGAAACTCTCAGGGAGTCATGGAAGTGCACATTATTTTATTTCATCTATTATTTCCAAATTAACAGCAGTGAGAGGGATTTATGCTGAAAACAACACCTCACAAGGCATTTCTCACAAAAGGTGATGTTCTAGTTGATGGGATGCCTGTGCTGGCATCTGCTATGATTTTATTTGTGCTCAAGCATGGAAAAATGTATTTGGAACTCATTGTAATGACAACCAGTTTGGAATAGTCAGGAAAAAGTGAGGACTACAGATGCTGGAGATCAGAGTCAAAGAGTGTGATGCTGAAAAAGCACTGCAGGTCCGGCAGCATCCAAGGAACGGGAGAATCGACACTTTGGGCATAAGCCCTTCATCAACCGAAACATCGATTCTCCTGCACTTTGGATTCTGTCTGACCTGCTGTGCTTTTCCAGCATCACATTCTTCAACTCTGTTTGGAATAGTCAACCATGCAAGATCATAGAGGCCAAAATGTAATGATTATTGAAGTTATGATAGGTAATGGCAGATCAATTGGTGTTTGTCAATTCTGATTTTGCTTGCACTTCTTTTATGACCTAACTTCTTTGCTCACATTTGAATTTCAATTTCAATGAAAGTACCAATTCTTCAGAGCTATGGTTCCTCTGGGAATCATTACCCATACATTAATGACTGTTATTAATGTGAATCTGAATAGTGAGTAATGACAGGGTAATGGAATGCACACAGACACCATCAGCAAGTTCTGCCTGATATCCATGCATCACTACTTCCAGCAGGAGACATTGTTTATCGGACCAAGAGCAGCAACTACATTTGATCTTACCCTTTCCAATTCAAAGACACCTTTCCCACTGCCACAACCATTATCAAAAGAGAACAGAGGTTGGAGCCTGCTGCCACGCAGCCTGTATGGTGCAGTAAATAACAGAACTATTAAAGGAGGATATTTTCAGGTCCAAAGTGTCGGGTATTTTACTATTGCTCAACGCCAAACAGTTTATTAATTTGGAAGTTCCCAACATCTCCATGGCCAGAGACAGGCATTTCCCTATATTTAACACAGGATGCACTGCAGCAACATGTCAAGGCCTCTTTGACAGAATCTTCCAAACCTGAGATCTCAACCACCTAGCGGGACAAGGGTAGGAGATACATGACAATTTTTGTCACTTGCAAATTCCTCTCTAAGCACTGACATCTTGGCTTAGCTATATTCTTCACTACCACTTGATCAAAATACTGGAATTCCCTTACGAACAGCTCTGTGGATACACTGACACCAAGGATGGAATGATTTAAGAAGGTGTTCTCAATGTTATTTGGAGATAGACAACAAATGCTGGCCCAAACAGTTACACTCAAATCCCATGAAATAATTAAAAAACGACTTTCAGCCTGAAGTAGCAAAACAAACTGCTTAATTAAAACTGGAGTTATATATTTCTGTTTTGGTGTATTCGTAAGATTGTGTCTACCTTTTTGTCAGTGGCATATTAGTTTAACTTTGGTTATGAGTCAGAAATTCTTGTAGTGCAATAACGTATCCCTAACTAAATTGCATTTACTTTACTAATGATGCACATGCCAGCAAGGCTACTGAGTCAACTTGCACACCAAAAATGCTGACATACAAGACAGCAGGAATGTGAAGTATTTACTTTTCAGTGGGAAGGTATGTAATAGGTTAAAGGATAACTATTTTTTCTAGATTTCCACACCAGGCATCCCCCACAGCACCACTTATAAAACTTGCAGTTACAATTAGATTTTTTGCTTCACTCTCCTATTTTGCAGCTATTGTAAACTTTTTTATAATTCTGAGGAAATTGATGAACACTTAAGTCAACATACTCCTAACTCCTGTTTCATTATCATTGTAGAAGCAATGGCGAGCTGTTATTTCTCAAAAGTCACTGCCAAGTCTGCCATTCCGAATTACCCAACCCCCCATTGTGACCTCGTGGAGACATTTCCAAATTCCATGAGCTCATCTGGGAGTTGCTGGTTACAAGGTAACTGCTAAACTGCATCTCTAAACCCACAAAATCCATCGTGTGGTGCAACATCCAATTAGCTACCACAAAAAGATTAAATTTAAAACTCTTAGGTTCAAATCAGTATCATATGTTGTTTGACTAAAGCACAAGATAGAAATCTTTACTCAATTGAATGTCTCAAAACTTGTTATAATTCTTTTAAAATAAAATCTCAATAATACAATCGGGGAACTTAGATTGTAGGTTCTGTAGATTTACAGCAAAACACATCCTTCAGTTAATTTGTATTGTGAAATGTTTCATCATTCAGTCTATGCATGTTAGAAGCAATTAAATGGATCTTTGTACAGAGGGACTGGATTGGAATTATTTTTGAAATTTTCTTTCCTTCTTCAGTTCTCTGCCCAAAGGCAGATCCCACCCATTGCACCACAAATCTACACCAATTAGAATAAAGATTGAAGTCCACAATGACCATTTGGCCTACTAAGCCAAACAGCCCTGCAAGGAGCCCAAGTTGCTAAGACATGTACGGTATCGAAGGAGTGATCAATCAAGATGTTAGAGGCTCCAATGTTTTTCCATCAACATAGTTAACCAGGAGTTAATATCTCCTGCCATTGCCATATATTAAAAGGATTTGCAAGTTTATGCTCAATCAGTTTGGCTGCGTTAGGAACACACCTCCCTTATCATCGAGTCTCAGGAGGGGACTTGAATTAGAACTCAGGCTCAGAGGTAGGAATGCTATCCACTGCACCATAAGAAAACCAAAATCTGGGTTTATAAAATGCCAGATGCCTGATAGAGTGGTGGAGGCAAGTACTCTTGCAAAATCTAAGAAGCCGGATGAGTACTTAAAATACCACGGCATAGTTTCTATGCTGTCTGACTCTATGATTCTATGATGACCATAAATGCAAACCAACTTAAAAGATAGCTGAACAAAAAAAACAAATAACTGCGGACAACACAAAAAGAAATGCAGAGAAACTTCAGCATGTCTGGCAGCATCTGTGGAGAGAAAGCATAATTAACATTTCTCATCCAGTGACCCTTCTCCATCTCATGACCTTTCTTTAGAACTAGAGAGTAGTCACTGGACGGAAAACATTAATCTGCTTTCTCTCCACAGATGCTGCCAGACCTGCTGAGTTTTCCCAGCAATTTCTGTTTTTGTTTGTGAAAGATAGCTGAGTTTGTCGCACATTCAGCTGTGAGTTAAAAGTTTCAAAATTCAAGTTCGACTCCAGGGCTTGAGCATAAAGACCAAGGCTGAGACTCCAGCATTGGAATGCTACTCTGTCAGAGGTACCATCTTTGGCTGCAACACTAAATTGAGGCTCAATCTGCCTGCTTGACTGATAGATTCTACAGCACTATTAGGAGTTACCCCTGGTTTTATGCCCAATATTTATCCCTCAATCAATATGGACACTTGACACTGCTCCCTCGGTTTCAAACTTCGCTCTTCAAGAACTCTACAACTCCTGGCACTCTGGGCCCAGTTGAGAAGGAATTTGACCCAACTGCAGTAAAGGAACATTGATACAATTCCAAGCCATGATGGTCTGTGATTAGGATGAAACTTGCAAGTGTTTGGTGTTGATGAGAAGTAATTAAGATTAGAAGACTCCTCACCCATACTAGGGAGTAGCTGTCATGATCAAAGTCATTAACAGTGTGTCAATTTAACAGAATGCTAAACTTTTGAAGTCCCATGTTAATCGAAAACATTTTGCAATGGAGAGTTTCTCCATTTATATTTGTGGTAATAATGATTGAAACACTTGCTTTTAATAAAAATGTCCATTGAAATGTAGAATGTAATATACCATTTTTGATGTAATAATGATGATAGAAGGACAATTCTATATTTCACACTTTATCAGGATTAAATTCTATCCACTATTGCTCTGCCCAGTTTACCAGCTAATCAATATCAGACTGCAGCCTGAGGCCATCCTCCCCATTATCAACAACACCACCAATTTCTATGTCATCAACAAACTTACTAATTATACCTTCTATATTCAAATCCAAGTCATTAATGTACACATCCTTGCACTGATCCCTGTTGTGCACCACTGGTCACAGGCTTCCAATTACACCAACAACCTTCCATCATCACCCTCTGCCTCCTATTTGTAAGCCAATTTTGAATCCAGTTTGTTACCTTCACTCGAATCCCATGGGCTCTTATCTTTTGGATCAGCCTTCCATGTGGGGCCTTGTCAAAGGCCTAATGAAGTCCATGTAAACCACATCAATTGCACTACCCACAACAGTATATTTAGTTACCTTTTCAAAAAACTCAGCTAAATTAATCAGACAGCATGTCCTTCTAGTAAATTCATGCTGACTATCCCTGATCAATCCCTGCCTTTCCAAGTATTGATTAATTCTGTCCTTCAGAATTTTTCCCAGTAATTACCCTACCACAGACATCAAACTAACTGGTCTTTAGTTACCTGGTCTATCCCTGCTACCCTTCTTGAACAAAGGAACCATATTATCTATATCAATTCATCTGGCACATCACCTGTGGCTAGAGAAGTATTAAACCCTAGTAATCTCCTGCCTTGCCTCTCATAGCAACCTGGGATACATCTCATCAGGCCCTGGGGGTTAGGCATTGTATGTCGCTAAAACATCTAATACCTCCTCCCTAATAATCTCAAAGTGTTCTAGAATCTCTTCATCACTTGGCAGCGCCAATACTAAGTGAATTAATTGAGTCCTAAATGTCAGTGCTGGAGACTGGGTCTGTGGCAGGTGATGAGGGAACAAGAGGGAAGAATGTATTTGACCTCATCCTCATTAATTAGGCAGCTGCACAGAATTTGCAACCACATGCCCTGACACTTTACCATTACCATAAAGTAGGATATCAGCCTTGGTTTAATGAAGAGTGCAGGAGGATGTCACTGTGTCAAAATCTTTGAAATCCCTCCCTAACATAGACCTACGAATAGCAAGTGGTCTGCAGTAGTTCAATAAGGTAGTTCACCGTCACTTTGACAAGACCAACTAATGATGATCAATAAATGCTGGCTCAGCTAGTGAGTGAGTAGGTAGTGCAGACAGCAAAGAGAATTGGGAAGATAACAGTGAGGGCAGATATTGCATTGAAACTGGTGGACATGAACATTACTAGAAGGTGGGTGTAGGTGTGATAGCAAAGAGTTACCCAAAATGCTACTTAGGTAGTGTCTCCCACCCATCCTCCTCCTCTAAATTAAAAAAAATGTTCTGTGCCCCGGATTGGTATGGTAACTAGTTTTCTTTATCCTTTATTTTTCTACAGTCTCTTTGGGAATTTAGAGTAGTGGGAATGGTGGTTAGGACAGTTGAATGTTCCTCCTGCAGAACGTGAGAGGTAAGGGTCACCACTAGTGTCCCTGCTGACTTCATTTGCTCCTCGAAAACCACATTATGGAACTGGAGCTGGAGCTGGATGAACTTTGGATCATTCGGGAGGTGGAGGGGGTAATTGAGAGGAGTTACAGGGAGGTAGTCACATCTTAGTTGCAAGAGAAAGGCAGATAGGTTACAGTCATGGACAAAAGGGAACCGGCAGGCAGTGCAGGAAACCCGTGTGGCCGTTCCTCTCAATAACTAATTTACCATTTTGGATATTGTTGGCAGGGATGACTAAGCAGGGGTAAGCCATGGGGTACAGGTCTCTGGCACAGAAGGAAAGCGGGGGAGATGAGCAGAGCATTTGTCATTGGGGACTCCATAGTTAGGGGACAGATAGGAGGTTCTTTGGGAAGAGAGACACACAGTTGATTTGTTGCCTCCCAGGTGCCAGGGAACGTGATGTCCCCGATCATGTTTTCGGGATCCTTGAGGCGAGGGGAAGCAACCCCAAGTTGTGGTCCACATAGGTACTGACGATATAGGTAAGAAAAGCGATGGGGATTTAATGCATAAATTCAGGGAGCTAGGGTGGAAGCTTAGAGCTGGAACAAACAGAGTTGTTGTCTCTGGTTTGTTGCCTGTGCCACTACCAGCGAGATGAGGAATAGGGAGAGAGAGGAGTTGAACACGTGGCTACAGGGATGGTGCCAGAGGGAGAGTTTTGGATATCTGGGTAATTGTGACTCATGCCAGGGTAGGTGGGACCGCAACAAACAGGATGGTCTGAACCAGAGGGGCAGAGGGGTACCATATCCTGGGGGGGGGGGGGAGTTTGCTTATGCTATTCAGGAGGGTTAAACTAATTCAGCAGGGGATGGGAACCTAAATTGTAGTTCCAGTGTCCAGGAGGTTGAGGGTAGTGAGGTCAGAAATATTCAAGAACACAAGAGTTCACCAACAAGCAGGAAAGTGGTTTGAAGTGTGTCTACTTCAACGCCAGGAGCATTCGGAATAAGGTGGGTGAACTTGCAGCACGGGTTGATACCTGGGACTTTGATGTTGTGGCCATTTCAGAGACATGGATAGTGCAGGGACAGGAATGGTTGTTGCAATTTCCGGGATTTAGATGTTTCCGTAAGAACAGAGAAGATGATAAAAGAGGGGGAGGTGTGACATTGTTTGTCAAAGACAGTATTATGGTGGCAGAAAGGACTTTTGAGGACTTGTCGACTGAGGTAGTATGGGTTGAGGTTATAATTAGGAAAGGAGAGGTCATCCTGTTGAGAGTTTTCTACAGGCCTCCGAATAGTTCCAGAGATGTAGAGGAAAGGATAGCAAAGATAATTCTGGATAGGTGCCAGAGTAACAAGGTAGTTGGATGGGTCAGTTTTTGCCCAATGTGTGCAGGATAGTTTCCTGACACAGTATGTAGACATGCCAAGAAGGGGTAGGTGAGCACTTTGGTGATAGTGACGACAATTTGGTTATGTTTAATTTAGCGCTGGAAAGGGATAGGTGTATATCGCAGGGCAAGAGTTATTGCTGGGGGAAAGGCAATTATTATGCAAGTTTTAGGATGCATAGGATGGAAAAGGAAACTACAGGGGATGGGCACAATTGAAATGTGGAACTTATTCAAGGAACAACTACTGCATGCCCTTGATAAGTATGTACCTATCAGACAGGGAGGAAGTGGTTGAACAAGGGAGCCGTGATTTACTAAAGAAGTTGAATCTTTTATCAAGAGGAATGTTGCAACATGGAGTAAACCCTCCTGCTTAGTTTAAACCAGCAACACAAATAAGATTTATCCTGTGCAGTAATCTGTAAAAGTTCAAGTGGCCAAGAACTATTTAAAGTAAAAATTAAAAACTTTATTTCTTAAAGTATAACAGAGAATAATTAACTAACAATTATTTACAACTTCTTCCTCTAACCTAACTTTTCCTTCTACAATACTGATCCGTTAAAAATCCTGTTTAAGATTTACAAAACAAAACTTATCTCAAAACCAGGCAGCTTTCGGTTCTTCTCTGTATTCCTGTCTTCTTTTCTTCTTCTTGGGGATTCTACTTCACAGGTTACTGATCGATAAAGGTACCTTTTAGAGATCTGTTTTTCAGGCAGTCTTTACATGCTGGTGGCTTGGCAGTTCTCCTCACAACTGTTCAATTTTCCACGATCCTATACCCCCAAAGCATCGGATTATGTAATTGGCTTTTAAGGTTGTCAATATACTCAATTCAAACTTGTTTGGAGGTTGGTATTTGGGGTATAATTTAAACTGATTGGGCAAATTCAAATTTGCTTTTGTCTCCAGGCAACCAGCTAATTGAGTTATTAGACCAAATGTTACATTAATTTTTTTCAGAACACTTGATGCTGTCAAGTAGTTCTACTAGCTCTTAACTTTCTTAAGATACAGTATACCCACATCTTCATAACACCTCCCCCTTAAGAAAAACTGAGTCATCATAATGAAAAGGTGGCTTCAATTTTTTTCCTATTTTTTAAACACATTACCCTAACATGCAGATAACTTTAATATAAGTTCACCTTAACTTCTTCCCAGAAACCTGTATATATAACATTAAATAAATATAAATCTCATCTAAACTATATCAGTTTAATCCATGATAACGCATCTGCGATTACTTTCTTTCAACCCACAACATGCATGATTTTAAAATTAAAAGTGTGTAACATAAAACTCCAATGAAATAGTCTCATATTCTCGTCTTTAAAGCATTCTAAAAATGTAAGCGAGTTGTGTTCTGTGTACACAACCATCTCCAACACATTGTTCATGACATATACATTAACATGTTGTAAGACCAGTACCAAACTCAATAATTCCTTTTCGATTGTGCAGTGTTTCCTCTGGTGGATGTTGATCTTCTTCGAAAAGTAACCAACTGGCAGTTCAAACCCATCCTCATCTTCCTGTAGGAGTATAGCTCCAACTCCAATGTCACTCGCATCAATGGCAACTTTAAAAGGTTTGAAAAGTTTGGTGCAGCTAAAACTGGTTTGGTAATTAATATTGATTTCAAATGGTCAAATGCCTCCCGGCATGGTTCTGTCCACCGAAACTTTGTGTTCTTCTTCAGCGAACCGGTTAACAGTGCCACTACCGGCTGAAGTTTGGAACAAATCCGCTAAGAATCCTAAGAATCAAAGCACCTTTTTCCTTCAAGGTTAGTCATGGAAATTCCTCAATGACCTTCACCTTTGCGTTCTGTGGGGGTCAACCTCCATGACTGATGTTATGTCCCAAGAAAGTCACTTCTGCTTTTGCAAATTCAGTTTTAAGTTTATCAACGGTTTTGCTTTCGTAGTCATGCAAAGAGCTCTGCCAACTATACCATGTGATCTTTCTAGGACTTACTAAAGGTCACTATGTCGTCCAAATAGACTGCACAGTTTGTTAACACAGCTACAACTCTGTTCCTGAGTCTTTGGAATGTGGTGGGTGCATTCTTCTTTCCAAAGGGCATCACTTTAAACTGATATGGCCCATTTGGGGTTTCAAACGCAGAAATATCTTTCGCCGACTCTGATAAAGGTACCTGCCAGTAACTACGCACTAAGTCCAAATTGGTGATGTAACTGGCTTTTTGGCCAACTTTCTTGATACTGACCTCCAATCTAGAATTGTATATGAGTCTGATTTTGTAATGGCCTTGACCTCCCGATAATCCACGCAGAATCATTGAGTCCCATCTGGTTTGGAACTATGACGATAGGCGAACTCCAATTGCTCTGGCTTGGTTCAATGATGGCCTCATTGAGCATGGCCTCCACCTCCATCTGGATCTTTGTGGCTTTGTTTTATCGCAGCAGTATTCCCTACGTCTACTTCATGTACAATAGCATTAGTCCTCCCCATCTGATTGCCCCATCGATCAAAATGACTATATTTAATTCTTTCGAACTCAAAGTAAATCTTTGTGTTTTTGAACAGCTGTCTATATGCTTCAGGTACCAATTCATAAGCACTTAAAATATCTTATTTAACCACTTCCTAATCTCTTTACCCATCATCTGACAGTGTGGCAAATACCTCACTATCAAAGGGATAGATAGGGTGGACAGTGAGAGCCTTTTTCCTTGGATGGTAATGGCTAGCAGAAGGGGTCATAGCTTTAAATTGAACAGTGATTGATATAGTACAGATGTCAGAGGCTGTTGCTTTCCTCAGAGAGTAGTAGAGACATGGAATGCACTGCCTGCAACAGTATCCGAGGACAGGCAAAATCGACGTTTCGGGCAAAAGCCCTTCATCAGGAATTCCTGATGAAGGGCTTTTGCCCGAAACGTCGATTTTGCCTGTCCTCGGATGCTGCCTGAATTGCTGTGCTCTTCCAGCACCACTGATCCAGAATCTGGTTTCCAGCATCTGCAGTCATTGTTTTTACCTGCCTGCAACAGTAGTAGACTTGCCAACTTTAAGGACATTTAAATAGTCATTGGATAAACATATGGATGAAAATGGAATTGTGTAGGATAGTTCAGCTTCAGATTGGTTCCACAGGTCAGAGCAACATCGAGGGCCAAAGGCCCTGTTTTGCGTTGTATAGTTCTATGTTCTAGAAGATGGTGGCATTTATTCAAATGGATCATAGAAGGCCATTATTTTTCTTCCTGTACTGCTGGACATTCTTCCAGTCTCTGGATGCTGCACTACCACAGGTGATAACTTCGCACCAGCCTGGCAGGGTCTGCTAGTGAGTCTAGCAGCCCTCTTCTGTATCATTGTATTCACCAGGACCTCCGGTCCTGTGTGTTCAAACATCCTTTTCTCAGTCATCTCTGGAACAATTAGTCACACACAGGAACTGTGTAGAACATCTCCTGACTTGTGGCACATAAAGTTTCATATTGCAATTTTAAAATGGCACTGGTGTCTGGGTATCCACTGCCACTGGTGAATTCACAGTAGCCTGAGTAGGGCATCATGGACATGCAAACATACTGTGGCAAGCTGTACAGAACTTTGTGAGACAATACTCTGAAGGTCATGGAGAGAATTAGGAATTGTTTCGTAAAATTCAGCCCATAATTTCCCATTTCGAAACATTCAACTGTAACATGAATGATTGCAACATTTTTGCTTCTAGTACCCTCGGCTATCCTTGATACTAATCACTCATTTTGTGGAGAGGTATGTTTTAGAATCATACAGTACAGAAGAGGCCCTTCGGCCCACCAAGTCTGTACTACTATATACTAGTAGTATACTATGATCTGCAGAAGTCACACTTTCCTGCATTTTCCACAATAATCCTCAACAATGGTGCCCCGCAAGACCGTGTATTCATTACCTTACTATACTTCATATACACTTACGACTATGTGGCTAAATTCAGCTCTAACTCCATTTACAAATTTGCTGATGACACCACCATAGTGAGTCAGATCTCAAACAACAATGAGACAGAGAACTGGAAAGAAATAAAGAGCTCAGTCGCATAGTGTAGACAACAATCTCTCCTAATGTCAGCAAAATGAAGGAGCTTGTCAATGACTTCAGGAAGTGGAGTGGAGGACATGCCCATGTTTGTATCAATGGTGCTAAGGTGGAGATAGTCAAAAACTTCAAATTCCTAACCAACCAATCTGTGCTGGTCCATCCATTAGAACACTACAGTCAAGAAAGCACACCAATGCCTCCACTTCCTCAGAAGTCTAAGGAAATTTGGTATGTCCCAATGACTCTTACCAATTTTTAATAGATGCACCATAAAAAGCATCTATTTGAATGCATCACAGCTTGGTATGACAAATGCTTGGCCCAAGACCACAATAAGTTACAGAGAGTTGTGAATGCAGCCCAGTTCATCATAAAAACCTGCCTTCCTTCCATTGACTCCATCTACACTTCTTGGTCCCTCAGAAAAGCAATCAACATTATCAAAGACCCCTTCCACCCCAGTTATACTCTCTTCCATCAGGCAGAAAGTGCAAAAGTTTGAAAATATGCACCAATAGATTCGATAGCAGCTCCTTCGTCGCTGTTATTAGACTTGTGAACAGACTGTCATATATTAGAGCTGATTTTTCTCCGCACCTTCTCAATAACTGTAGCACTATATTCTGCTGTTCGTTCTGTTACCCTAATGTACTTATGTAAGGTATGATTTGCTTGGATAGCACGCAAAACAATACTATTCATTGTAACTCAGTACGTGTGACAGTAATAAATCAAATCAAATCTGCTCATAGTCTCAAATGTTCTGACTTCAAGTGCTCATCCAAACACTTTTCAAGGTTGAGCGTTTTCCGACCTCAAGAGTCCTCCTCGGGACTGCATTCCAGATTTCTACCACCCTCTTGATGAAAAAGCTTTTCCTCAAATTTACCCTACAACCAAGGGGAACAGCTGCCTTCTACTCACGCTGTCTATGCCCCTCATAATCATATCCACCTCTACCTAGTCCCGTCTCAGCCTTCTCTGCACCAAACAAAAAAACTTGAGCCTATCCAATCTTCCTTCATAGTTGAAATGTTCCATCCAAGGCAAAAGCCTGCTGAATCTCTGCACCTTCTCCAGTGCAATCGCATCCTTCCTATGGCATGGTGACCAGTACTGCACACAGCACTCCAGGTCTACCTAAAGTTATTTTCAGCACCAACATGATCTCGCTGCTGTTCTCATCTGTGCCACTACTGATAAAGGCAAGCATCTGGTGTGCCTTCTTAACTATCCTATTATCTTTTCCTGCTGCCTTCAGGGATCTGTGGACAAGTACCCCAAAGTCCTTCTGCTCCAATGAGTTTCCTAGTGTCTTGCCATTCATTGAGTACACCTTTGTCTGTTTCTTTTTCCAAACTGCATTTAATAGGTTTAAATTTCATCTGCCACTGATCAGCCCATCTGACGAATCTGTTTATATCTTCCTGAAATCTAACCCCTTCTTCCTCATTATCAACCACCCGGCCAATCTTTGTGATTTCTGCAAACTTACTTATCATCCCCACTATATTCTAATGTACATAATTTATGAATCAGGGACCCAGCACTGATCCCTGTGGCACACCAATGCACACCAGGCTCTAGTCAAACAAACAACCTTCTACCATCACCTTCTGCCTCCTATCACTTTGCCAATTTTGGATCCATCTTGCCAAGTTACTCTGGATCCCATGAACTTTTACCTTCCTTATCAATTTCCTGTGCGGAACCTTGTCAAAGGCCTTGCCAAAATTCATACAAATTACAGCAACTGCCCTAACCTCATCCAAACACTTGGGTCAACTCCTTGAAACATTTCACCAGATTTGTTAGTCATGACCTCCCTCTGACAAAGTCACACCATCTATTCCCGATCAAACCTTGCTTGTCTAAATGGAGAGTAATTTTCTCTGTAACTGTTTTCTCCAACAGTTTCCCGACCACTGATGTTAGACTCAGTGGTCTGTAGTTCCCTGGTCTATCTCAATCATCCTTCTTCTAAAGTGGAACCGCATTGGCTGTTCTCCTGTCCTGTGCACCTCCCCTGTGATTTCCTCTCATTTCCCACAGCAGCCTGTCCTGCGGCTTACCCATCCTGGGGATTTGGCCATTTTTAAATCCCTCCAATACCTCCTTGCTTCTCATAATAATGTGTTCAAGAATTTCAGTCCATCTCCTCAAATTCTGTACTTGCATCCTCCTCCTGAATAAAGTCAATCGTGAAATACTCATTTAAAGTTCAACCAATGTCCTCCAGCATCACGGACAGATTCCCTTTTGGTTTCTATTAGGTCTGCCTTCCTATTTCCCCTGGTCATTCTCTTCCCCTTTATATACTTGTAGATTCTCCCTGATCCTGCCCTCCAGCATTTCATTGTGCCCCCTCTTTGCTGTCCTAGTTGCTTTCCTGCGATCCCCCTACAATTTCTACACTCCTCAATAGCCTCCATTGTTTTGCTTCTGTTGTACCTGGTTATATGTCTCTCTTTTCCTTTTCATCCAGTCCTAAATATTCCTAGACATCCAGGGTTCTCTGGTCTTATTGCTCCTAGATTTCACCCTAAAGCAATAAATATTTACTTCTCTGACACAAGGTGTCAGCATCAATGCCATTTCCTAAACAATTTGTAACACTTTTTTTTGTCAATGACAGCTTTCACAATGGGTCCTTAACTTTAAGTCAACTAAGTTTATTGATCTTCAGCTTCTGGTTTTGTAACCCTCCAGCTTGATTATTCCAATGTTCCCTTTGATAGCCTGTTCCCATCTTTCACAAATATAAACTTGCATGCATCTAAACCGTGCTACCCATATTCCAACATGGACCAAGTTCTATTAATCAATCACCTCATTGCACTTTGATCAACATTAACTCCCAATTTGGTAACATATTTAATTAAAGGCTCTTGTAGTCATGTTCAAATCTTTCTGTGGTCTTGCTCCTCCTTATCTCCACAAACTCTTCTAGGTCTACAAACTTCATGTATATTTTTCAGGCTCAGACCTCTTGAACATGACCCACTGTCTTCTCTCCATCACTAGCAGCTGTGACTTCAGCCTTCAAGGTCCCAAGCTCTCAAGATGCCTATCAAACCTCATTGCCTCTTGTTTTCTCTCACTTGTTTTAAGATGCTGCTTCCAACTTACCACCTTGTTAAGTATCTAGTCAATTATCTTAACGGTTCGTTCTTTGGCACAGCCTCAATTTCTGACTAAGATGGGCTCCTGCGAGGCCCCTTCTAGACATTAAAGAAAACTTATTGATCCAATTATTGTTAATAGATTCTCTGCAATGACTTCATGCATACTTTAAGTGTTAGGATCTACTACTGCTCAGAACTCTTTTCAATTGCTCTCCAAACTACTTCAAAATGATTAGTTATGCGCCTCATGTTTTCATATCGGGTACAAAGCTACAGATACACCATTAGAGTCAGAATGAAGGGAGGAGTGCATCAGCATTAGATATTTGGTTTGATTGGGGGTTGAAAAGAGGAGTGAAAATCAAGAAAATGTGTATAAGTATGCCATTCTATAGAATGGCTGATTCTCAATCTCAATGCATATTCTTGCTTTCTCTCCATTCTAATTGATGTGTTTCAAATCCAAAAAAAATCTGTCTTGGATATATTCAGTGACTTGGCCTCCACAGCCTTTTGTGGTAGACCCTTTTGAGTGAAAAAAAATGTTTCCACACCAATGCTAAATTGTCTACCCCATATCCACCCCATATCCAAATACTGTTTCCCTTGGTTCTAGATTCTCAAGTCTGACACATGCTGTGCTTTTCCAGCAAGTCATGTGATTTTTTTTCCTGATGAAGGGCTTTTGCCCGAAACGACGGTTTCGAAGCTCCTTGGATGCTGCCTGAACTTCCAGCACCACTAATCCAGAATCTGGTTTCGAGCATCTGCAATCATTGTTTTGACCTCGTACAAACCCAGTCCAACACCAGCACCTCCACATCATGTTGTAGAAGAGGGACCTAGGGATGCAGGCACATAATTCTGTGAAGTTTGTGTCACATATAGACAGGGCGATTATGAGAACTGGAGTTGGGAAGTCATATTGAAGTTGTACAGGGCACTGATGAGGCCTCTTTTGGCATACTACATCCAGTTTGGTTGACCAGTTATTAGAAGGGTATTATCAAATTGGGGAGGGTTCCGAAGAGATTTAATCAGAATGTTTGAGCTATAAAAAAAAGACTGGGATTTTCTTCCATTGGACCGTAGGAGGTTGAGAGGCAACCTGATGGAAGTTTATAAAATAACGAGGGGTATAGATACAGTCTATTGTAGTTATCTTTTTCCTAGGGTGGGGGATTTCAAGACTAGGGGGCAAAGTTTTAAGGTGAGAGGAGAGAGACTTAAAAAAGACATGAGAGGCAACTTTTTTGCACAGAGGGTGTTCACGTGTGGAATGAACTTCCTGAGGAAGCGTGGATGTGAGTATAATTACAATGTTTAAAAAACATTTGGATAGGTACATGAATAGGAAAGGTATGGAGGAATATGTGTCAGGAACAAAAGACAATAGGTGCAGGAGTAGGCCATCCAGCCCTTCGAGCTAGCACCACCATTCATTACGATTGTGGCTGATCATCCACAATCAGTATCCCGTTCCTGTCTTATCCCCATAACCCTTGATTCCACTTATCTTTAAGAGCTCTATCCATCTCTTTCTTGAAAATATCCAGAGACTTGGCCTCCACTGCCTTCTGGGGCAGAGCATTCCATGTATCCACACTCTCTGGTTGAAGAAGTTTCTCCTCAATTCTATTCTAAATAGCCTACCCCTTATTTTTAAACTGTGTCCTCTGGTTCTGGACTCACGCATCAGTAGAAGCATGCTTCCAGAGTGTCCAATCCTTTAATAATCTTATACGTCTCAATCAGATCCGCTCTCACCCTTCTAAACTCAAGGGTATACAAGCCCAGTCGCTCCAATCTTTCAACATATGATAGTCCTGCCATTCCGGGAATTGACCTCTTGAACTAAGCAGGAAGGTGGGACTAGTTTAGCTTGGGATTATGTTCGGCACGGAATGGTTGGACCAAAGGGTCTGTTTCCATGCTGTAAAACTCTATTTCAACTCTGTTTCCTGTCAACTAATTTTCAATTCATGCCAATGTTAACCCCTAACCCATGTGCCTTAACTTTGCCCACTAACCTCTTATGAGGAACCTTAGCAAAAGCCCAGCACATTAGTGCAAGAGATAAGGGTTAAGCATACACAATAATCTTCAGCCAGAAGTGCTAAGTAGATGATCAACCCCTCTCCTCCCAAGGTGCCCAGTATCACAGATGCCAGCATTAAGCCAATTCAATTCACTCTACATGAAACAGTTGGAGGCGCTAGATGCTGCAAAGGACCTGACAACACTCTGGAAATTGTACTGAACACTTGTGCTCCAAAACTAGCCACACCGATATCCACATCAGTTACAACACTGGTATCTACTTGACAATGTGGAAATCTGCCCAGGTATGTCCTGTACAGAAAGAGAATAAATTAAACCCAGTCAATTGCTGTCCCATCAGTCTACACTCAAACATCAATAAAACGATGCAAGATGTCATCAACAATACTAACAAACAGTACCTACTCAGCACTTATAGGTGAAGTCTAATTGCAACTTTAAATTCAGCAGAATTTACAATAAATTAGACAATTGGTTTAATCCAGTCTCTGAAGCCTTTGAATTAGGTGCCATAAAGGACCTAATGCTGCCTTGTCCAAAGGGGTAAGTCATGGCAGGAAAGCTCTAAATTGTGTTTGCTCCTCCTGTTCTATATGGCAAGCCAGGCATATTTCCAATACCCAGGACCAGCATTTGTATAGGAAGTGTCTCCAGCTACAGCTCTTGGAAGCCAGGTTTTGGAGCTGGAGTTAGAGACAAAAAAAAGCTGCAGATGCTGCTGTGGCAGCTAAAGACACTGGAGCACCTGTGAAACTTAAGAGTGTCATGGATAGTACACACAGAAAGGAGGTCACGCTGCAGGCTAAGATTCCAAGGCACAAAGGGAATAGACAACCACCAGGCTGAATAATAGGTCGAGGTTGCAGGCAGTGTAGGAATCTCCTGTGGCCATTTCCCTGCAAAACAGATACACTGCTTTGCATAGTGTTAAGGGGAATGACCTTTCAGGGAAAAGCAGTAATAGCCATATCAGTTGTATCACAGTTGGCTCTGCTGCATGGTAGAGGATGAAAAATTGTAGGAATTATATAGTTATCAGGGATTCAATTGTAAGAGGAATAAATAGGCAATTATCTAATTTATTGTAAATTCTGCTGAATTTAAAGTTGCAATTAGATTCACCTGTAAGTGCTGAGTAGGTACTGTTTGTTAGTATTGTTGATGACATCTTGCATCGTTTTATTGATGTTTGAGTGTAGACTGATGGGACAGCAATTGACTGGGTTTAATTTATTCTCTTTCTGTACAGGACATACCTGGGCAGATTTCCACATTGTCAAGTAGATACCAGTGTTGTAACTGATGTGGATATCGGTGTGGCTAGTTTTGGAGCACAAGTGTTCAGTACAATTTCCAGAGTGTTGTCAGGTCCTTTGCAGCATCCAGCGCCTCCAACTGTTTGTGGCATTTCTGTGGCCACAAAAAAAACATAAGAATAGTATATTGCTTCTCTGATGTGGGAGTCAGGGATGTCTCAGAGCAGCTACAGGACTACCTGGGAGGAAGAAAGAGAGAGTTTAGGATGGGATGGGGTGACAGTCAATGGCCATAATACACATTGGTACCAACGACGTAGGTTAAAAACAAGTGATGAGATCATAAAAGCTCAAAATGGGGAGTTAGGAAGTAAGTTTAAAAGTAAGATGTCAAAGATTACTACCATTGTCATGTGTTAGAGTAGAAAAAGCAAGATATATCAGATAAATACATGACTGGAAAGATAATGCAAGAGGGAGGGTTTCAGACTTTTGGGTTATTGTGACCAGTTCTGAGGAGGTGGGACCAGTCCAAACTGGACAGGTTACACCTCAGCAGAGCTGGGGATGTTGTCCTGGGGCAGTATTTGCAAGAGTGACTGGAGAGGGTTTAAACTAGGATGACAGGGGATGGAAATCTAAGCAGGGTGACAATGGAAAGAGAAACAAGGACAAGAAAGAACCATAAAATGCAAAAATAGTTGGCAGAGTATTCAAGATTGAGAGGCAAATAGAGCTACAGTACAAAGAAAAGTTCAGATGATTAAAAATGACAAAAAGGCAAGCCTAAAGGCTTTGCATCTTAATATATAAAGCATTTGCAATAATGTAGACAAATTGACAGCACAAATAAAGGTGAACAGATATGATCTCACAGCCACTATGAAACATGATTACAAGCAGATCTAAAGTAGGAACTTAACATTCAGGGATATTTGACCTTACAGAAAGGCAAGAGAGAAGGAAAAGGTGGTGGGATAACACTGTTGATGAGAGATGAAACGAGGACAGTTAAAAGATGATCTGGACTTGGATGATGTAGATTCCATTTGGCTGAAGCTAAATTACAGCAAAGGAAAGATGATATTGATTGAGTAGTACATACATCCCCAAACAATAGCCATACTGTAGGAAAGGATGTAACTCAACTAACGACAGGAGCATCTAAAAAGAATAAAGTAATAAGATTAAATTCACCAACAATTAAAGTTGATTCCATGAAGGACACACCTTCTCAACCTCTTCCCTTCACCTTAGGCACGATGACTCTCAGGTTAAACCACCACCAGTCATCTCTCTATAATGAGAGAGCATGATGTGGAGATGCCGATGTTTGACTGGAATGGACAAAGTCAGAAATCACATGACACCAAGTTCTAGTCCAACTTGTTCATTCAAAGTCATAAGCTTTCAGAGCACTGCTCCTTTAACAGGTTCTTGGAAAGTTTGTGATTTTAAATAAACATGTTGGAAAATTACCTGATGTCGTGTGACTTCTGACTTAATGAGAGAGTAGCCAGCCCATGGTCTAGTAGGACTGTGGTAACTACTTTTATTCAATGCCGAGCTTATATAGCCTCAAAAGGAAAAGTAGATTTGCATTTATATAACATCTTTCACAAACTTTGGATAACTTAAAGTGCTTGAGTTAGTGAATCAGTTTTGAAAACTGGTATTGGTGAGGTCTTGCTGTGTGCAAATTGCAGATAAATTATAAACAATCCCATGCTTTTGAAAGCAGAGTTTATCTATAACTTCATGAAAAAATGCAAAGCTGCATATACAGCCTTATTATATGCTGGAATAAATTAGCTGGGCTAGATTTTAAAACAAAAAGATGTTAACGATGGGTCACTGACATTGAACCTGTCGATTTCTGCTAATTGTGATAGGATGTGGGAACCTAGTGGAGGAGGGGAATAAAAATGAAAAAGTGGAGGTAATCTTCCTTCTTGCGAGGAAAAATTACATACCTCTGATCGGCAGGCTCAAACTTTCCACAGCATAACGGAAGTATGACAGCCTTCGGATAAAACTGCAACAATTGGAAGCATTGCAATTTTCAAATTCCTCAAACATTTGTAATCTCCTCTTCATGTGTTGCTGGAAAAGCGCTTATGCCCGAAACGTTGATTCTCCTGTTCCTTTGATGCTGCCTGACCTGCTGCTTTTCTCTGATCTCCAGCGTCTGCAGTCCTCACTTTCTCCTAATCTCCTCTTCATGTCTTGCACAGAGTTTAATGTTTTACATACCGAGACTTTTGGTATCCTCAACTACAACCCATGCCTGTGCACCAAACAAGACAAATTTCAAGGTTTAAAAAGCATTCATGTCTCCTTAGTCTTTTAGCAAATAGATAAATGAATCTACTTCACTTCAAGCTCCAATGCTGCACCACAGACCGTTCAAGAAAGTTGCCATTTGGATACAATTAAATCAACAAAGGCTTTAGAAAGAAACAGTGACAGTGTAGCTTATAACATTCTTTTACAAGAGAATTGTGCCAATCTTCAGAATAATTTTACAAGCCTTCATGCTTGGTATGGAGAATTACACAAGGGCAAGGCAGATTGCAAAATTAAGGCTTTTTTTAGAAAAAGTCTTTATCCCTGGTTTAGAACAAGGAGAAAGGCTCCGAGGCATAGTTGGAAATTATTTATAAATAAAATAGAAGGTAATCGAAAACAAGAATGAGAATTTTACAATCCATTTACGGCCTTACCTTTCACGACCTTCGTAATCTTCTCCAGCCCCACAACCTACAAAGTCACTGATGCTCCTCTAATTCTGAAGTCTCAAGCAACCCTAATTTTACTGTTTATTAGTTGTGGTTCTCCACTTCTCTTTTTTTCTTTATGAATATCTACCTCTGTGACAGGATTTTGGCCATTTGCCCTGATATTGCTTTAAATGATTCGGTGTTACATTTGCATCTGTAAACCTCCTATGAAGAACCTTGGCACTCTTCTGTTAAACTGAAAAGTGCCAGACAAATGAAACTTGTTGTGGGGGATGACATATACGCTGATTCCTTAGCTTAACTGTAATCCACTGAGAGTCTGTTAGTGCAGCAAGCTACTAAAAGTATATTATCATTTGGATGTCAATTACCAACAGCCAAAGTGAAGTTGGGTAGCATTTGAAATTGAGTTTTATATATCAATGTTACATTATTCTCATGGTTTTTAAGAGTATAGTGTTGAATAGGAAGAATTATTTTCTACCCATTTTATTTCATACTTTGTCAAATCATTGTTTGATAAGCTATGAATGACAGCCCACCTCTAGTGGAGGAACTGGAGATATTTTATTCAACAACTTATTTGCTCAGTTATTTCAAAATAACAGTCTTTTTTTTCCCTTTCAATATAATTTATTGAGACATAGATAAAATGTGTTGAACATTTTTTAAAAATTAGAATGTACAAAATAAAATTTCCACAGTACAACTTACCAAGTTTTTGAGAAACTTTTAAAGTATAATTTTATGCAGTGAAACTTGTTTCATGGATGGTTTCCAATGAAATCTGCATACTTCATTAAGATGTGCAACATTCTAACTCTCTTACCCTCACCAGTGCTGTCAAGATTAGGAACTTAATTTAGGAAGGGTGGGTTATAATAATTCTTTAATCTGTACTATCAAATGGACACCAAAACCAAATGCCATTTACATTGGTTAAATTAAAAATGAAAAGGGTTTTAATCAAGTGTCCAAGTATTTACAAACACCCATAGTAGAGTCTGGCAGATGTCATTATAGCATTACTAAAACCTCAGTCCAAATCAAAGAAAAAAACATTCTCTATTTTTTTCAGATTTCAAATAAATGCAGTTTACCCATTATCCTAATGCATTTACAACTTGTTTTAATCTGACATTAGGATTTTTTTGCTGCAGTTTGAAGTTATCACTTCATTTTAGTTCCACAAGCTTGCTTGCTTCACAATTTTTGAAATGTAACTTTCAAGAGTCTTGACTCAAGTTTGGTATTTGGTACTGATAAAACAACACGATTGTTGGAAAATGCAGATTTTCATCTTGGGGAAAGAAAGTGAGCCAAGGTCAAAGACTTCAATTTGCCTTTAGAAATAGCAATTTTGGGGGATCCAAGATGGCAGCGACTTAGCAAGTCTGAGTCTATAGTGCTCCTCCCAAGACTTGGGCAAAGTGGGCCACCCACCTCCACCACACTCACCAAATCATTTAAAACAGTTTTTACTCAATGTAGTTAGTTGCTCAGTACTATATTTAAACAGTCTAGTCTCCTGTAAAAATGACGAGGGGGAAGGGAGCCCGCAGATCTCAGCAGGCAGGAACCCATCCCCCACCCTCCCCAGCTGCAGCAGAGGCGTCCGTAGCCACCCAGGGGACTTACCTACGATGGCAAGCCTCGCAGAAATAAACTCTAAACTCGATGCGAAGAGCGATGCCTTCATTGAAGAGTCCCGAAGCCGATGGAATTCATTCTTGGCCGCACTACAAAAGCACGGCTGAGACATCGAGGAAATCGAGTGCTGAATCGGAGGGGCGGAGCTAAAGGCTGCGACCTCCAAGACCATAGCAGAATCAGCCGTGGATCGGGTCCGGACTCTCGAACAGCAAGTCCGGACCTTAGAGAATCACATCAACGACCTTGAGAAATATTCGTTTGCTGGGCCTTCCCGAACGGGAAGAAGAAGGCCAGCTTACAGTGTTCCTCGAGCAGTGGATTCCACAGCTGTTAAATCTGGAGGCTGGATCAGGCCAGGTAAGGGTGGAATGGGCCCAACCGGTTGGAGTGCATGGGCCCGGCTCGAACCAGCGTCCCCGCCCAGTCCTGTTCCGGCTGCAGAGCTACAAGGAGGCAGATGCTCTTGGAAGCTTCCAGAAATCTTGGGAAAGATACCCAAGCCATGATTTATAAAGGATCCAAGATTATGTTATTTCAGGACTTTTCCCCAGCTTTGGTCCGAAAGAGGAAGACATTTGACGAAGTGTTTAAGGGACTTAAACATTCAGTACTCCTTGCACTACTCAGCTACGTTTCAGCCATGAAGGGTCCGTGTATAACTTCGGATCACCAGAAAAGACCAAGGAACTTTTGGACTCTCTCAGATAAATTGTAAGAGTTAATTGATGTTGTTCTGCCCTCCCCCCACTCCCCACCCCAGTTTATCCCCCTTTTTTTTCCTTTCATTACCTTACTGTTTAATATTATCTCCAGGGGGTGGGAAGAAGGGTTTACTTATTTATTCTTCACTTAGCAATTTTCTTTCCTTTTTTATATATATATATATATATATATATATATATAGGCCAGGGGGTATAGTTAATGTATGAATTTTCTTTATCCTGTCGTGGGGTGCCTGGGTCAAGGGTGGGGCACTGGTTGGGAGAGGTTATGATGGGTGTTTGGAAAGGAAGTGATGCCCCCTGGGAACAAGGGGGAAGATCTCTGTTTAAATAAGTTTTATATTTTTTTATTTAGAAATAGTTTTTAATTATATTGATCTGAGTGTATGAAAGAGCCTTTATTTTTGTGAATTTTATATGCTCTATGCTTGGGATGTTTTGGATAGGGCTTCTTCTCCCGAGGGGTCTCAGACTTGCCCGGTGATTATGGGTAACCGGTCAATTAAATGGTGCACCTGGAATGTCAAAAGGGCGGCACAGTGGCAAGCACTACTGCCTCACAGCGCCAGAAACCGGGGTTCAATTCCCGCCTCAGGCAACTGACTGTGTGGAGTTTGCACATTCTCCCAGTGTCTGCGTGGGTTTCCTCCGGGTGCTCCGGTTTCCTCCCACAGTCCAAAAATGTGCAGATTGGGTGAATTGGCTATGCTAAATTGCCCGTAGTGTTAGGTGAAGGGGTAAACGTAGGGGAATGGATTTGGGTGGGTTGTGCTTTGGTGGGTTGGTGTGGACTTGTTGGGCCGAAGGGCCTGTTTCCACACTGTAAGTAATCTAATCAAAATATTATCAAACCTCAAGAAAGAAAGGGTCGATATAGCTCTCCTATAGGAGACACATTTATTGGATAAAGAACACCTGAAATTACGACAGGGAAGAGATTATTTTCCATTCTCTCTGTGCAAGGAAAAATATTTTGGTAAACCGGGTGGCTGAGGGCCCTCATGGACTTTCGAGTTGGCACAGAATAATTATGGAATATACTCCCCTGACTTCCTTACAAATATGGTGCACCAAAAAAAAACTAATTACTCCATAAAATATGGCAGCCCTTCTTGAATTACACAAATACAGATATCTTGGTCATCCTTTGTTTAATTGAGAGGGTGAACCTGGCTGGTCTGGGGCCCTTTAGGAGAGGAATCCCATATGAATATGGGTTTTGTTATGATTTGATGTTAACACATTCCGAGCGTAGATATCTTGGTCATCCTTTGTTTAATTGAGAGGGTGAACCTGGCTGGTCCGGGGCCCCTTAGGAGAGGAATCCCATATGAATATGGGTTTTGTTATGATTTGATGTTAACACATTCCGAGCGTGTATATCACTACTCAATTTCTGTGTCATCCGTTGTTTTTTTTTCTCTTCAATAATGTAAGAGATTTAATCGTACACTCTGGTTAGTTGTAGGTTAGATAAGTAGTTAGTTGAGTTGTTTTTTTCCCTCTCGGTATTGTTTTTTCCTGTTTGATAGATTTTGGTTATTATTTATTTAAGATTTAATTGTATATCAATATTTATACTTGGGTTTTTTAAAAATTTTCTTTTGTAAACGTGTAAAAACAGATTTTTATTGAAAATTTAACATTAAAAATAGCAATTATATAAATGTATCATTTTAACAATATTTCTATAATAGAAAACTTTGTTTCAAAATTATGCACATTAATATCTTCTTGCAGCTCACCTCCATGGATCAAAACACAAGCCTAGCATCAAAAGCAATGTAAACACTAACCTATGTTAATGAGCTAACATGTTGTCAAATGACATTTTGTACATTTATGAATAGGATATATATCAAGAAGATTCACATTTAATCAGACCACTCTTTTATAGGTTACAAGATATGTTACATACAAAAAAGGTGTGCCCAAGAAAATTTCAAAGTGTTGAACAAAGGGCAAAAAAAAAC
This sequence comes from Chiloscyllium plagiosum, assembly GCF_004010195.1. NCBI lineage: Eukaryota > Metazoa > Chordata > Chondrichthyes > Orectolobiformes > Hemiscylliidae > Chiloscyllium > Chiloscyllium plagiosum. Next base: position 64,815,256 of record NC_057722.1, on the reverse strand, counting down.
CCGAAAGAAATAATATTCCCATTTGTAATGAAAAAAAAAGATTGCAGTGCAACAACATTTTGCCTGATCAGTTTACTTTGCTATTGGTTAGTCTTGAGTGGGGAGTTTGTATGAAGCATAATTTTGTAGTCATGAAATCATTTTTCACTTAGACTAAGCAAAATATTTTGTGTACATTTGCCAAGATACAGTGCTCAATCAACTTCCTGGGAAGTAGGAACATGAAAAAAAAAGGTTTTGTTTTAAAACTCACATTAAAAAATAATGTTTTAGAATGTTGGTCACAACATGATTCAAGGTTAAAAGCACATTTTCCTCAAGCAGGTTTAAAGTGATGACACAAACTACTGAGCAAAGCAGGATACATTGCTTTAGATGGAAAACAAAGGAAGTGCTGCTCCTTCAGGCAGCAATGCAAAAACCAATGGAAATAGCTTCAGCAATTTTTTCTTCAAGCCAGTGGTAAGAAAATGACAAAGGGGTGATACAAATTCAAGTTCTTATTGTTCCTCTTACAAGATGATAAAGGGACTCTTCAAAGTCAGTTGGATAAAGGAACACTACACTGTCACATTAATGGTTATGCCCTTATGTTGAATGGTTTTGGGATTCTAGTCATACATTCCAGCATCAAGAAGGCACCGTGCAGTGTAAGATCCATTGATTCGGTTCAGGTTTCTTTCTTTGGGCTTTGTTGTCCACTTATTTCAGCCTGGTGAAAACAAGAGAATTTCAGGCATGGGAACTGCAATGAGTAAATATTAAATGTGTTATCATATTAAGTTAAAATATATGAGACAAAGAAATGAACAAGAAACTTGACAGATAGTTGACTCCCTGGTACTATTGTATTGTAGTTGGTTACAGTTTGGGAGTACTAAGCTAGAAATTTTCCTGTGTTTTCAGATACCATTAGATATCTTTTGTAAGTATTCAACCCTTATGATTGAATGTTTGTCTTCATTTAGATAACTAAGAGAACTCATATTCTGCAATCTAACTTACTGGATATATCACATGCACTGTACCAGTTCCTTCAATATTGAATAAGCACAAGGAAATAAAACATCAGGCTATGGTTAAGGAATAACTAGTTCAAACAGTAAGAAACAACTGACTATTAACTTTAACAAGCAAGTCTGCAGTAATAACAGATTTTTCCCAATTTTCTGGGTATATTGAAAACCAAAAGGAAGAGTTTTGCATTGGCTGACTAACAAAAGCCCAAGATATGCTGGAGAAACTCAACAGATCTGGCAGCATCAGTGGAAACACAACCTGTGTAAAATTACAGAATTGCAGGCATGACAAAATTGATTCTTACAAATATTACTTTGAAGTAAACCCTTGCACACAAGAAAAACATCTGTATTTAAATTGATCATTTAACATAATGAAACATCCAAAAATGGTTCACAAGAGCATTATAATGCAAAGTTTTATGCTGAGGCACATATGGTGATATTAGGGAAAACCTTGGCCAAAGAGATAGCATTTAAAGAAAAAAGACAAAAGATTAACAAAAAGACAGAGGTTTGTGGAGGGAATTCCCCAAAGATTAGATATTAGGTAGTTCAAAACACAACCATCAATGATAGAACAATTAAAATCAGGGATACTCAAGAGAATTAAAATTGGACAGGTACTTTGGGATTAGATAAGATTATAGAGGTAGGTAAGAGTAAAGCCATAGTTGGGTTTGAAAATAAGGATGAGAATTTTAAAATGAAGGTGTTACTTAATCTGGAGCAAATATATCTTGCCAAGAACAAGGATGAATGTTTTGGATGACATCAGGTTGATGGAGAATATAATCTGAGAATGGAGACAGGAGTGCATGTGAATACATAGAAGGTAATAAAAGCGTGGAAGAGAATTTCATTGTCAGAAGTTATGGAAATAGAAACATATGTCTTCACAGACATGTCATTGGAAGTTCACCTCAGAATTACATAGGATACCAAGGTTGTGAGCAGTCTGGTTCAGCCTTATTATAGAACATAGAACATAACAGAAAAGTACAGCACAGAATAGGCCCTTTGTAAAATAAAATAACTTAACCTACGCACCCCTCAACTCACTGCTATCCACGTGCATGCCCAGCAGTCGCTTAAATGTCCCTAATGACTCTGCTTCCACCACTGCTGGTAACACATTCCATGAGTTCACAACTCTCCGCATAAAGAACCTTCCTCTGACATCCCCTCTGTACCTTTCTCCTAATATCGTAAAACTATGACCCCTCGCACCAGTCAATCCTGCAGTGCAAAAAAAGTCTCTGGCTATTGACTCTATCTATTCCTCCCATAATTTTGTACACCTCAATCAGGTCAGCTCTGTTCCTCCTCCTTTCCAGAGAGAAAAGTCTGAGCTTAGTAAACCTCTCTGCATAAGGCAAGCCCTCCAGTCCAGGCAGCATCCTGGAAAAACCTTCTTTGTACCCTCTCCAAAGGCTCTATCTTTCTTATGGTAGGGCGACCAGAACTGGACACAAGATTAAAAGTGTGGTCTCACCAGGGACTTATAGAGCTGTATCAAAACTCACCACACTTAAACTTGATCCTCCTGTTAAATGAAACCCAAACACCATATGCTTTCTTAACAACCCTATACACTTGGGTGGCAAATTTGAGGGATCTATGTACTTGCAAGGTCCATCTGTTCCTCCACACTGCCAAGAATCCTGTCTTTAATCCTATATTCAGCATTCATGTTCAACCTCCAAAATGTATCTTTTGCATTTATCCAGGTTGAACTCCATCTGCCATTTCTCAGCCCAGCTCTGCATCCTGTCTATGTCGCGCTTTGTGTCATCTGCAAATTTACTAACCCATCCCTCAACCTCCTCATCCAAGTCACTTATAAAAACTACAAAGAGCAGAGGCCCAAGAACAGAGCCCTGAGGGATCCCACTCAACACTGACCTCCAGGCAGAATAATTAGATTAGATTACTTACAGTGTGGAAACAGGCCCTTCGGCCCAACAAGTCCACACCGACCCGCCGAAGCGCAACCCACCCATACCCGTACATTTACCCCTTTAACCTAACACTACGGGCAATTTAGCATGGCCAATTCACCTGACCCGCACATTTTTTGGATTGTGGGAGGAAACCGGAGCACCCGGAGGAAACCCACGCAGACACGGGGAGAACGTGCAAACTCCACGCAGTCAGTCGCCTGAGTCGGGAATTGAACCCGGGTCTCTGGCGCTGTGAGGCAGCAGTGCTAACCACTGTGCCACCGTGCCGCCCAATACTTTCCATCTACAGCCACTCTCTGCCTTCTGTCAGCCAACCAATTCTGAATCCAGATAGCTAAATCTTCCTGTATCCCATACTTCCAGACTTTATGAATGAACCTACCGTGGGGCACCTTATCAAATGCCTTTCTGAAGTCCATATACACCACATCCACTGCTCGACCTTCGATGACCTGATTTGACACCTCCTCAAAAGAACTCTAAGATTTGAGAGGCATGACCTGCCCCTCACAAAGCCATGCTGACTGCCTTTAATCACTCTATGTTTTGCCAAATAATCATAAATCCTATCCCTCAGAATTATATCCAAAACTTTGCTGACTACAGACATAAGACCGACTGGTCTGTAATTGCCAGGGATTTCCCTATTACCCTTCTTGAAAAGAGGAACAACATTCGCCTCCTTCCAATCCTCCGGTACGACTCCTGTGGAGAGTGAAGAGGCAAAGATTTGATTAGATTACTTAGTGTAGAAACAGGCCCTTCGGCCCAACAAGTCCACACCGACTCTCCGAAGAGCAACCCACCCAGACCCATTCCCCTACATTTACCCCTTCACCTAAAACTACGGGCAATTTAGCATGGCCAATTCACCTAACCTGCACATCTTTTGGACTGTGGGAGGAAACCGGAGCACCCGGAGGAAACCCACGCAGACATGGGGAGAATGTGCAAACTCCACACAGACAGTTGCCTGAGGCGGGAATTGAACCCGGATCTCTGGCACTGTGAGGTAGCGGTGCTAACCACTGTGCCACCGTGCTGCCCCGATCTTTGCCAGTGGCTTAGCAACCTCCTTTCTCGCTTTCCGGAACAGCCTAGGATAAATCTGGTCTGGCCCTGGGGACTTATCAAACCTTAAATGTTTGCCAAAATTTCCATCACATCAACTTTATCAATCTTGATCTGGCCAAGCCTGTATCCCAGCTCCTCAAAAGTTCTCATTCACAACAAGGGCCCTTTCCTTGGTCGAAACCGAAGCAAAAAACTCATTTAGGATTTCCCCTAGGACGCCACGCACAAGTTCCCTACACTATCCCCGATCGGCCTACTTTCTCCCTGATCATTATGTGTCAGACCAGATCCCCTCAAAATGTTCCAAGAAAACAACCTAAACCCTAACTCTTTCTTATTTGAAAGGCAGATGTGAAGTGGATATTCCAGGTGTGATGTAGCTGGTCAAACCACTCATCTGTAAGCAAAACAGAAACTTATTTAAACACTACTGTTGAAACATGAACAAAAGAAAACAGAATTTAGAATAACTTGACTATTTGAAAACTCAGGAGAAAGTGAGGACTGCAGATGCTGGAGATCAGAGTCAAAAAATGTGGTGCTGTAAAAGCACAGCCAGTCAGACAGCATCCAAGGAGCAGGAGAGTCAACGTTTCGAGCATAAGCTCTTCATCAGGAATGTAAGGCAAACATTGGATATTTGACAACTTGATTATAGCAACTTAACTGAGCAGCTGTTCCAATTCCAATAACATCCCATAAACACACCCTTGGCAAAAGGTAAATTCAAACACAGGTTCTTACAGGCAGGAGGAAACAACTTCCCAACAGACTTCAGAGAGAAAGCCAGTCAGGAACCTTCTCCACTGCAGCAGCTTCTCATGGTTACAACTAAAAGGAACTAGAAAAATTCTGAACTGGTAGAACTGACCACTCCCCTGCCATTGTGAAACTAGATTCCTTCCCAGACATTTCAGTACCTCTGCCTTTACAATCTCTTTAAACAAAACCAAGGACAAATAAATCTTTTTAAAAGGACCAGCATCATCACAGCCTCTTGCAGTTGCCAGAGAGATGAAGTCTATACCTGGAGCTTTTTTAGATATATAAAACAGGTTAAGAGAGAGGCAACAGTGGACATTGGACCGCTGGAAAATGAGGCTTGACAAGTAGGAATGGGGAAGAAAGAAATGGCAGTTTTCTTGGTGGAACACACTAGAACTTCAAGACAGTCAGGAGGAAGAAGTGAGTGCAGAGGCCTTCAGTAAGAAGAATCACTGGATTTGAAACACTAACTGCTTTCTTCCCACCGTTGCATTTAGACCTGTGGAGTTTCTCCAGCACCTGGAGTTCTTTGTTTTATTAAGGAGAAAGTGCTGGGGAAGCTAAAAGAATGATAAATCACCTGGACCAGACAGACTGTACCTCAGGGTTCTGAAGGAGATAGCTGGGGAGATTGTAGAGGCAGTGATAGTGATCTTTCAAGAATCACAGGAGTCAGGAAGAGTCCCAGATAACTGCAAACTAGCTATGTAACACCACTGATTAAGAAGGAAGAGAAACAGAATTTGGGAAATTATGGGTTGGTTTGCCTGATCTTGGTCATTTGCAAGATTTTAAGAGTTTGTTACTACGGATGAGATTACAGAAAACTTTGAAGTGCAAGGTAAAATAGGACTGAGTCAACAAGGCTTTGTCAAGGGGACGTCATGCCTGACAAGTCTGTAGAATTATTTGAGGAGGTAATGAGTAAGTTAGACAAAGCAGAGCCCACGGGCATTATCTATTTGGGTTTCCAGAAGGTGTTTGACAAGGTGCCACATAGGAGGTTGCTAAATAAGGACACATGGTCTTAGCGACAAGGTACAGCCACAGATAGAGGATTAGCTGACTGGCAGAAGGCAGAGAACGGGGATAAAGGGGTATTTTTCAGGCTGGCAGCTCATGACTAGTGGAGTTCTGCAGGGGTCAGTATTGGGACCACAAATATTCATGTTATACATTAATGATGTGGACAAAGAGACTAAGCATTGCTGCTAAATTTGCAGATGACACAAAGTTAGGAAAGGTAACGCTGAGGAAGTGGGGAGGCTGCAGAAGGACTTGAACCGGCCAGGAGAATGGGCAAAGAAGTGGCAGATGGAACACAACATGGGAGAGACAGATTATACACTTTCATAGAAAAGAAAAGATGTGGACTATTTTGTAAATGGGAAAAGGCTTCGGAAATTTGAAGTACAAAGGGACTTGGGAGTCCTGGTTCAGCATTCTTAAGGTTAATAAGCAGGTTCAGATGGCAGCTGAAAATGTGTTGCTGAAAAAGCGCAGCAGGTCAGGCAGCATCCAAGGAACAGGAAAATCGACGTTTCGGGCATAAGCCCTTCTTCAGGAATGAGGAAAGTGTGTCCAGCAGGCTAAGATAAAAGGTAGGGAGGAGGGACTTGGGGGAGGGGCGTTGGAAATGCGATAGGTGGAAGGAGGTCAAGGTGAGGGTGATAGACTGGAGTGGGGTGGGGGCGGAGAGGTCAGGAAGAAGATTGCAGGTTAGGAAGGCGGTGCTGAGTTTGAGGGATTTGACTGAGCCAAGGTGGGGGGAGGGGAAATGAGGAAACTGGAGAAATCTG
>NC_057722.1:64806947-64808547 GCF_004010195.1 Chiloscyllium plagiosum | reverse complement strand
GGGGGAGGTGTGGGCGCAAGTTTTGCATTTCTTGTGGTTGCAGGGGAAGGTGCCAGGAGTGGAGGTTGGGTTGGTGGGGGGTGTGGACCTGACGAGGGAGTCACGGAGGGAGTGGTCTTTTCGGAACGCTGATAGGGGAGAGGAGGGAAATATATCCCTGATGGTGGGGTCAGTTTGGAGGTGGCGGAAATGACGACGGATGATACACTGTACATGGAGGTTGGTGGGGTGGTAGGTGAGGACCAGTGGGGTTCTGTCCTGGTGGCGATTGGAGGAGCGGGGCTCAAGGGCAGAGGAGTGGGATGTGGAGGAGATGCGGTGGAGAGCATCGTCAGTCACGTCTGGGGGGGGACATTGCAGTCTTTGAAGAAGGAGGCCATCTGGGTTGTTCGGTATTGGAACTGGTCCTCCTGGGAGCAGATGCGGCAGAGACGAAGGAATTGGGAATATGGGATGGCGTTTTTACAGGAGCAGGGTGGGAGGAGGTAGCTGTGGGAGTCGGTTGGTTTATAGTAAATGTCCATGTTGATTTGGTCGTTCCAGATAAAAATGGTGAGGTCTAGGAAAGGGAGGGAGGAGTCTGAGACGGTCCAAGTAAATTTGAGGTCGGGTTAGAAGGTGTTGGTAATGGGGACATAAATTTAAGGTGAAGGGTGGAAGGTATGGGGGGGAGATGTCAGGGGTAGGTTCTTTACCCAGAGAGTGGTGGGGGCATGGAATGCACTGCCTATGGGAGTGCAGAGTCAGAATCATTGGTGACCTTTAAGCGGCAATTGGATAGGCACATGGATAGGTGCTTAAGGTAGGACAAATGTTCGGCACAACATCATGGGCCGAAGGGCCTGTTCTGTGCTGTATTGTTCTATGATCTGTGGATGAACTGTTCAACCTCCTCGTGGGAGCACGAGGCAGAGCCGATACAGTCATCGATGTAGCGGAGGAAAAGGTGGGGGGTGGTGCCAGTGAAGCTGAGGAAGGTGGACTGTTCCACATATCCTAAGAAGAAGCAGGCATAGCTGGGGCCCATGGCTACTCCTTTGGTTTGGAGGAAGTGGGAGAATTGGAAAGAGAAGTTGTTCAGAGTGAGGACCAGATCAGTCAGTCGAAGGAGTGTGTCAGTGGAAGGGTACTGGTTGGTACGGCAGGATACCTCAGTGGGATACATCTCTGCATACCTCGACACGGTCCTGTCCCCCTTAGTCCAAGAACTCCCCACCTACTTTCGGCACACCACCCACACCCTCCACCTCCTCCATGATTTTCGCTTCCCCAGTCCCCAACGCCTTATCTTCACCATGGACATCCAGTCCCTGTACACCTCCATCCCCCATCACGAAGGACTCAAAGCCCTCCGCTTCTTCCTTTCCCGCCGTACCAACCAGTACCCTTCCACTGACACCCTCCTTCGACTGACTGAACTGGTCCTCACCCTGAACAACTTCTCTTTCCAATCCTCCCACTTCCTCCAAACAAAAGGAGTAGCCATGGGCACCTGCATGGGCCCCAGCTATGCCTGCCTCTTCGTAACCCTCCTTCGACTGACTGAACTGGTCCTCACCCTGAACAACTTCTCATTCCAATCTTCCCACTTCCTCCAAAC
>NC_057722.1:64683739-64806501 GCF_004010195.1 Chiloscyllium plagiosum | reverse complement strand
AGAACACCTCTGGGACACCCGGACCAACTAACCCAACCACCCCGTGGCTCAACATTTCAACTCCCCCTTCCACTCCACCAAGGACTCCTCCATCGCCAGACCATAGCAACGGCTGGAGGAAGAGCACCTCATCTTCCGCCTAGGAACCCTCCAACCACAAGGGATGAACTCAGATTTCTCCAGTTTCTTCATTTCCCCTCCCCCACCTTGTCTCAGTCCCAACCCGCAAACTCAGCACCACCTTCCTAACTTGCAATCTTCTTTCTGACTTCTCCGCCCCCACCCCCACTCCGGCCTATCACCCTCACCTTAACCTCCTTCCACCTATCGCATTTCCAACGCCCCTCCCTCAAGTCCCTCCTCCCTAACTTTTATCTTAGCCTGCTTGGCACACTTTCCTCATTCCTGAAGAAGGGCTCATGCCCGAAACGTCGATTCTCCTGCTCCTTGGATGTTGATTGGCCAAATATCCTAAATCTGCTCCTATAGCTGATGGTTGAGAAATACAGTTTGTAGCTTGGAGCAAATATAGTAGCTTTGATCTTCACACAAAATTTCTCCTCGTTCAATATTTAACATTAGACAAGTAGTTTGAAATTATGTCACTTGGGCTCAGTGTCAAATTATGCATATTAGTTGATGTTAGTGACTTTCCTTCAAAAAAGCTGAAGTAGCTGTGATCTCACAAAGAAGCCTGATTCAAAATGTAAAATTTATACTGAACAGAGGACTTAGATTTACAGTTAAGCAAAACTGGGACAGGCAAATTAACTTCAGTTGAGTTTTATTCTCCAAATTTGCCGTGAAATTTTCCACAGCAGTTTCAGTATCCATTTGAGTAATAGAATAACTATATTTTTTGTGTCAGTGACAAATTGTTTCACTGATGCATGACTTTTACTATAAAATAGTAAATGTTTACCTAAACATTCACCAACTCAACTGGAATTGTGATCAAGTTGCTTTTATCCCGAATTACACCTCCATAAAAGGAGAAGTGGTCGTAACTTTCAATAGGATATACATTATACTTCAAAAGGTACTGTACAGAACTAAATCTTAAGAGTTTGTCAATTTATGCATTCGGGGTTTTCCACTGTCCAACAACACACTTGAGGCAACTTCTGTCAAAACCAGAAATAACAAGTGATCTTGTAGCATTCAGCTCAGGCAGATGTTGCAAAGCAGCAATGGGTACCAACCTCTTATGGTTCTTGCCTTGCCAAGATAAAGTCATAGAGGTCACACAGCATGGAAACAGACCCTTGAATTTGACTAGTCCACGCCAACCAAGTTTACCAAACTGAAATAGTTCCTTTTGCCTGTGTTTGGCCCTCTAAAAACTTTTCCTATTTGTGAAGCTGTCCAAATGTCTTTTGAATGTTGTAACTGTACCTGTATCTACCACTTCCTCTGGCAGTTCATTCCACATATGACCCACCTCTGTGAAGAAGTTGCCCTCAGGACTCTTTTACATCTTTCTCCTCTCATCTTAAACCTATGACCTCCAGTTTTGAGCTCCCCTACTGTAGGGAAAAGACCTTTGCTGTTCACCTTATCTATACACTTAATGATTTTAGAAATTTCTGTAAGGTCATTCTTTGATCTCCTCCACTCCAGTGAGAAAGGTTCCAGCTTGTCTAGCCTCTCTTTATAATTCAAACCGTCTAGTCCCAGCAACATCTTTATAAATCTTTTCTGTACTCTGTCAAATTGAATAATATCCTTCGAACAGTCGGGCAATCAGAACTGTACACACTAGTCCAAAAAAAATGCCTCACCAACATCCGGTACAGCTGCAAAATGACATTTTAATCCTGAAGTAAATCCCAAAGGAAAATTGCTGCTAATTCAGAAAAAAAAAAAGCCTGCTTCTTCCTTTCACAACCTTGTTTTATGTTTAGTCAAGACAGGTTGCACAAAGAAAATTGGAGCAGGAGTAGATCTTTCAGCCCTCTGAACCATACAGTACAATCATGGCTAATTATCCAACTCAATACCATATTCCCACTTCTCCCCATTACACTTAGCTCCCTTTTGCCCCAAGGATTATATCTAACACATTCTTGAAAACATTCAGTGTTTTGGCCTCAAGCATGATCTGTGACAGAATTCCAGAAATATTTCCTTATCTCAGTTGTAAATCATTATAATCCCTGGTTCCGAACACTATGATCATCAGTATTATCCATCCTGAATTTACCATGTCTGGTCCTGTTAGAATTTCATTTGTTGCCATGAAATCCCCTCATCCTTCTCAACTCCAATGCATATAGTCCTTGTTGAATCAGTGTCTCCTCATATGTCAGTCCTGCCATCTTAGTAATAAAACTGATAAAAGTTTTGCTGCACTCCCTCTATAAACAGAATCTACATCCTCTGTTAAGGAGGCCAAAATTTCACAAAACCTCCAGACGTAGTCTCACTAAGGATCTGTTCTGTTGCAGCAAGACATCCCTGCTCTATACTTGAATCATTTTGCTGTAAAGACCAAAACACCATTTGCCTTCTTCACCACCTACTGAACCTGTATGCTTACTTTCAGTAACTAGTGAGGACACACAAGCTCATTGCACCTCTCCCTTTCCAAATCTATCACCATTCAGGTCATAATCTGCCTTCCTATATTTGCTCCCAAAGTGGATAATCTAACATTACTGCTCATCAGCCAGGTATTTGTCCACTAACTCAATTTGTCCAAATTGGACTGAAACATTTCTCCATCCTGTTCACCCTCCCACCCAACTTTGTGCTGTTTACCAACTTGGAGATATTGTATTAGTTCCCTTATGTAAATCATTAATATATATTGTGAACAACTGGGATTTTAGCACTGGTCCCTGCGGAACTCCATTGGTCATTGCAGGTCACTTGGAAAAAGACTGGTTTATTCCTGTTCTTTGTTTGTCTCTGTTGATCAGTTATCTATCCATGTTAATACAGGGCTCCCAATCCCATGTGCTTTAGTTTTATACATGGTTGCATACATGGGACCTTTTCAAACGCCTTCTGAAAATCTAAGTAATCCATATTTACTGGCTCCCTTTATTTACTCCATTTATTACATCCTCAAAAGTTTCCAAAAGATTTGTCAAGCACAATTTCACTTTTGTAAATCCATGCTGACTCTAACCAATTCCTGTCACTGTTTTCCAAGTACTCTGCCATTAAATAGGAACATTCACACTTCTGACATTATGCTGGAAGGAAATTTGATTAAGCTGCTAAAGATGGTTGGGTCTACAATACTATTCTAAGAAATCTATAATCATTGCCAAATTTTGAATCTGCTTAAGAATCGATGGTTTGTGCCATTATATCACTCGGAGGAGCAAGTTGAACCACACCCATCTTTCAGTTGTTAATGTTCTAATAGTTTATTAACGCAAAGTAAACATTTCCTGAAGCAGTTCTCTGCTGTCCCATCTCATTGTCACGTGGGTTAATGGAGGGCCGATTATCATTATTGCATTCTTGTGAAACTGTACCACCTGCAACAATTACAATAAATATAAGCTAAATGTCATTAATTTGCCTGATTCAGTCACCTCTGTGCAAATTTGGTGAAACTGTAGTTTACAAAAGTAAACCCGTTGGACTATAACCTGGTGTTGTGTGATTTTTAACTTTATGCAAAAATAGGTAAACTATTTTTACCTGTATTATTTCTGCTTTACTGAAGTTCTGTTGTTGTCTTCTTCTAACTTCCTCTTGCGTTAGTTTTCCTCCTGAAAATTTTATTCCATTTGTATTTAGTTAAAGTTAGTCATCCCCAGAGAAGCATTTGCTCTATTTCAGGTACAACATTTCATCTTGAGAGGCAGATAGAAACAGTTCGTGTTTACTGTTTTTTCAATCATTTATGTCTGCTTAATCCACAGCATTTTAAGAAATTTTGAATAAACTATTTTGTTCCACTCCAATTTTAAAACTAGTGAATTTTAATATGGTCGTGACTGACAATCAGGGAACAGGAAGTTAAATTCCACCATGGCAGCTGGTGAAGTTGACATCAGTCTAACAAAGCCTAAATCATGTTAGAATACAAGTTGGTAATGATAAAAGTGAGCATGAAGTTGTCAGATTGTTATAAAATCCAATTGATGATTCGGGAATGCCATCCTTTGTTAGCCTGATTTCTTACCAATGAATTTTTCCTTTGAAATGATGTAGGCAGTAATAAGAAAATTACTACACAAAAAAAACGACCAGAATTAGTGATTCAAGAAATAAACTCAGCATGAATTCTTGCTCATGACAACCACATTCAAATTATTTTTAAAATTAATGGCCATAGTTTTCTTCCCTGCAAGAAATTCACTTGAGAAAACATAGTGCTGCAGTTAAAAATTGAGTCACTTCAAGAAGGTATTTTGGCTCTATTATTAAAATCAGTCTTGCAATGATAATGTTTCACTTACCAACTGCTCTTGGAGTAATAGAAACGTGACCAATATTCCGACGTTTCAACTTTTCCAATGCAGCCAACTCTGCAGTTGCTTCTAAAATGGAAGTCAGTAGAAGTTGTTAGGCAGAAATATAGATATTGGACCTTCCACTCTATAATGTTTATATATCTTGTAGCATTTCTCGTCACTTTTAGTTCAAGTCCTAATGCTATCTACTTTTACCTAACTTTCGAGTGTCCAATCTGTAGAACTAACTTATTTGGTTTCCATTAATCCTGAAAGAAACAGTGCTGTTTTCCTTAGATTGCTAGCTGACCTCTAATGGTGGGGTTCTCCATCAACAATAAGATAGTATCAAAATAGGGTGGAATATTCTTTTATTGTCTCTAAATGTGGAGACAAGCATCTCTTCATATCTGTCGGCAATATCCTTATGTCATTGTCACAGTATACATTCTTACCTATGGGTGGCATGGTGGCTCAGTGGTTAGCACTGCTGCCTCACAACACCAGGGTCCCAGGTTCGAATCCAGCCTCGGGTGACTGTCTGTGTGGAGTTTGCACATTTTCCCAGTGTCTGCGTGGGTTTCCTCCGACAGTCCAAAGACCGGCAGGTCAGGTGAATTGGCCATGCTAAATTGCCCATAGTCTTATGTGCATTAGTCAGAAGGAAATGGGTCTGGGTGGGTTACTCTTCAGAGGATTGGTGTGGACTGGTTGGGCCAAAGGGCCTGTTTCCACACTGTAGGGAATGGAATGAAATAGAATGTAATGGAAATTGCTGGAGAAAGATTCACCTTAATTGGTTCAACATTTTTTGACTAGAAAATGGCTGCCTAAATGAAGTCCTAATTAAATACCCAAAAGATCTTCAGGGAGGTCTAGGTTTTGCCATGCTACTTATATGTCGACCAAGAGGCAATTCCATGATTCTGCAAGGCCTACCCAGTACCATTTGCCTTACATGCAAAAGTAGAGGCATAAATCAGAAGACTGGAAAGTGAAGAAATCATCAAACCAATTGTGCGTGCTGGATGGGCAGCACTCATTGTGTCGATTGTGAAGTCTGATGGGCTGGTTCACCTTTGTGGGAATTTTACACATATGGTAGACCCCTTTTTGCAGCTGGGTAAATACCATTTCCCTTTCAAAATGACTTATACACAAAACATTAAAGGGGACTGAACTTCATGAAACTGGATACGAGCCATGCATACCTATAACTGCGATTGGTTGAGGATTCCCAGAAGTATGATACAATTAATACCTGGAAGGATTTATACCAATGTACGAGACTGCCTTTTAGGATATCATCATCCTGTGCAATTTTACAGCAGATGATGGAGAACAATTTACAAGGTCCACACCCCAGGTTGCCATTTATCTAGATGACTTGCTATTAACTGGGAAGACCAATAAAGAGTATTAGAGAGCTTGAACAATGCTTAAACATTTCGCCTAAAGGAAGAAAAAATGCATTCCAGGCACCTCAAGTGACCTACTTGGGCTACAGAGTATACAAGACTGCGTTACACCAGTCAGAAGAGAAAGTGAGGATCAAAAGTGCGCCAGTTCCCATGTCTGTACTAGAGCTTAGGTCTTTCTTTGGGTTGGTGAATTATGATGGAAAATTCATACTTAACCTGGCCTCCATTCTGGCATCCTTTCATCTGCTATTGAAAAAGAGTCAGCTTTGGAAATGATCTTGTAGCCAAGATGTAGCCTTTAGGGAAGTGAATAAGCAGCTATCATCATCTGTGGTGTTGACACACTACAATCCCTACTGAGATGTGGTGCTGATATGCAATGCCTCCCCATACGGTATTGGGATAGTGTTGGCTTGCTGGTGGCCCAATGGAGAGGAATGGCCGATAATATGTACTTCCCAGACTTTGGCTGATGCTGAACAAAGATATACCCAGATAGAGAAGGAAAGTTTGGCAGTCATCTTTGGTGTGAGGAAGTTCCACCAATACCTTCATGGACCTAAATTTGTAATAGTAACGAACCACAAACCACTACTACTGCTACTTAAAGACGACAGGGCTATGCCACCCTTGGCTACAGGTTGAATTCAGCAGCCGGGTTTTATTCTGAGCGTGTAAATTAAAAGTTGGAACACCATCTCTGGGAGGCCAAGTGGCAAATGCAAATGCCTGATGGATGCACCACTGGCAGTGCTGCCACTAGAAGAGTCCATTCTGATTTTAAACTGGTCACCACTGACAACATCAAACTGTGAAAACAAAAAGATCCCATCCTGGCAAAACTAAAACAGCTGCTGATGTGGAAAACCAAAGGGCCATTACAATCAGGATTGAAACTTTTCTGGACCTGGTGAGATCAGATCACCATGGAGGACAGCATATTATTATAAGGAACAACAGTGATTGTCCCGAGCAAAGGTCACCACCAGATATTAACTGAACTCCATCAGGATCATCCAGCTGTTTCCAACATGAAGATGTTGGATCAGAGGTTATGCCGGGTAACCAGATTTGGATGCAGATATAGCCATTTTGGTGGGGTAATGCCCAAAGTGCCAACAAGGACAAGAATTACTGTCAGCAGCTCCCCAAAATTTGTGGGAATGGCCACATAAAGCTTGAACTCTGTTACATGACGACTATGAGAAAGTGAGGACTGCAGATGCTGAAGATCAGAGCTGAAAAATGTGTTGCTGGAAAAGCGCAGCAGGAGAATCGAATTTTTGGGCATAAGCCCTTCTTCCTGAAGAAGGGCTTATGCCCAAAAAGTCGATTTGCCTGCTCCTTGGATGCTGCCTGACCTGCTGCGCTTTCCCAGCAACACATTTTTCAGTACATGACGACTATGCCAGCCTTTTCACAGGCTCTATGCTTTTAATCATTGTGGACACCCATTCAAAGTTTGGACTTGCTCAGAGTTCATTCATCAAACATGGGGACAATGATGCAAGTATTTTTTGCAATATGCAGACTCATGAAGGTTTTGGTTTCAGACAGACAATGGGCTATCATATATTTCCTGAAGTCAAATGGCATTCAGCATGCAAGGACAGCTCCATACCATCCATCATTCATTCAATAGTCTGGCAGAAAAAGCAATCCAAACTTTGAAGCAGGCTCAAAGAAACAGCGTCGCTTGATACCAAACTGTCCCGATTCCTGTTTGATTATAAGACAATCCCTCACGCAAAGACAGGGACAGCTTCAGCACAGCTGCTAATGAGTAGAAGACTCCACACCACATTAAATCTGATCTTCCCGGACCTGGAGGTGGTTGTGTGAAACAGGATCAGGAACACCAATGCTGGACACAAGACTCCTGTAAGTGCAAGAGGCAGTTTACTTCAGGGGACAAAGTTTAGTGTCAAAACCACAGGAATGGCCCTGCATTAGCAAGAGGCAAGGTTGACACGAGGTCAGGTCTTGTCATGTACAAACTTTGGGTAGGAGAGATGGTCCTGAATAAGCACATGGATCATGAAAGCTGCAGCTTCGCAAACATACCCGCACTCTCAAAACATCCGCAAGGCTTTCAGAACCTATGGGTTCTCCCCCTCCACTAAGCGTCAAAGAAATCTCTAAGGACGAGATGGACACGGTGGAGATTGCAACCTTGACGCTATTACTGCCTGAAGAAGAGTTTCAGCCGAGATGATCTGGGTGCAAATGGTGGGCTATGGTCCAGTACATGCTGCCAGTATCTGAGGCAGAGTGAAAAGAACCAGACCTAGTGTGAAAATGCCTCAGGAGAAGCTACAGAAGAAAACAACGAACATACATCTTAGGACTTTAAGGGGGAAGGATGTAGTGACTGGTATGAGATCAGCCAGGTGGATCTCATAAAATATAAGTTCCCTTAATGTAGTTGTTAACCTTGTCCATTCAGCGAGTCCTGTTTGACAAACACAAACAGGAGTGTCAGGAGTTCTGCTCACACTAGGAGCTGGCTCTGAGCTAGCTGGGTCAGTGTCATTTACTAAGCACGTGTGAGCAAAGGGTGACTTGGTGACAGGATATTGGCCTTTATGGAGTTATTTCAATCACCTTGTTTACCAGTAGGTTGAGAAAGTTGGCATGGGCTTCTCACCCAGAATTTTATTGCAGAGGTGGGAGCGAATTTCTCTCCAAGGTCAACTTGCTCAATTCTTTCCTCTTCCACCAACTCTCTGTCTCTCCACCTCCAATGAGGGGAAAATCACACCCCATAAATCTTGAGTCATCCCTCACTTCAAGACAATAGTTATTTTTAAATTTGATAGAACTTACTCTGCTTAAGGGTTGCTAGAATGCTGCCAGTGGCAATTCCACATGTAACATGTACCACCCTAAATTACTTAAAAATGATCTGATCATTTATTTCACTGTCATTTGACATATACACTAAACAGCTGCTGAGTTTCTTGTAGTTTATTTACTGTTGCTACAAAGTTTTCAACCAAGACTTTAGTCACACTGACGGCATGGGTTTAGTCATAGTTTAATGACATGTGGACAGTATGATTAACAATCCTCAGATACAAAGGATATCAGAAGAAGGAAGAAAAACAGAATGAAACAGCAAGATCATAAAAGGTGCCAGAGATTAGAAAGTCTGTCGATACCCTGAAAGCATTCATAGTATGCCTGTGCACAATGCACAGTACTGTCTATCATTCTGTCCCATTTTCTCATATCTACTGTGCTTATTTCAAAGTCACCTTTGTTTTACTGGCAGGGCATTCCACAAACTTTGCATGCGCAGAACTTTCTACATGCACAATGAAAACCACTTGAGGATGTCAAGAGTCACAGTGGTTGTGAATATGTAAATTACTTTCTAAATTGCAACTTCCACTGAAATTGCTTACACAATCTATAGATGACCTGCTCTATTGAAGTTTGGATGGAGATTCCAAATAAAAATTCTGATTGTTTAATATGTGTTAATGTCTTTGTCACAAAGATTCAGACCATCTCATCAGCTGTCTCTTCTACTTCCCTCCCTTCCATTAACACAGAGTTCTAAGACCACTTAGAAATTAAACCATGTCCGAGCCCTGAATTTGCATCTCTCCAGTTTCTCTCCTATCTTTCCTCATATTATTCCACAGCTTATTTCAGAGACCACCTCCTGCTCCCTCAACTCTATTTCCACTAAACGGCTCAACTTGCCTTCCTAGTCCTCATGAAATCTAATACTATTAATTGTTCTCTCTCTTCAAGTGATGCCCCTCCCTCCTTTAAATTTGCTGGTACAGATCGTTCAACTATAACCAGTGTTTTGTTAAAGTGAATTCACTGTAAAGCGATTGACAAATTGGGGACACTGTTTCTAAAGCACAAACTTTAGAAGCGTGTATTAGTTATAATGCAATTCCAGCCCCATCAGTTTAAATGATGCTGCTATGACACGACACTCTTATAACATGGGATTGCATGACAATAGAATTACCACTTAATAGCAGAACTGACTGCATCACTAAGTTCCTTGAAGGGGAGTCACAGTAGACAGCGTAGTGAAGGCGGCATTTGTTGGTCAGTGCATCGGGTATAGGGATTGGGAGGTCATGTTGTGGCTGTACAGGACATTGGTTCGGCCAATTTTGGAATACTGCTTTGAATGATGGTCTCCTTGCTATGGAAAAGATGATAATTAAACTTGAAAGAGTTCAGAAAAGATTAGAAGGATGTTGCTGGGATTGGAGGGTTTGAGCTAGGAGAAGCTGAATAGCACGGGGCTGTTTTCCCAGGAGCACCAGAGGCTGAGAGATGACCTTATTTAGGTTTATAAAATCATAAGGGGCATGGACAGGGACAATAGCCAATATCTTTTCCCCCAGGTAGGGGAGACTTAGTTTTAAGGTGAGAAAGGAAAGATATAAAAGAGAACGAAGGAGCAACTTTTTCACACAGAGGGTGATGCGTGTATGGAATGAGCTGCCAGAGGAAGTGGTGGAGTCTGGTACAATTACAACATTGAAAAGCCATCTGGATGAACACATGAATAGGAAGGGATAGAGGGATATGGGCCAACTGCTGTCAAATGAGACTAGATTAATTTAGGATATCTGGCTGACATGAACAAGTTGGGCTGAAAGGTCTGTTTCCATGCTGTATAACTACAAAAAAAAACATGACCCCACTGTCCTTGCTAACTACCACAACATGTCTTCACCCCCTTTCCTTGTTTAAAAAAGGTAAAAGGGATAATCTGAGAAATTATTTTAAATTCAGTTCTGGTAAAATTATTGGAATCAACTTTGAGTTATAAAAGAAGCTTTCAATTAAAAAGGCTTCAATTAGTCAGGAAAAAGTGGGTTTTTTTTCAAGGAAGGCCATATCTCATTAACTTGGATGGAAGAAAAACTACAAAATTCTAACAGGACGAGACAGGATAGATGCAGGAAGGATGGTCCTGATGACAGAGTTCCAGAACTAGTCAAAGGCTATAGGGTATCCTGAAATAGGTCAGCTGTTTTATGAAAGTAATTTAAAAGAGCAAGAGGTGACTTGACTGAAACAATTTAAGATCCTGAGGGTTCTTCATAGGTTAGATGTGGAGAGGATGCTTCCTCTTATGGGAGAATGTAGAACTAGGGTCACTGTTTAAAAATATTTATTTGGAGCAGTATAGCAAAGGAACAGGCTCTTCAGCTCCCCATGTCTGTGCTGACCACGATGCTATTTTAAACTGATCTCATGTGCCTACACATAAGACATAGGAGCAGAAATTAGGCCATTCAGTCCATCGAGGCTGCTCCGCCATTCAATGATAAGTTTCTCAATCCCATTCTCCCACTTTCTCCTTGTTACCCTTGATCCCTGTGACAATGAAGAACCTATCTACCTCAGTCTTAAATATACTCAATAAACTGGCCTCCAGTCTTCTGTGGCAATGAATTCCATTGATTCACCACTCTGGCTGAAGAAGTTTCTCCTTATCTCTGTTCTAAAAGGTCTTCAGTTTATCCGAAGGCTGTGCTGTCGGGTCCTAGTCTCTCCAACCCATGGAAACATCTTCCCAACATCCACTCTGTCCTGGTCTTCAATATTCTACAAGTTTCAATTAGATCCCTCTTTTATCCTTCTGAGTAAAAACTGAGAGTCCTCAAACGTTTCCCATATGTTGAGCTTTTCATTCCTGGGACCATTCTCGCGAATCTCCTCTGAATACTCTCCAGGGCCAGTACATCCTGAGATTTGACACCAAAACTGCACACAATACTCCAAATATGGTCAAACCAAAGCCTTATAGAGCTTCAGAAGTACATCCCTGCTTTTATATTCAAGTCCTCTCAAAATAAATGCCATCATTGCATTTGCCTTCCTAACTACTGATTCAACCTGCAAGTTTAGCTTGAGAGAATTCTGGACTAGAACTCCCAAGTCTCTTTGCACTTCGGACTTCTGAATTTTCTCCCCATTTAGAAAATAGTCCATGCCTTTATTCTTCCGAGCAAAGTGCATGATCTCACACTTTCCCATGTTGTACTCCATCTTCCACATCTTCTCCCACTCTCCTAACCTGTCCAAATCCTTTTGCAGCCTCCCCACCTCCTCAAATGCTACCTGTCCCTCTACCTATCTTTGTACCATCTGCAAACTTAGCCAGAATGTCCTCAGTTCCTTCATCTAGATCGTTAATGCACAAAATGAAAAGTTGTGGTCCCAACAATGGGAACCTTGCAGAACACCACTTGTCAACAGATGCAAATCTGAGAAGGACCCTTTTATTCCCACTCTGCTTTCAGCCAGATAGCCAGGCTTCTATCCATGCTAGCACCTTACCTCGAACACCATGGGCCCTTATCTTAATCAGTAGCCTCCTATGCAGCAACTTGTCAAAGGCTTTCTTGAAGTCCAGGTAGGTAACATCCATTGGCTCTCCTTGGTCTAACCTGCTCATTACTTCCTCAAAGAATTCTAGCAGATTTATCAGGCATGACCTCCCATTGGTGAAACCATGCTGACTTTGCCTAATTCTACCAAACACTTCCAAGTATCAGAAATCTCATTCTTCACAATGGATTTCAGAATCTTACCCATGACCACAGTTAGGCTAATCGGTCTGTAATTTTCCATCTTTTGCCTTACTCCCTTTTTAAGCAGGGGTGTCACATTAGTGATTTTCTAGTCCTCTGGAAACCTTCCTGACTCTAGCGATTCCTGAAAGATCACCACACACAGTCCCACTAGCTCTTCAGCTATCTCCCTTAGAAACTCTGGGGTGTAGTCCATCTGGTCCAGATAATGATTTATACACCTTTAGGCCATTCAGTTTTTCTAGTACGCTCTTCTTGGTGATGGCCACCATACTCAGCTGTGCCTCCTCACTCTCGAAATGTTGGGATATTACTATTGTTTTCCACCATTAAGACTGATGCAAAGTAATTATTCAGTTCCTCACCAGTTTCCTTGTCTGTTTGTGTTTTTGACTCTTAAAAATTTCTATCATATCTGCTTCTGCTGCCTTCCCTGGCAGCACATTCCAGGCACCTATCATATTCTATGTAAAATATCTGCCTTGCATATCTCCTTTAAAAATTTTGCCATCTCACCTTAAACCTATACTCCCTACTATTTGATATTTCCCACCCCAGGTGAAAAAAAAGACTCTGACCATCCACCCTATCTACGTCTCTCATAATTTTATTTACTTCTACCAGGTCACCGCTCAGCTTCCAACGCTCAAGCAAAAACAATCCAAGTTTGTCCAACATCCTCTTATAGCTAATACACTCCAATCCAGGCAGCATCCTGGTAAAATCTCTTTTGTGCCCTCCCCATAGCCTCCACATGCTTCCTATAATGTGGCAACCAGAACTGCACACAGTACTCCAAGTGTCCCCTAACTAAAGTTTTTATACTAGGCAAAAGTGAGGACTGCAGATGCTGGAAACCAGAGTTTAGATCAGAGTGGCGCTAGAAAAGCATAGCAGGTCAGGCAGCATCAGAGGAGCAGGAAAATCGACGTTTGGGCAAAAGCCCTGCATCAGGAATAGAGCTATTCCTGATTAAAGGCTTTTGCCGGAAACATTGATTTTCCTGCTCCTCGGATGCTGCCTGACCTGCTGTGCTTTTCCAGCACCACTTTGATATAACTAAAGTTTTTATACAGCTGTAAGTCAGCATGACCTACCAACGTGTATACTCAATACCACAACTGATGAAGGCAAGCATACTGTATGCCATCTTATCCGCTTGTGCTACCTCCTTTAGGGAGCTATGGACTTGCACCCAAGGATCCTTCCATATATCAGTGCTCCTAAGGGTCCTGCCATTTACTGTAAATTTTCCTCTCATATTTGTCCTCCCGAATGCATAACCTCACTTAACCCAATTAAACTTCACCTGCCATTTCTCTGTCCAAACTTCCCAACTGATATTCTGCTGTATCCTTTGACAACCTTCTTCATAATCAACAACTCCAGTAATTATGTAATCTGCAAATTTCAGACCAACTCAATTTTATCCAAATTATCTATTTCAAATCACAAACAACAGAGATCTCAGCACACATTCTTGCATAACACCACTGGTCACAGACCTCCAGTCAGAAAAATACCCCTCCACAACTACCCTTTGTCTTCTATGACCAAGCCAGTTTTGCATCCAGTTGGCCAACTTTCCATAAATCCCATTAATCCTTTTGAGCAGCCTAGCGTGAGGAATCTTGTGAAATGCATTTGTAAAGTCCATGCAGACTTCATCCACAGCACCCTCAATAATATCATCACTTCTTCAACAAACTGAATTAAACTTATGAGACAAGACCCTCCCCATACAAAGCCACGGTGTCGATCTCTAATAAGTCCATTCTTTTCCAAAACGTGAGTAAATTCTGTCCCCAGAAATCGATTCAAATAATTTCCCTGTCGCTGATGCAAGCCTCATCAGCAGACAATTTCCTGGATTTCTCTAGTTCCTGCCCAATACTTTTATAATTAGCCTGTCCCAGATTTATCACTTTCACTCAAGGACCAGTCTTATCCTGTCAATGACTCGCTTAAAACATAAGGTATTATGATGACTGGTCCTAAAATACTCCCCCACTGAAATACTTTTCACTTGGCCAGGCTCATTCCCCAAAACAAGGTCTAGTACAGCTTCTTCCCTCATTCAAGAAACACTACTGGAATTTAATAACAGTGCAACTAAACTGACAAAACACTGACTGAATTTTAAAACAGATGAAAAATAAAAAGTTTTAAAAACTCACTTTTTTGTAAATTACTCCACTTCTTCTGGTCTGGTACAGTCACCGAATATGCACCATAACTGGAAAAACATCCAGTTGGAATAGTTAAAGATCACAAATGGCTAAATAATTTTGATTCTTTTAAATAAAAGATTGATGTTGTTTAGTACAACAACTATTGACGTCACAGCCAACACTACACTGTGTTAATGATACTGAGTAATTAAGAGTTTTGGGATGGAATTATGACCTTCAGTTTAGGGATTACTATCAGAGTTCACAGGTTCAACTTAGAAATTGCGGTTAGTGTTTGAAGCTGCTGTCAGAAGAGCAGAAAAGTTCTGCAGATCTGACCACAGTGAAGAGAGAAGCCCAACCCTAAAGAGTCATACTGGACTCAGTGTTAATTCGCTTTTCCTCTCCACAGATGCTGCCAGACCTGCTAAGTTTCTACAGTCTTTTCTGTTCTTTAAAAAAAAAACAAAATGATAACATTTTGACAGTTTTCCAAATAACTTGCTGTACCGGCATACTAGCCTTTTGCAATTCATGCACTAGTACACCCGGGTATCACTGCAGCTCAGTTTTCTACAATCTCTCACTATTTAGTTAAGATGCCTTTTACCCTTCCTGCCAAAGTTGACAATTTCAGATTTTTATTTATTCCTCCATCATTATAACTAAAACGCATTACAAGGTACCTGATCTCTTTTAATACTACTGTTTGCAGAGCTTGATTTGTACAGATTTGCTACTGCACTTTTGATATTGCATTATCAGTACATTGCAAAAATACTTCATTACTGTGAGTGCTTTGGAAGATTCCAACAGCAATTACTAAGGCACAATTTTTTTTTTGTTACTGTTCAACGTGGTGCTGTTATGATCCCAGCTAATAGTACTACTAGTCAAGTTAGATGCCAGAATGAAATCTGGTTTGATAGATCACTTTTTTTGGTTATTTAGTATGGTCATTAATAAGTGAAACATAGTCACACGAGACCTGGGAAGTCATGTTGCAGCTGTACAGGTCATTGGTTCGACCACTTTTAGAATATGGTGTGCAATTCTGGTCTCCCTGCTATAGGAAGAACGTTGTGAAACTTGAAAGGATTCAGAAAAGATTTACAAGGATGTTGCCAGGGTTGGAGGATTTGAGCTGTAGGGAGAGACTTGAAAGGCTTATGCTATTTTCCCTGGAGTGTTGGGGGCTGAGAGGTGACCTTCTAGAGATTTATAAAATCATGAGGGGCATGAAAAGGGTAAACAGGCAAGATCTTTTCCCTGGTGTGGGGGAGTCCAGAACTAGAGAGTATAGGTTTAGGGTGAGAGGGAAAAAAAAATTAAAAAGGATGTAAGGAGCAACTTTTGCAAGCAGAGGGTCATGTATGTAGGAGATGAGGTGCCAGAGGAAGTGGTGGAGGCAAGTACAATTGCAATATTTTAAAAAGCATCTGGGTGGGTATATAAAAAGGAAGAGTTTGGAGGGCTGTGGGCTAAGCGCTGGCAAATGGGATTATAATAGTTTTTTAAAAAAAATCAAACACCAGGTTATAGTCCATCAGGTTTATTTGGAGGCACTAGCTTTCAAAGTACTGCTTCTTCATCAGGTGGTTTCTTCATCAACCTCCTGATGAAGCAGCACTTCAAAAGCTAGTGCCTCCAAATAAACCTGTTGGACTATAACCTGGTGTTTGATTTTTAACTTTGTCCATCCCAGTCCAACACCAGTACCTCCAAATTGGGATTATATTAGTTTAGAATATCAGTTCTGTATGGACAGGTTGGACTGAAGGGTCTGTTTCAGTGCTGTACATCTCTGATTCCAAAAGAGACATAAAAGGAAACACAAATCAAGCTAAATATCAAGGGATGTAATAATCTTAAAACACACAACAAATCAACCTGCTTTCTCACAGTATTTTTTACAGAAGCTCACACAGAGAAATTACACCTTTATCTCAATTCTTTGAGGTTCTGATAAACTGACTCCTGACAGTTTTTGCTATGGACTGAAGATAATTTGATAAATTCTTTCCAAATCTGTCAACATGAGTTTTTCACAAATCTAGTAGTCTAAGAATTTACAGTTCTAACCAAACTTTCCGGCTTGGAAGATTCACAAACTAAACCCTTCTGGTAAGGTGACTTTTTGTCTAAACTGTTCTGACTTGTTCTGGGCTAAGGACTAATCTGGCTAAATGGACTCAGGTGGTCTCAGGTATGAAGGGATTTTCTTATGAAAAGGTTGAGTAGGGTGGGTTTGTACTCATTTGAGTTTGAGTTTAGAAGAAACAGAGATGACCTTATTTGAAATGTACAAGATACTTCCAGTACTTTATAGGGTGGATGCTGAGAAGTTGTTTCTCCTTGTGAAGTTAAAAGTCACACAACACCAGGTTATAGTCCAACAGATTTAATTGGAAGCACACTAGCTTTCACAGCGTCACTCCTTCATCAGGTGGTAGTGGAGGGCTCAATCCTAACACAGAATTTATAGCAAAAATTTACAGTGTGATGTAACTGAAATTATATATTGAAAAATTGATTGTCTGTTGAGTCTTTCATCTGTTTGAATACCATGATAGTTTCACTTCTTTCATGTGTAAATCATAAATCCTTTTTTTTTTAAAAAAGTTGCATTTTCAGGTTAGATGTTAACAATGGGTGATAGCTAGACAATATGTTGAAGGTGTTAGCCCCCTGTGTTCATGTCTATGCCATGATGTTTAGATTGATTCTATTCTAAAAAGTGAGATAATGGAGTTTTACATGAATTCATGCAGTTTTTGAGCAAAGTACAATGTAACTCTGCAAAGTACAAATTCACCCCACAAAATGTGTGTGCATGTGGGTCTTTGTCTTTGTCTCTGTGTGTGTGTCTGTCTGTCTGGGTTGGGGATTGAGAGTGTGAGAAAGTGTGTGTATGTGTGTGTGTTTAGTGAGTGTAGAGTGTCTTAAGTCTGTGAGGGGGTACACGTGAGAGTGTGGGAGTGTGTGTGTCTGTAAGGGTGGTCCAGGACATTCGACCTCGGACCTTCGGGTGACCATCCTCCAAGGCGGACTTCGCAACAGGCAGCAGCGAAACGTGGCCGAGCAGAGGCTGATAGCCAAGTTCGGTATCCATAGAGAGGGCCTCAACCGGGACCTTGGGTTCATGTCACATTACAGGTGACCACCATTACACCACACACACACACACCCTTACAGACACACACTCCCACATGCACCCCCTCACAGACTTAAGACACTACACTCACACACACTTTCTCACACTCAACTCCCAACCCAGACAGACAGAGACAGACAGACAGGCACCCACATGCACACATATATTTTGTGGGGTGAATTTGTACTTGCAGAGTTACATTGTACTTTGCTCAGAAACTGCATGAATTAATGTAAAACTCCATTATCTCACTTTTTAGATTAGAATCAATCTAAACGTCATGGCATAGACAGAGAACACAGGGGGCTAACACCTTCAATATATTGCCTAGCTATCACCATTGTTAACAGCTAACTCGAGAATGCAACTTTTTTTAAAAAAAGGTTTTGTGACTTACACATGAAATTAGTGAAACTATTCAAACAGATAAAAGATTCAACTTTGCAATGTATAATTTCAGTTACATCACACTGTAAATTTTTGCTATAAATTATGTGTTAGGATTGAGCCCTCCACTATCACCTGATGAAGGAGCGACGCTCCGAAAGCTAGTGTGCTTCCAATTAAACCTATTGGACTATAACCTGGTGTTGTGTGATTTTTAACTTTGTACACCCCAGTCCAACACCGGCATCTCCAAATCATCTCTCCTTGTGGGGGAGTTTCGGACCAGAGGGCATAACTAACTGGGACAGAGATCAAGAGGAATTTCTTTTCTCAGAAGACAGTGAATTTGTGGAATTCTTCACCATAAAGGCTGTCATTGAGTAAATTTAAGACTGAGCAGATCCTAAATCAGTAAGGGAATCATAGATTATGGGAAAACTCAAGAAGATGAAGTTTGGGTTTATTATATCAGCCACGATCTCATTGAGTGATGGAGCAGTCTTGATGAGTCAAATGGCCTAATTCTGTTTCTACATTTCATGGCTACTAAATTCAATAGTAGTGTAGTTCTGAACTAAATTGAAAACAAACCCAAATGGTCTTAAACCAGTTATAATTGCAGCAGTACAAAGGTCGTTCCATTCATGCTACAGGAGTTTGCAGTCACCGGTGCTCTGAAAAGTAAATGCTTGATTTAGTCAATGCTCCAGAAGACCTTGCATTTTTTTAAACTCAGAAAGTAACCCATCTGTTGCTATGTTCAAATCCAAATTCCAAAACTGATATTAATGCATTTAAATTATACACATGGTCCATTTTAAAATGCCCAAAATTGCAGATAAGTTTTCATTAATGAACCTGTTCAGACATGTTATGAGATGCCTCTGCAGCAGTTGGGACTTGAACTTAAGGCTGCCAGCTCAAAGGCAGGGACACAACCAATGTGCCACAGAGCCTTAAGCCCACAATTTTAAAGTTTCAAAATAAACATTTCACAGCAAAGCTCCCTGTGGCACAGTAACTTAAAAACAAAAGATTCTTGTAGACAAATTCTGAAACTGCTAAAACTTGGAATCATGGAATATTTTAGGACGACATTATAGGAATGGAATGGACTGTTATTGTCTCTCAGTAACAAGAAATTTCTGCGCAAAACACCAATTTCTCACCTGTAGGTGGTTTTTGGCGCTGACTCCTGCAGAGTAGATCTTTGATGGGTGGCAGCACATCTTCGCAAGACAGTAGTACTGCCCTCAGCTGTACATGTATCTATGTTTTTACCAACACCTTTACCTGTGGTTGTGCCTGTATCCTTAGATGAAGCTGTACCTTTCCTCACACCTGTACTTTTGACTTGGACCTTTTGCGTCCCCGCTCCATCTTTACCCACTGCCCCACGTTCATCATGATCATCATTACCTAATTTCGCCCGAATTATCCTGGGTTTGCTCAAAACCGAGTAAGACATGCCTAATCAGAAATACAAAATATAAAGTTTCTGTCTCGCGATCTCTATCGCTAACGGATGGCTGCCAGAGCGTAGGGACCTCTGGGGGATGTATGCCGTTTTGTCACGTGCTACTGTCTGCTATCACAACGCCATGTTATGTAAAAACTACAATACCCAGAATTCCAGACGGCCCCGGATTTCCGGCGAGTGGATGCTGGCTCAACGTTACTATAGCAACATGGTATTTCTTTCTCTGTTGATGGTACAACCTCCCCACCACCAACTTCAAAGCGCTTAAACGAATATTTACTTCGTAATTCCAACCACCTCAAATGTCTGTATTATTTCTATTTAGAACTTAATTCTCTGCATCAGATTTAAACTAACCTTTATAATGTTAAGATGTGGAGGTGCCGGTGTTGGACTGGGGTGGACAAAGTTAAAAATCACACAGCACCAGGTTTTATCTTTCATCATAAAATTGTTAAGGTAGACGAAACAATATTAAGTTTCGGAAATAGACTTTTGGCTTAAATGCTCGCAATCATGATGCTCTCATAAGTTAGTCTTACAAGATTTGGAAAGCTGGTATCAGAGAGTCAAAGGGCACAATGGTAAATAAAGCTAGAACAATTTATCAAAGCTACAGTAAAAAAAAGTTATAGAATTTTACTGTACAGAAGAGGCCATTCAACCCGTCGTGTCTGTACCAATTCCCAAAAGAGTGACCTACTCTCCAGCCCTATATCCATAGCTGTCTAAATTCATCGCTTTCAAATCCAATTCTCTTTTGAAGCCTCTTAGAGAATCCATTTCCACCACTCTTCCAGGAACACATTGCAAATCTTAACAATTCTGAGGAAAGAGGTCAAAACCCTCAATCAAGTTTGTGAGCATGATTTCTCATGGACAAAGCCATGTTGACTACCCTGAATTAGTCCTTGTGGGGAGTGTTGCTGAACAAAGAGACCTTGGGAGTGCAGGTTCATAGTTCCTTGAAAGTGGAGTTGGAGGTAGATAGGATAGTGGGGAAGGCCTTTAGTATGTTTGCCTTTATCGGTCAATGCATTGAATATAGGAGTTGGGAGGTCACGTTGTGGCTGTACATGACATTGGTTCGGCCACTTTGGAATACCGTGTGTTCAATTCTAGTCCTCTTGCTATAGGAATGATGTTGTGAAACTTGAAAGGCTTCAGAAAAGATTTACAAGGATGTTGCCAAGGTTGAAGGATTTGAGGCTGAATAAGAAGGTATTTAAGGAGGGTGATAAGGACATGCCAGGGAACTATAGACCGGTGAGCCTGACCTCGGTGGTGGACAAGTTGTTGGAGGGAATCCTGAGGGACAGGATGTACATGTAGTTGGAAAGGCAAGGACTGATTAGGGATAGTCAACATGACTTTGTGCGTAGGAAATCATGTCTCACGAACTTGATTGAGTTTTTGAAGAAGTAACAAAGAGGATTGATGAGGGCAGAGCAGTAGATGTGATCTATATGGACTTCAGTAAGGCGTTCGACAAGGTTCCCCATGGGACACTGATTAGCAAGGTTAGATCTCACGGAATACAAGGAGAAGTAGCCATTTGAATACAGAACTGAAGGTCTTAGGGAGTGTTGCTGAACAAAGAGACCTTGGAGTGCAGGTTCATAGCTCCTTGAAAGTGGAGTCGCAGGTAGATAGGATAGTGAAGAAGGCGTTCCTTTATTGGTCAGAGTATTGAGTACAGGAGTTGGGAAGTCATGTTGCGACTGTACAGGACATTGGTTAGGCCACTGTTGGAATATTGCGTGCAATTCTGGTGTCCCTCCTGTGGGAAGAATGTTGTGAAAATTGAAAGGATTCAGAAAAGATTTACAAGGATGTTGCCAGGGTTGGAGGATTTGAGCTATAGGGAGAGGCTGAACAGGCTGGGGTTGTTTTCCCTGGAACATCGGAGGCTGAGGGGTGACCTTATAGAGGTTTACAAAATTATGAGGGACATGGATAGGGTAAATAGGCAAAGTCTTTTCCCTGGGGTCGGGGAATCCAGAACTAGAGGGCATAGGTTTAGGGTGAGAGGGGAAAGATATAAAAGAGACCTAAGCGACCTAAAAGAGACCTCATGCAGAGGGTGGTAAGTGTATGGAATGAGCTACCACAGGAAGAGGTGGAGGCTGGTAAAATTACTATATTTAAGAGGCATTTGGATGGGTATATGAATAGGAAGGGTTTGGAGGGATATGGGCTGGGTGCTGGCAGGTGGGACTAGATTGGGTTTGGATATCTAGTCAGCATGGACGGGTTGGACCGAAAGGTCTGTTTCCATGCTGTACATCTCTATGACTCTAAGTGGGGGCTATTTACCCTGGAGCATCAGATGCTCAGAAGTGACCTTACAGAGACCTTAGGATATCTGGTCAGCAAGAACAAGTTGCTCTGAAAGGTCTGTTTCTGTGCTGTACATCTCTATGACTCCATGTCTGTATGTAACACCTGGCTGTTTACTTCCTCTCTCACTACCTAAGGCTCTAGACACACTCCATGTGAAGCAGTGAGGTACCTACAATTCACTCAATTGACAGCCACAGGTAAGGTATCAGAAGACTAGAGAGTGGCTAATGTTGTGCCATTATTTAAGAAAGGCTGCAAGGGAAAACCAAGGAACTGTAGACTGGTGAGTCTCATGTCTGTAGTGGGTACAGTGTTGGTAGGTATTTTGAGAGACAGGATTTAGATGCATTTGGAAAGACAGACTAATTAGGGATGGTTAGCATGGCTTTTTACGTCAGAAATCATGCCTTACAAACTTGATTGAGTGTTTTGAAGAGGTGACCAAGAAGATAGATGAAGGCTGAGTGGTAGATGTTGTCTACATGGACTTAGCAAGGCCTTCAACAAGGTTCCACATGGTGAACTGGTTGGTAAGGTTATATCACATGGGAGGAGAAAGTGAGGTCTGCAGATGCTGGAGATCAAAGTTGAAACTTTATTGCTGGAACAGCACAGCAGGTCAGGCAGCATCCAGGGAACAGGAGATTCGACGTTTCGGGCACAGGCCCTTCTTCAGGAATGAGCAGAGAGTGTTCAGCAGGAGAAGATAAAAGGTAGGGAGGAGGGACTTGGAGGAGGGGAGTTGGAAATGTGATAGGTGGAAAGAGGTCAAGGTGAGGGTGATAGGTCGGAGTAGGGTGGAGGCGGACTCCGCCTCCACCCTACTCCGACCTATCACCCTCACCTTGACCTCTTTCCACCTATCACATTTCCAACTCCCCTCCTCCAAGTCCCTCCTCCCTACCTTTTATCTTCTCCTGCTGAACACTCTCTGCTCATTCCTGAAGAAGGGCCTGTGCCCGAAACGTCGAATCTCCTGTTCCCTGGATGCTGCCTGACCTGCTGTGCTGTTCCAGCAATAAAGTTTCAACCTATATCACATGGGATCCAAGGAGAGCTTAGCCAGTTAAATACAAAAATGGTTTCATGGTAGGAAACAGAGGGTGGTGGTAGAGGGTTGTTGTTCTGACTGGAGGCTTGTGACCAGCAGTGTGCTGCAAGGATCAGTGCTGGGTCCTTTGTATGTAAATGATTTGGACGAAAATATCGCAGCATGGTTAGCAAGTTTACGGATGACACCAAAACTGATGGTATAGTGGACCTTTAAAGAGGTTAAATAAGAGTACACGAGGTCTTGATCAGCTGGGCCAATGGGTTGAGGAGTAACAGATGGAGTTTAATTTTGATAAATATGAAGTGTTGCATTTTAAGACAAACCAGGGCAGGACTTAATATTAGGCCTCTGGGGAGTGTTGTTGAACAGAGAGGTCAAGGGATTCAGGTTCGCAGTTCCTTCAAAGTGGCATCACAGGTAGATAAGATGGTGAGGAAGGCTTAAGCACACTTGCCTTCATTGATCAGAGCATTGAGTATAGGAGTTGGGGTGTCATGTTGCAGCTATACAAGACATTGATGAGGCTACTTTTGAAGTACTGTGTACATTTCTGATCGACTTGTATAGAAAGGATGTTATCAAACTGAAAAGTGTGCAGAAAAGATTTAAAGAATTTTGATTTATTGTTGTCACATGTTGATACAGCAAAAATTGTTGTTTTGCATGCTCTACAGACAGATTGTATCATACAAAGTGTATAAGGTAGCAGAACAAAGTGCAGAATAAAATGTTATAGCCACTGAGAAATTGCAGAGAAATCAATATTAACATTTGAGAAGTCTGTTCAAAAGTCTGATAATAGCAGGAAAGAAGCTGTTCTTGAATCTGTTTGTACATGCATACAAACTTTTATAAGTTTTGCCTGATGGGAGAGATTGCAATAGAATATAGCTCAGGTGGGAGGGTTCTTGATTACATTGGTTGCTTTCCTGAGGTAGAGGGAACCACGTATGGAGTCAATGGGTGGAAAGCTGGTTTTTGTGATGGACTGGGCTATGTTCATGACTCTGTAGTTTCTTGCAGTCTTGGGAAGAGCAGGTTGCCATACCATGCTGGATGCTTTCTATAAAAATTCGTTGGAGTCTTTGTTACATGCCTCCTTAGCCTCCTGAGGAAGGAGAGGCATGATTGTGTTTTCTTGACCTTCATGTCAACATGGATGGACCAAGACAGATTGTTGGTGATCATCAGTGCCAGGAGCTTGATGCTTTCAACCATCTCCACGTCAGAACCATTGAAGCAGACAGGGCACGCATTCCACTCCTTTTCTTGAAGTCGATGAACAGCTCCTATGTCTTGCTGTTGTTGATGGAGAGATTGTTTTCTTTACACCATGTCTCTAAGCACTCAATCTCTTTCCTATATTGTATTTTGTCTTTGTTTGAAATTCAAACTACAACAGTGGTGTTGCCAGCAAACGTAAATGGAGTTGGGTGGAATTTGGGCACACAGTTGTGAGTGTACAAGGAGTAAGAGGAGGAGTAGTTGTGAGTGTACAGTAGGAGGCTGAGTACACATTCTTGCAGGGCACTAGTGTTGAGGATTATCGTGGAACAGATGTTGTTGCCTAATCTTACTGGCTGTGGTCTGTGGGTTAGGATGTTGAGGATGCAGTTAAAAGGGGAAAATGTGTTGCTGGAAAAGCGCAGCAGGTCAGGCAGCATCCAAGGTGCAGGAGAATCGACGTTTCGGGCATGAGCCCCTCTTCCTACATTTTCAGCTCTGATCTCCAGCATCTGCAGTCCTCACTTTCTCCTAGTCAAAAGGTGAAGCCAAGATCTAGGTCTTGCAGTTTGGAGATGAGCAGACGCTGGATAGGCTGAGACCTTTTTTTCCCAGGTGCACAGGAGACTGAGGGGGTGACCTTACAGAGGTATAAAATCATGTGAGAGGTGGAAGATTTAAAAGGGATTTGAGGGGCAACTTTTTCACACAGAGGGTGGCGCGAATATGGAATGAACTGCCAGAGGAAGTGCTAGAGGCAAGTACAATTACAACATTCGAAAGACATTTGGATACGTACATGAATAGGACAGGTTTGGAGGGAGAGGGCTCAAAAGCAGGCAAATGGGACTCGTGCACTTTGAGTAACCTGATTGGCATGGACAAGTTGGGCTGAAGAGTTCATTCCCATGTGATATGACTCTAGAACACTCCATAATCTAGTCTACTTTATTTGCTGTTTGTAATGTGGTCTCCAACACACTGGGAAGCCAAAACATTGATTGGGTGGTTGCTTTGTAGAATACCTACTTTCTGTCTGTAAAATTGACCCAAAGCTTCCAGTTGCCTGCCACTTCAACACACCATCATATTCCCTAGCCAACATCTCTCATGTTTGCCACACTGCTACAGCTAAGCTTAGCACAAGCTAGAAGAACAGCATCATATTTTTCATTTGGACATCCTGCAGCCTCCAAGACTCAATATTGAATTCAATAATTTTAAAGCGTGAGCACCTTTTCCCACGTCCTTATCCCCACCTTGTCATCACATGGTCTGCTACCACAACTAACCCATTGTAAACTCCTAATAGCTTGCATTAGCAGTTATAGATTCTCTCAGGCTGACCATTAAACATTCCTTTGTCTGCCCAATTGTTGTGTTCTCTCTTTTCTCTGGGCTCCTTCTCCACCTATTGTTTAATCCTCACCTCCCCCCCACCTCTACCGCACCCCATCTTCAGCATTTATACCTACCTTTTCCTCACTACAATCAATTCTGAAGAAGGATCACTGGACCCAAAACATTAACTCTCCACTGTCGCTGCCAGACCTTCTGAGATTTTCCAGCAATTTCGTTTGTTTATGATTTCCTGTATCTGCAGTGTTTTTATATTGCCTGCCCTTAGTTGCCCCTCTTGAACCGCTGCAGTCCACATGCTGTAGGTTGACTCACGTTGCTGTTAGGAAGGGAATTCCAGAATTTTGACCCAGCGACAGTGAAGGAACGATATATATTTCCACGGCATGATGGTGAATGATGTGTTTTCCCATATTGTCCTCCGAGATGGAAGTGGTCATGAGTTTGGAAGGTGCTGTCTAAGGATTTTTGGTGAATTTCTGCAGGACATCTTGTACGGCCTGCTGCTATTGAATGTTGGGTAGTAGAGGGAATTGGATGTTTGTGGATGTGCTATTCAAGATGTCTTGGATGGCATCAAGCTTCTTTAGTGGTATTGGAGCTGCATCCATCCAGGTAACTGAGGAGTGTTCCATCAGACTTCTGATTTGTACCTTGTAGATGATGGACAGACTTTGGGGAGTCAGGAAATGAGTTACTCACAACCTCTGACCTGCTTTTGTAGCCACTATGTTTATGTGATGAGTCCAGTTGAGTTTCTGTCAATTTTGATAGAGGGGATTCAGTGATGGTAACACCATTGAATGTCAAAGGATGATGGTTAGATAGTCTCTATTGGAGATAACCATTAGGCAAAAGTGGGTACTGCAGATGCTGGAGATCAGAGTCAAGATTAGAGTAGTGCTGGAAAAGCATAGCAGACCAGGCAGCATCTGAGGAGCAGGAAAAATCGACGTTTCGGGCAAAAGCCCTCTGGAGATAAGCATCGCCTGGCATTTGTGTGGCATGAATGTTACTTGCCAGTTGTCAGTCCAAGCCTGGATATTGTCCAGATATTGCTGCATTTAAACATCCAGATGATAGTTCTCCAGCTGGAGTAATGTTCCTTGGAGATACTTTGGAGCAGATAGTCACACGCTTTGAAGTGACTCATAATCATACCTAATTATAACTTTTTCTCTTCCAAGTAGGTGTTGATGGAAATGTTTCACAATGACTAGGTATCTTTCTCAATCTGAATATAATGTCTTTCAGTTTGTGTTAGTGCCCTGAATGCAAATACAACTAGTTGACCTCACTGTGTTTGGATTACTCCAAGTCATGTCTCACTGGCATCTCACTGCAAGGTGACTTCATCATTTATGGTGTAGAATTTCAGCACTGGCATTGTCATTGTTAGTTGCTTGATTTTAGCACATGTTGCTTCTTGCCATATGTTTCAATACTCCAGTGCATCCTGGACAGTGAGTTGCAGTAATTATTCACAGTTTGTTGACAAATTGGGCAAGGATTTTGCCAGATAGCTGACAAATCCAACAGATTGTTGCACTGCATTTGCATCTATTGATTGCTGTATTATTGCTACAGCTCTCAATTTGAGGTAATAAAGAACTGCAGATGCTCAAAATCTAAAACAGTCAAAAACAGAAATTGCTGGAGAAACTCAGCATGTCTGATCTCTGAAGAAGGGACACTGGACTCTGTTTCTCTCTCCATAGATGTTGCCAATGCTACTGCGTTTCTCCAGCAATTTCTCACTTGTAGGGATCCAGGCAAAGGTCTTTGCTGTACGTACAGAGACTTTGGGCATCTTTATTTCTAACATTTTCCTTAAGGCAATTTCAGGTTTAGCTGTGTTGATATTCTTCTGGAGCAATGGAAATGTCAAGAGGCATGAGCAATCATCTCATGTAGGGCATTTAGAATCTCGTTAGGAAGCTACTGCTTTCATCGAGCTTCACTTGCCAATAACTATCCTTCATATCTAAGGTGGTTAAGATTTTTACCCCTGAAAGTTGTGGCAAAATTCCTTCCAGTTGTTCACATGAAGTAATGAAACCTCCTCACAGTTTTATTAAGATTCATTGGATCAATGCATACTGTCAGTTTACCAGATTGTTTCACTGTTGCTAGGTTGCTAATCCATTCTGTTGGAGTTGTCACTTTCTTGATTACTCCATTCTTTTCCAGCTCTTTTCACATCTTTCAGGCTGGGCTTCAGGGCTGATGGAACGTTTCTCAGCAGATGTTGGATTGCTCTCGCTTTCTGAGCCATTTTGAGATAATCTCTTGGAAGCCATCCTAATCCTGTCAATACATGTTTGTACTCTTCTGTGTTCCATGGCAATGGTTTTGTGAGTGTTACCCTTACAAGCTTTAAACTTGCTCCAGCAAGATGAGTGGCATTTGTTGCCATCTATGGTGTGGAACTCCAGATTCTTGTTCATGTTACTGCAAAAGGCTCACAGAGTAATCTATCCTGGCACATTGAATGTTACCAGTCCAAGCTTCAAACTTGCTCCAGCTGAGCTGAGTGACATTTACTTGCTCTCTATGATGTGGAACTTCAGATCCTTATTCATACTATTGGAATGGGTTTACATAATAATCTATCCCTTTAGCATGGGTTTGGTGCCATTGTTTAGCCTTAATCTCCTTCTGAAGGCTTAATTTTCAGATTGCTATGTTGAGCCACCTTTCACAGGTTTGTGAAGATCATGATGTTGCATAACACACCAATATCAATCTGCCAACTTATATTGACCTAATATTCTGCTTCTTATTCTGCCCTTATTGCAACAGTCACATGTCTCACCTATCAACTTAATGAACCAACCCATTGTACGGTGCATCGTGATTCATCAAAATCTTCATCTGTTATTTCTCCAGTGACCATCTGTACCTGTTTGTTGTGAACCTTCTTAGCCATAGACTTGTTCAGCTTTTTGCAGTGGGACAGACATCCCATGATGGACAAGCCCTTGTCTGTTTTGCATGATATCTTCCTTGTATTTGTACCTTACCTGATGGCTATGATTGTACTGCTCTGTGTGTCTGGAGTATCTGTCAGCATAATGTACCATCTGGTCTGTTCTACCGTGAATATGCATTGTCAGTTGATTTCCAACTCAGCGTTGCTATGAGAATGTTTATCTTCTCTCAGTTGGCATGTTTTCACTTTTGGATCCCATACACCCAATAGAATTCTGATGATAATTAATTATGTATTTGTTATATTACATATTGATCAAGGCACTCTTTTTCACTTTGTTCCTTAGTATTAAATTTGTACCATTCATATGCGATGTCTATATGGGACTCTGCACGTGCCTTCAAAGCTTTAAAAAATTCTGCTGTGCTTTTCTGCTCTTCAAATAGATTTAAAGTGGAATATATTTTGAAATAGTCTCTTCCCAAAATTGATAAAAGTGTAACAACTTGTATTTCTTCTGGTTTGTTCAACACATGCGTTGATATTTCATAATTCTGCCAGTATTTACAGAAGAATTCACAGTTCTACCTCATGTTCCCCGGCATAGAGACCTAAAGTACAACTTTTTCATGCAGAGGGTGGTGCGTCTTTGGAAAGAGCTGGCCGAGAAAGTGGTGTAGGGTGGGACAATTACAACAGTTAATAGGCATTTGGATAGGTACATGAATAGGAAGGATTGAGAGAGATCTGGGACAAATGCTGGCAAATGTGACTAGATTAATTTATGATATCCGGTCGGCATGGACATGTTGAACTGAAGTGTTCTGTGCTATACAACTCTATGACTCTATTTGAACAGAAGCTGACTGGGGAAAAGCTGCAGCGTTTTCACTGTGATTTTTTTTCAGTCGCAGCTCAGGGCTCTGCAGCTGTTATTTTTACTTCAGGTCTGGACAGTCAGCTCTGCACCACATCTGATGCTATGTTGTGAATCAACATCACAGTTTTGTGTTCAATATGAGGACTTTATTGAACTGAAACTGAAGATGTCTGCCTTTCAGGATGTGTACCGCCTGGTAGAAATCACATGATTATAATAAACCAGACATTTGTACATGACTGCATTTCAATCCAAACACCACCTTAATTATGTTCTCTCATTCCGGAGCAGGATTTG
Organism: Chiloscyllium plagiosum; assembly: GCF_004010195.1. NCBI lineage: Eukaryota > Metazoa > Chordata > Chondrichthyes > Orectolobiformes > Hemiscylliidae > Chiloscyllium > Chiloscyllium plagiosum. The sequence goes on along the minus strand of NC_057722.1, from coordinate 64,776,803 downwards.
AACCCATACATTTACCATCACAGATCCAGCAACCAATCCAAAATGATTCTTGATAGGATGATTTTTATCAGTGCACTCAAGTTTCTTACACTAAAAGCCAATATGGCAGAAAAATAGGGCAGATTTTGCTACTGGATAGTTGGAGCATGAGGATAGTAGGTTGACAGAACTTTTAAATTCTACAGTGCGAACATGTCCAATACCAAATTTCCAGTCAAGATGGCGGTGGAGTAAGCAATGCAGCTTCCAGGTTCCTGAGCTCAAGAGCCTGGGGCTTGCCTTCTTCGTCCGCTTTTCCTTTTTTTTCTTCTTTCTCAGACTTCTTTTAATTTTAGTTTTACTTACCTACTGTGGGAGAGCTCAGACAGTATTGGTGGCATTGAGATGCCCAGTGCGTCGGATGTGAGGCATGTTCCTGGAGGCAGAGGTGTGAAGTGAATTTGGGCCCAATATCAGGTTCAGGACCTGGAGGCTTCAGCGATGGCTGCTTTTCCAAGGTTGACCAAGTGCAGACTCATGGTGGTGAGGTGTCAGTGGAGGGATGATGGTGCCGAAGAATGGCGACTCTGTTCCAGCACCACGGTGAAGGTACTCTTACCTGCCTGACTGCTTCGTGCTGGTGTTGGGTTCAGCATTAGTGTGGAAAAGCCTGGATCTAGGCCCATGGCTAAGCACTTAACAAGAAGGACTATAATGTTTAACTTTAAAATTTATTTCTCTTTTTTCAACTTTTATAATTCTATGTCTTGATTTATTTCAGTATTTTAAGATGACACCAGAGAGTTGCAATATTAAGACTTTTCACTGTATTTCTCACAAATACATATAACAAGTACACATGACAATATATCACTCAATCAAATAAGAACAGGAATAAAAATGATTTCGGCCAATCAGGCTCTTTCTGGTACTTTATATTCACTCATCACGACATTGCCTCCCTCATTCAGGAAAGCATTTTAACTCTGAGTCAAGATATTTTGAGTTGAAACCCCACTCTACAGACTTGTTTGTTGAATTTCGACTGACAGTGAAATCCAATAGAGTGCAGCATTGTAGAGGTGCCTTCCTTCAGGCGAGACTTCGAACATCTCATGTTGACCCAAAAAGTGCTATTTAAAGAAGAACAGTGAAGTTCTCGCAGGGTCTGGTCAATATTTCTTTCACAGCTCAAACTGAAAATAAAACATTTATCTCATTGCTACTTACGGGCACTTGGGGCTGTGCAAATTTTATTCTGCAGTATTTCACTGGCTATCGAATCGAGAATAAAAAGGTCGTGGTGGGGGGTGGTTCGCAAGAATGTAATTTATTCTGTCTGCCTAATTTGATGGGAAGGCACCGTGCGATAATGATTGGAAAGTGACTCGTTCAGTTTACGGAAAGAAATGGAAAAACTTTTTTTAATCATAAATCTGGGAAGCTCTAACATCTAACTAGCCTTTACACCACTCGACCTGTTCTACTCCCTCCTGTGCTCTGTGTGGTGCTGTGCGTTACTTTTCATAAAAAAAAGAAAAAAAATCAACTTTCGTTTGGATGTGTCTTTCGCCCTCCCTTCTTTGCTTGCACCAGACTCTGCGCAGTGCATTACGTGACTGTGTTTCTGACCCTGTATTAGAACCTGTACTAAATAGGCGAGAGAAAGAGATGCAAGCTCCGTGACACCGGTGCAATGCAGGTAAGTCCATGCACCATTCCCGCAAAATATGATGCATAAAAATCATCTTCACCTCACTGCAGAGATGTCACCCCCTCCCCCCCCCAAGCGCTACGCTTCACGTACCAATTAATACAATCCGAGTAATAATTGTATTGATTAATTACGCTAACAGCAATTTTTGCTTATAATTGCAGTATTTTCATGGTGTCTGTTTCGCAAGGAATTTTAAGTAAGTTGTGCTCGAATTCGATCTGAAAATGACATGCACTCAAATTGTTCTGAATATTTAGATTGCGGGTTCCAGAAATGCTAGACTGTGTTTGTGGCTGTTATCGTATCAGGGTTGCCACCGTCTAAAAACCCAATCGAGAAGCATTAATCAGTCGAAATAAAATGTTAAAATTCAAACGTCGGAAATATTGATATATCTTGACAGTTTTACAGTCGTTTGTTGCAATCTACAGTCCGGCTGCAAGTAGGGGAAGCTGCAGACTGGAGTTATAATTCACTGGGTATTTCACTATGCAATGTAGAAATACATTTTAATTGAATATTGTTAATGGTTCTTTCATTTTGCACACTGCCTGTATGAACTGTGAGGACAGCTTTGTTTAGCACTGTTCCTGTAGTAATCTACATGTTCGGAAAAGGAGAACTGCTACAATGAATGGAGTATTATTCAAATGCATAGCATCTAACTCCACCTATCTGCTCAAAAGCTTTCAGTTTTAAATTTTTTTTTGTGCTGTTAAGCGAAATGCCATTACTGAATATATGCGAGACGTGACGTATTTACAATAGACAGGGTTTACTGAGCTTGCGCACAGCCTGCAATGTTTTCTGGTTGTTGTAGTCCCAGGGCTCTGGTTCATTCTATTAAAGGGGCTGAACTTTCTGACGAACCGTCGGCAAAAATGTTGGTTCTTTTTTGAAAAAAGTTGTGATATTACACATCTTCCAATCATAAAGAAAACATTCTGAGGAAGGGCCACAGGATCCAAAATGTTGACTGATTTCTCTCTACAGATGCTGCCACACCTGCTGAGATTTTCTAACAATTCCAGTTTTTTTTTCGATCATTAATTATACTTTATTGTGCATGTTTTCATTAGTTCCAGTTATGGTATTTAACAATTAATTTCTGTTTTTCTCTAAACAAATAAAATGATTTTGCATTTAGATTAGATTAGATTATTTACAGTGTGGAAACAGGCCCTTCGGCCCAACAAGTCCACACCGCCCCGCCGAAGCGCAACCCACCCATACCCCTACATTTACCCCTTACCTAACACTGTGGGCAATTTAGCATGGCCAATTCACCTGACCTGCACATCTTTGGAGTGTGGGAGGAAACCGGAGCACCCGGAGGAAACCCACGCAGACACTGGGAGAACGTACAAACTCCACACAGTCAGTCGCCTGAGGCGGGAATTGAACCCGGGTCTCTGGCACTGCGAGGCAGCAGTGCTAACCACTGTGCCACCGTGCTGCCCACAATTTATATAGCAGCCTTTTAGACATTCAGTCACAGAATATGGGCGCTGCTGCTTTGGCCAGAATTTATTGCCCACAGTGTCATTATCGTTGAGAAAGTAGTAGTAAGCTACTTTCTTGAACTGTTGCAGTCCATGGTTGGGATGGAGAGGGAGGCCTATAGTTGGAAAGGAATTCCAGATTTTGACAGGCAATATTGAAGGAATGGCATCATAGTTCCAAGTCAGGATGCTGTGTGGCTTGGAAGGACACTTGCAGGTGGTAGTGTTCCCATGCATCTACTGCCCTTGCTGTCCTGGAGGAGGAGGGATTTTGGTTGGGGGAGGTCAGTTAGCTCAGTTGGCCGGATGATGGCTGGAAAATGCAGAATAATGCCAACAACTTGGGTTCAATTTTCACATGGCTGAGTTTAGCATAAAGGACTTTTCCTGTCAATCTCTCCTCTCACCTGATGTATGAGGTTAAACTACCACTAGTCATCTCTCATTAATAAGACAGCAGTCATATGGTCTACTTAAGAGAACTTTAGAGATTGTATGGCTGGAAAATTTGTCAGAATGACCTTTTCAAAAAAAAAGTAACTCATGCCTGTTGTAGATGATACACTCTGCTGCTGCTACTAGTGTCAATGAATCAGGAAATGAATGTTGAAGTTGGTGGATGGGATGTTGATCAAGCAGGGCTGCTTTATTCTGGATGGGGTAGAGTTTCTTGAGTGTAGTTGGTATTGCAATTGTTCTAGCAAGTGGAGAGTATGCCATCACACTCTTGACTAGTCTTTTTTAGATAGTGGACAGGCACTGGGGAGACAGGAGGTGAGTTCTTTCCATGAAGATTCTAGCTTCTGATTTGCTGTTTTAGCCACACTATTTATATGGCTGGTGCAGTTAAGTTTGTAGTAGTGGTAATCCTAGAAATTTATGAAAGTTTCAGTAATGGCGATGCCATTGAGTGTCAAGAGTTTGATTCTCTCTTATTGGAACTATTGCCAAGCACTTCTGTGAGTCTCAATGATCAGGTTTTGGCAAAGCAAGTGCTGTGTGATAGCATTTTTGATGGTCTCTTCCATCAGTTGCTATTGATTGAAAGCAAACTTCAAGGTGGTAATTGTCTGTGTTGGATTTGTCTTTATTTTTTGGAGACAAGACACATCTGGACAATGTTTCCTATTACAGGGTAGGTGCCAGCCCTGTGGCTGTGCTGCAACAGTTTTACTAGAAGTGCACCTTATTCTTGGGCTCCCAAAAACAGTAAACTAACAATGACCAGATGATCTAGTTTAATGATCTTGGGGGATAAACAGTGATTGTGACACTGGGAATAGCTTCCGCATTCTTGTAAGGCAGTTTCTAATATTGACCCAACATTTTTTTTAATCAGTGACAAGGCACCAAATTAGTATATAGAAAGGTCCCAGAAACCTAAAATTAATGGATGACCAAATATTCTGTTTTCTTATGATATTTGTTGAGGGAACAATACTGGCTGGGATAATTAATTTTCATGGCATCTTTTGTGTACATTTGAAGAGTAAAATGTGATCTCAATTTAAATTTCAGTACTGTGCTGGAGTCTTAGTCCAGATAATGAGCTCAAAGTTTCTGGAATGGTACTATTGAATGCAAAATCTTCTAATCCAGAGGCTACTGATTACACAGCTTATACAGTAAAAATGTCAGGTGACAAGTTGAAGAAATTCACTCACGTTGTTGTTATGCTCCGAAAACCATATGGTGAAGGATAGGCTGAATAAAGGTTAAATCCAATACTTATATTTGTTTATGTTAAAAGCACTTCTTAATTTGATACACATCCTTTTACTCTGTTATTTAATATAAATTAAGAAGAACTGCAGATGCTGGAGATGATGAAGGGTTTATGCCTAAAATATCGACTCTCCTGCCCTTCGGATGCTACCTGACCTGCTGTGCTTTTCCAGCGCCACCCTTTTAACCCTTAATATAAATGAAATCAAGTTGAAGAGTAATAAACCCTTACAGGGTTGCTGTAATGAAATTCAAACATCCAAATTAAAGTTAAATTTAGATGTTGATATGGGTTTAGTTAATGCACTCAGCCCCTGAGGACATGATCCTTTGTAATTTAAAAAAAAAATTAAACCTATTTTTCTAATCAATCTTTTCAGAGATGTTGTTACCTACTTCTGGAGCAGGTGGGAACTGAACTAGGGCCTGCCCGTCCATTGGTAGGGACATTACCATTGTACCACTAGAGGGTTTGTCCCTTTGTACTCAATTGAAATTCCAATTAATGCTTGCCACCTGCATACAATTGAACACAATCAATCTAAAATTAATAGTGAGATCATATTTTCATAATATCACACTTATGACAATAACAACACCTTGAAGTACATTTTAAAATTTGTTCACATTAATGTGGGTGATGTTGGCTGAGCACCTTTCACTCTGACCTCAAATTCTTCTGGACCATCTTAGATACCTCTCTCCCTTTTCTGGACCTCTCCATGTCCATATCCGGCAACTGACTAACCACGGAAATCTACTACAAGCCCACTGACTCCCACAGCTAACTAGACTCTACCTTCTCCTGCCCTTCCTCCTATAAAAACACCATCCTTTGTTCCCAATTCCTCTGCCTGCACCCTATCTGTTCCCAGGATGAGCAGTTCCACCTTAGAAATTCCCAGAAGGCGTCCTCCTTCCAAGATTGCAATTCCCTTCCCACGTAGTCGGTGATGCCCTCCAGCGTATCTTTCCCTTCCCGACTCCCCCGTCAGGTGCACCCCACCCCCCACCAGCCCAGACCCCATTCCCGGCACTTTCCCCTGCCACCGCTGGAAGTGCAAAACCTGCACCCACATCACTCCCTTCACCTCTGTCCAAAGCCCTAAAGAATCGTTCCACATCCAACAGAAATTGTACCTCCACCAATGTCATCTACTGTATCCGTTACACTCGATGTTGTCTCCTCTACATCAGGGAGAATTGACGCCTATTTACGGACTGTTTCAGAGGACATCTCTGGGACACCCGCAACAACTAACTCCATCACCTCGTGGCTGAAAACTACTTCTCTTCCTCCCGCTCCATCAAGGATATGCTGGTCCTGGGCCTTCTCCATTGCCAAACTGTTACCACCCAACGTCTTGCGGAAGAATGCCTCATATTCTGCTTTGGGACCCTGCAACCACATGGGATCAATGTCGATTTCAACAGTTTCCTCATTTCCCATCCCGCCACATTATTCCCAATCCCATGCCACCAACTCGGCACTACCCTCCTGTTCAACACCTTTCTCATCTATCTGCTGCACCTTCCTTTCCAACATATCACCTTCTCCTTCACCTTTATCTACCTGTTGCTTTCTCAACTACCTTGCCACCCCAACCCCACCCCCTCCCATTTATCTCTCAGCCCCCGGCCCACAAGCCTCATTCCTGATGAAGGGCTTATACCCGAAGTGTCGATTCTCCTGCTCCTCGGATACTGCCTCACCTGTTGTGCTTTTCCAGCACCACACTCTCGACTCTGATCTCCAGCATCTGCAGTCCTCACTTTCTCCTGAGCACCCTAATTGTCCAGAGGGTTGTTAGGAGTTAACCACATTGATGTGGGTCTGGAGTCAAGTGTAGGCCATGCCAAGTAAGGGCAGAGTGGCACAGTGGTTAGCACTGCTGCCTCACAGGATCAGGGTCCCAGGTTTGATTCCAGCCTTGCGCGAATGTCTGTGTGGAGTTTGCACATTCTCCCCGTGTCTGCGTGGGTTTCCTCCGGGTGCTCTGGTTTCCTCCCTTAGTCCAAAGATGTGCAGGTCAGGTGAATTGACCATGTTGAATTGCCCATAGTGTTAGGTGCATTAGTTAGAGGAAAATGGGTTTGGGTGGGTTACACTTTGGAGGGTCAATGTGGACTTGTTGGGCCGAAGGGGCTGTTTTCACACTGTAGAGAATCTAACCTAATCATTAAGTGTTTTCCTGATATTTGACAGTGATTTTGTGGAATGTCAATTCCAGGTTTTTCATTGAATTCAAATTCCTCATTGGCTATGATGAAAATTCAAACCATGTTTCCAGAACATTAACTGGATCTCTTGGAGTAATTGTCTACCTGTTATACCATAAGGCAATGCCATCCCAACATAATTGCTTTTGTATCAGTGCACAATAGCCTGCATCCTGACTAGGGGTTTAATTGGTGTTAATTATTATTGAAATATTATTTGTAAGCTTCACACTATCTGGAAGGAGCGATCACATCCAGGGTGAGATACAATTAGATTACTTTACAGTATGGAAACAGGCCCTTCGGCCCAACAAGTCCACACCGACCCGCCGAAGCGCAACACACCCATAACCCTACATTTACCCCTTACCTAACACTACGGACAATTTAGCATGGCCAATTCACCTGACCTGCACATCTTTGGACTGTGGGAGGAAACCGGAGCATCCAGAGGAAACCCACGCAGACATGGGGAGAATGTGCAAACTCCACACAGTCAGTCACCTGAGGCGGGAATTGAACCCGGGTCTCTGGCGCTGTGAGGCAGCAGTGCTAACCACTGTGCCACCATGCCACCCACAATCCATGTGAGTGTACAGTTTGGGCAATTTGTTAGAAGACAAACAAGAGGCTGGAAGAACACAGCAATCTGGGTAGCATCAGGAGTTGGAAAAGTCAACATTTTGGGTATAACGCTTCTTATGGACTCCACCTCCTGATGCTGCCTGGCTTGCCGTGTTCTTCCAGCCTTCAGCTTGTCTACTTTGATTTCGGGGATCTGCAGTTTTTTTGTCTCTAACTGGGGAATTTGGTGGCAAAGTTGCAAGTTGGTGCAGAGGGCAAGTTATGCATTTTTGGCTTATAGTTTCGATGTTTTTTTTAACAGGATAAAGGCAAGGATCGGGGCCCAAAAAAACAGTGACATCACAGATAAGCCATAAGTTCATTAGTTAGTGATAGCTATTACTTTGACTAGGTTACTTTCAGATTGAAGGTAAAAAGGGGACATATTTACAGGCTATAAATGAAATGACCAGTACATATATTTTTAAAAATCAAATTACTTAGTTCTTAGTTTAAAAAAACTGATTAACTCCTTTGAATTCAGTCAGCTGTTATGGACAGGGAATAAGGAACTTACAAATGGATATAAATAAGTTAGAAGAATGGGCCAAAATGTGGCAGATGGAGCTTAACTTGGATAAGTGTGAGTCATGCATTTTGGTCAGAAAAATGGGAAGGCGACTTATTCTCTAAATGCGGAAGAGACTTTAGAGTGCTCCCATGCAGAGGGATCTGGGTGTCCTCGTTCATGAGTCACAGAAAACTAGCACGCAGGTACAGTAGATAACAAAGTGAAAGGAATGTTAGCTTTTATAGCTAAAGGAATGGAATATAAAGGTAAGGAAATATTGTTGAAACTAGACAAGGAATTGGTGAGACTGCACTGGAGTATTGTGCACAGTTTTGGTCCCCTTATTTGAGGAAAAGTGTAGTGTTTTTGGAGGTAGTTCAGAGGAGGTTCACAAGTCTGATCCAAGAGATGAGGGGTTTGTCAAATTAAGAGAGATTGAGTGGTTTAGGCCTATACTCTGGAATTTAAAAGAATGAGGGAAGATCAAATTGAGGTATTCAAGATGATAAAATGTATGGATAAAATAGACATGGAGTGGATGCTTCCTCTTGTGAGGCATTCTAGGATGAGAGTTCATAGTCTTAGGATAAGGGATAGGAAATGTAAAACAGAGTTGCAGAGAACTACTTCTCCCAGAGGGTTGTGAATCTGTGGACTTCGCTAGCCCAATGTGCGGTGGATGCTAAGAAAGTGAGTAAATTTAAGGAGGAATTCGACAGATTTTTAATAGGTAATGAGTTGAAGGGTTATGGAAAGAAGGCAGGAAACGGGGGGTGTGGAGCATAACAGCCATGATCAAATGGCAGGACAGACTCGATGGACCAAATGGCCTAATTCTGCTCCTATACCTTATGAAGGAGGGTGTGACTGTGAGTGAAGCAGGAAGAAGCATCCAGGAGGTTGTGCTGAAGTAGTCCTGACAAGCCACTGAGCTTGTCTAACGGATTTGAAATTACCTTAAAGGACTGTAGAGAGGATGAGGAAATGGACCAAAGCACTGTGGTACAGGAAGGCATTGAAGAGGTGGGAGAAAAGAAAGCTTAGTTGTAATCGGGGATGGTATAGCCTGGGGAATAGACACTGTTCTCCGTGGCCAGGATCAAGAGTCCAGAAGGCTGTGTTGCCTGCCCAGGTTTAGGATATCTCATCTGGACTGCAGAGGAAACTGGAGTTGGGAGGGAAAGATTCAGTTGTCATGGTCCATGTAGGTACCAACACTATAGGTAGAAAGAAGAAAGAGGTTCTGCTGAGGGAATATGAGCAGTCAGGTGCTAAATTAAAAAGTAGAATCCAAAAGGTAATATTCTCCAGATTACCACCTGAACCATGAGCAAGTTAGCACAGGGACAACAAGATTAAAGAGGTAAATGTGACTTAAAGATTGGTGCAGGAGAAGTGGGTACAAATGTATGGGTCATGGCCAAAAGTACTGGGGAGGGAGGGAGTTTATCTGATGGGACAGGCTTCATCTGATTCATGCTAGGATCACGAGTCCTGGTGAAGCACATAACTATTGGGGAGAGGCTGAAAAGGCTGGGGCATTTTTCTCTGGACCACTGGAGGCTGAAGGATGACCTTCTAGAAGTTTATAAAGTCACAAGGACAATGGATAGGGTAAGTAGTCAAAGTTTTTTCCCCAGAGTAGGGTTGTCCAAAACGAGAGGGCATAGGATTATGGTGAGAAGGGACAGATTTAAAAAGAACCTAAGGGGCAACTTTTTCATGCAGAGGGTTGTGAGTGTATGGAATGAGCTGCCAGAAGATATGGTGGAAACTGGTACAGTTACAACATTTAAAAGATATCTGGTTGTGTATATGAATAGCAAGTGTTTAGAGGGATATGGGCCAAATGCTGGCAAATGAGACTAGATTAGATATGATATCTGATCGGCGTGGACAGATTGGACAAAAAGGTCTGTTTCCGTGCTGCACATCTCTGTGAATTAATGACTCTATGGTTGTGTATAGGGCTGTAAAGTAAACAATAGGGTGTGGCGGGGAGGGAGGTTCAGGGGTCAGTAAGTTTCATGGAAAATGTTAAATTGTGGGGTGGCTCAGCAGAAGTTACTGATGTTTCCAGAACAAGTAAAAAGACAGAGTATGGAAAGGGTCAGGAATCTTAACTTCAGGCAGAGCAGATAAGGGGACAACTATAATAGGGGGGACAGTCAATGCAGGACTGAGGAGGGTCTTGTACTTAAATGCACACAATATATAAAACAAGGTAAACAAGCTTTTAGTGCAAATTGAAATTAGTAGATACGATGTTGTGGCTACCACAGGCATCACAGAGATATGGGCTGCAAGAAGATCAAGCCTAGAAACTAAATATCCAAGGATACATTTTCTATCGAAAGGATGGGCAGAGGGGCGGGGTTGCCCTTTTTAGTAAGAAATGAAATTAAATCGATAGCAAGTGATATAGAGTTGGAAGGGGTAGAATCTATGTTCGTAGATTTGAGGAACCACAAAAGAAGAGATGCTGGGAGTTGTATACAGGGCACCCTGCAGTAGTCAGGATGTGGGAAAGAACATAAATCAGGAGATAGAAAAGGCATGTAAGAAGGGCACTTACAATATTCATAGAAGACTTTAATATGCGGGTGGACTGGGAAAAGCAGGTTGGTAACAGATCTTAAGTAAAAGATTAGATTACTTACAATGTGGAAACAGGCCCTTCGGCCCAACAAGTCCACACCGACCCGCCGAAGCACAACCCACCCAGACCCATTCCCCGACATGTAACACTACAGGTAATTTAGCATGGCCAATTCACCTAACCTGCACATTTTTGGACTGGGGGAGGAAACCGGGGCACCCAGAGGAAACCCACGCAGACACGGAGGCGGGAATCGAACCCGGGTCTCTGGCGCTGTGAAGCAGCAGTGCTAACCACTGTGCCACTGTGCTGTGGAATGTCTACCAGACGGTTAATTTTGGAGCAGCTTGTGGTAGAACCCAGTAGGGAGCAGGCAATTCTGGATTTAGTGACATGTAATGAAGCAGTTCTGATTAGGGAGCTTATGGTGACAGAACCTCTAGGGGCAGTGACCATAACATGATCGAATTTACCCTGCAGTTTGAAAGGGAGAAGCTGGAATCAAGATGTAACAGTACTACAATTGAGAAAAATTGACTACAAAGGCATGAGGGAGGAGCAGGCCAGAGTTAATTAGAAGGGGAGTGTAGCAAGGAAGACAGAGGAGCCGCAATGACAGGGATTTCTGGGGGTAATTCGGGAGGCATGTAGAAATTTATCCCAGTGAAGAGGAAACCTATTAAGGGGAGGTGACCCATGGCTGAGAAGAGAAATCAGGGATAGCATAAAAGCAAACAAAAAAGCCAGGGGTTTGGGAAGCCTTTAAAAACCAGTGGAGGATAATTATAAAAGCAATAATTGAGAGAAGATGAAATATGAGAATAAGCTACCAAATAAAAAAAGCTTCTTTTATATTAGCTTTTTTTAAATATCCAAAAGGTAAGGGAGTAATAAAATGGACATTGTTCCCCATTATTAATTCTCTAGCCTCCTTTTCCAATAGTCTAAAGAAATGGCAGAGGAACTGAGGTACTTTACATCAGTTTTCACAGTAGAAGACACCGGCAGCTTAGCAGAAGTTCAGAAGAGTCAGGGGGCAGAGGTGAGTGCAGTGGGCAACACCAAGGCGAAGGTGCTTGGGCAACTGAAAGGTCTGAAGGTAGATAAGTCGCCTGGACCAAATGTCCAGACCAGAGGTCTGAAGGAGATGGCTGAGGAGATTACAAAGGTATTGGTGTCAATATTTCAAGTGTCAGAGAGGGTCCCAGAGGACGGGAAAATGCTTAACGTAACACCCCAGTTTAAGAAAGGAGGGAGGCAAAAATTAGGAAATTATAGGCTGGTTTGCCAGACCTCAGTCATTGGTAAAGATTTATTCCATTACTAAGAATGAGATTGTGCCGTACTTGGAAGTGCTTGGTAGAATAGGGTTGAGTCAGCATGGCTTTGTCAAGGGGCAGTCATGTCTGACAAATCTGCCAGAACTCTTAGAGGAGGTAATGAACAGGTTAAGCAAAGGAGAGCCCATGGCTATGGTCTGTTTCAAGTTCGAGAAGACTTTTAACAAGGTGCCACACTAGAGGCTGCGAAATAAGATGAGAGCTCATGATGTTAGTGGCAAGATACTGGCCTGGATAGAGGATTGGATGAATTGCAGAAGGTAGAGAGTGGGGATAAAGGTATCTTTTTCAGGATTTCAGCCAGTGACTAGTGGAGTTCTGCAGAAGTCAGTGTTGAGACCACAGCTATTCAGATTAGTCGTTTACAATCTGAACGAAGGGGCTAGGGCATTATTACTAAGTTTGCAGATAACATAAATAGGACAAGTCATACTGAGGAATCAGGGAGACTGCAGAAGGACTTGGACAGACCGGCAGAGTGGGTAAAGAAGTGGCAGATGAAATACAATGTGGGAAAGTTATGCACTTTGGTCGGAAGAGTAGAGACTGAGAGTATTTTCTAATTGAGGAAATGCTTTGGAAATCTGAAACACAAAATGAGTTAGGAATCCTAGTTCAGGATCCTCTTAAGGTTAACATGCAGGCTCAGTTCGTGGTTTGGAAGGCAAATGCAATGTTAGCCTTCATTTCGAGGGTGCTAGAATACATGAGCAGAGATGTACTGGTGAGGCTCTATAAAGTTGTGGTCAGGCTGCATTTGGAATATTATGAGCAGCTTTGGCCCTGTATCTAAGGAAGGATGTGCTGGCATTGTCATTGGTTTGTATTTGATGGCGTTTGGAAGGAGGAGGAGGGATGTGATTGAAACGTGCAGAATACTGAGAGGCCTGGTTGGAGTGCTCATGGAGAAGATGTTTCTGCTAGTAGGAGAGATGAAGGCCTGAGGGCATAGGTTCAGAATGAAGTGATGATCCTTTAGAACTGAGATGAGAATTTTTTTCAGCCAGAGGTTGGTGATTCTAGAACTCTTTGCTGCAGAAGGCTGTAACGGCTAAGTCGAGTGCATTTAAGAGAGTAGTTGACAGGTTCTTGATTTTTTAAGAGGATCAAGCATTTTGGGGAGAATGCAGGATAATGGTGTTGATAAATATATCAGCAAGATGAAATGGCAGAGCAGAACCAATGGGTGGAATAGCCTAAGTATGCCTCTGTAGATTATGGTCTTCTGGAGATATCCTGAGGTTGTATAAGGGCCTTTTTCAAAACCAACCTGTTTATGTCTGTGGCTGATAGTTGAGACACAGGAGAGATGTTGTAGTCTGGATAGGGTGCGTGGATTAAACAGTAATGATTAAACAAGCTATAGTAAAATAATAGCAAATCTAAGGCACTACTTCAGATAAGATCATGGCGATGGAGTAATCATGGAATTAATTTAAAACTAACATGATTATGGTAATGTTTGAACTTTAAAAGCAAGTTAGATTTCCCCAGCGTTCTCATCAATATTTAACTCTGGGTGAATATGGAAAAACACATAATTTATGTCATTAATGCACTACTATTTGTCCAGTATAAATGCAGTTATTTTGTATTAATGGCACGAGCCAAATGCCTCTTGCATTGGTCATGGTCAGTCACAAAGAAAAGAGAGTCACAAGCTTTGAGTAAGCTTCAGAAACTTTGACAGAGCCACCTAGCTTCTTGAGGCTCTAAATACATTGTGACAATTGGGATGATAAAATTGGTAGAGAAATGTTGACATTTGTGTTGCTGTGATTTACAGTAGTAGGAAAAATCTTCTCATTTACACTGAGGAGTTTGACTGTAAATTGTCTCAGTTAATATAGAACCTTTCTCTCTGTAACCACCTTTTTTATTGTGGGGACATGTAATACAAAACTTGTACATAAGGCCCCACAAATAAAAGTGATAAATTACCAAATAATATTTTTTAAAAATCACTGGTTAATCAATGGATTTTATCTTGGACAACTGCAAATGTTGACACTAGAGCATGACCAGAAAGTATGACATTGGAAGGCAAAGCTTCTACAGAGCAAATTCTTGTTGGATTTTTTTTTATAATATGCAGATATGCAAAGTGACTATTGAATAATGCACCAAATTAAGTGTCAAAAAATAAATAAAAACTTGGAAGCGCATATTCCCAGGTTTACCCAACAATAAGATTCTATACCTGAGATTCAGTGTAACCACTTCAAAAATGATGGCTTTGGTGGTAGATCAATGAAATTTGGTACAACCTGCGCTACCATTCTTTGTGTTGCCAGTTGTTTACTTAATGCTTACAGCTTTCCTTGGGATTGTATTGTTGATTGGCAGCTTGCCAGTTGAGAGCAATCCAAGGGTCATTTTTGCTCCGGTTGACATTCTAAGTTGTGAGTGTACTAAAGCACAATGCTATTTAGTTACCGGCAGTGTGTATAGATTTTTTCTCAAGCTGAGCATGAATGGGAAAAACTGAGTTTTACATCACTGATGTATCAGTATATATTGCATTTGAGATTCTCGGTGAGCTAAATTCCCAATCTCAGTGGGATTGATGTGGAGGTGGTGAAAGCATATTGGAAAGAAGTACAATCAAAATCAGGCATCTTAGTGTTAGGTTTCACAGTTGAATGGTTTGTTCATAGAGGGAGTGGTGCCTGCAAGTAATAAGACACAATATGGGAGAAAGTGGAAAGAAAAATAATCTTAACTTTGCACAATTAGATAGCAAAATCCAATATTGAGAACATCAACGAAGCACTTTTTTTCAATGTTAATTAGTTTGCTGTCAAATCTTTAGGAAATCAAGTCCAAACCTGTTTGTGGGATTAAATTAGATATGATCACTATAAATCTGCAAATATTAGCTGAAGGGGCATTTTGCTTAACTCTTGAATGTTGGGATGTTTATGTAAAAATAATAATTTTGCTAAGGGATCCTGTGTACAATTTTGGTATTGCATGTTCCCACAATAAAAAGGTGGCTACAAGGAGAAAAGTTCTCTATTAACTGAGACATTTTACAGTCATAAAGTCCTCAGTACAAATGAAAAATGTTTTCCTACTACTGGACACGCGCCAAATCTAAGTACGAAAGCATGGTCACGTTTGACAGCAAAAACATCATAATGCATAAGAACACAAAAGCACAACAACTAAGAGCAGGAGTAGACCAGGTAGCCCATTGAGCCTGTTCTGCTTTTAGTGTTGATCTTGAGCTTTGATTTCACCTTCTTGACTGCCCCACGTATCCCCCTAATTTTGTGAGAGACCAGACATTTGTCTATCCTAGCCTTGAATGCATTCAACAAAGCAGCATCCACAACCCTCTGTGGGAGAGAATTCCATAGATTCACAACTGTTTAAGTGCAATAATTTCTCCTCATCTCAGTTCTAAGTGATTGACTCATTATCCTTAGACTGTACCCCCATGTTTTAGACTCTCTGACCAGTAGAAATAAGCTCGGTGTGTACCTTATCAAGTCCTTCAGAATTATCTATGTTTCAATGAGATTGCCTCTCATTCTTTAAAACTCCTGAGAAGCGAGTACAGTCAATTTGAACATACATTTTTTATTTCAAAAATAGACTTTATTCATAAAAATATTTAAAGATTCTGTACAGTCTTCACATATTGAGAACAAACAATATGGAACTTGATTCTCTCGACATTTCCTTGAATCCCAAGGCATTTCTTTCTTATGCAAGATACTATTTACATATGTTTGAGGCAAGAGAAGGATTCAATAACTGAAGTCACTATGAACAAACTTTTTTTTTACATTTCAAAAATATACTTTATTCATAAAAAATATTTTTGTATACATAGTTACAAATGCAGCTTGGTTTGTAAAGTAGCATATCAAGGAAACAAACATTTGACTCTATCTAAACAAACCAAAAACATCTCTTCCACATACAAGATTATGTTTACATACATGAGTCACTAGGAGTGTCCAATAACTGAGTGGAGCTCCACTGAACTTCAGCCGGAAAACCTCAGGCTATAGTCTTTCCCCACTGCACCTTGGTAGCAGCTGCCCCAAGCTTTAGTGCATCCCTCAGTACTGAGGTTCAACTAACTTTGGTATTTTGAAGGATGGGACTGGCCTCCTTGACGTGGAAGTAATTGGACCATTCCATATCACCTGTCCATTGTGGAGAAATTTGCAAAGTAAAACACTTTGATCACAAGTCCATCAGAGAGTAGTCAGCTTCCTTGAGACCCTGTGAGTAAAGGAGAGAATAGTTCCTCTCACGTGGTTCACTGAACAGACTGCCAAAGTAATTTGGCAGAATGCCTCACCACCAGAACTTTGCAACAAGCACCAAAACATCGCTTGGCTGGTGGTAAGAAGGGCACTACTCGTGAGATCCTTCATGTATACCTGGTCAGTCTGAACCACCATTTTCTGCCCTCGAAGCAGCTTTGGGGGGGGGGGGGGGGCTAGAGACTGTCGCACATCTTCTTCTGGAATGTGCCTTTGCAAAGGTCAGTGTGAACACAACTGCAACAGAGTGAGATAAAAAACTGAGTGGGTTATTGACTATGCTGTTGGAAATTTGGTGCAAAGGGGGACAATGACACTTTAAAATAACATTAACTGCAAATGATAAACTGTCCAGTGTAAGAAGTAAATGGGAGATGTTAAAGCCTGTGGATCAAGAGGCCTACCTTCAGTGGAGTTATGTCACAAACTATAGTGAGTGCAGGAAAAGCAGCTGATTGGTAGGATCAGTGAATATTTTTAGACATAGAGTGGTACAGCATAGAAGTGGACCCTTTGGTCCAACTCGTCCATGCTGACCAGGTATCTTAAATTAATCTAATTCTACTTGCCGACATTTGACCCATATCCATCTAAATTGTTCCTATTCATATACCGATCCAGATGTCTTTCAACTGTTGGCATTTTACCAACCTCTACCACTTCCTCTGGCAGCTCATTTCATATATGCACCACCCTCTGTGTTAAAAAGTTTCCCTTAGGTCCTTTTCCTCTCTCACCTTAAACCTATGCCCTCTAGTTTTAGACTCCCCGCGCTAGGGAAAAGACTTTGCCTTTCACCCTATCTATGGATGTAGGTTTGCTCGCTGAGCTGAGAGGCTCATTTTCAGACATTTCATCACCATACTAGGTAACATCTTCAGTGTGCCTCCGGACGAAGCACTGCTGCTGCATTTATATGTTTGGATTTCCTTGGGTTGGTGATGTCATTTCCAAAGGTGATGTCATTTCCAACGGTGATGTCATTTCCTGTTCTTTTTCTCTGAGGGTGGTAAATGGGGTCCAGGTCAATGCGTTTGTTGATAGAGTTCTGGTTGGAATACTATGTTTCTAGGATTTCTCATGCGTGCCTCCATTTGGCTTGTCCTAGCATAGATGTGTTGTCCCAGTCAAAGTGGTGTCCTTCCTTATCTGTATGTAAGGATACTGGTGAGAGAGAGTCATGTTGTTTTGTGGTTAGTTGAAGTTCATGTATCCTGGTGGCTAGTTTTCTGCCTGTTTGTCCAATATAGTGTTTGTTACAGTTCATGCAAACTATCGTCAGGAGGCTCACTGAAGATGTTAACTAGTATGGTGACGAAATGTCTGGAAATGAACCTTCCAGCTCAGTGAGCAAACCTACATCCAGAACCTCAACCTGAGCTACAAATATTCTCAAAACTTGCTCACCCTATCTATGCCCCGCATGACATTAAAAACCTCTATAAGGCCACTTCTCACCCTCTGACACTCCAGGGAAATTAGCAGAAGTCTATTCAGCCTCTCCCCACAGCTCAAACTCTCTGACCCTGGCAACATCCTTGTAAATCTTCTCTGAACCCTTCCAAGTTTCACAACAGGTCTTTTAAATAAAACTAAGGACTTTAGTTGGTGTTTAAGTCTCCAATATGTTTCCTCCTTTTTTCTAAAAAAAATGCTTAAATATTAGATTCATACTGGTGACTCTTTTTCTTTTATTATTCTTTTCCCATCTAAAATTCCATCCCATATTTTGGTCTCTTCATTGAAGTAAAATGTTGAGGCCCAAGCACTGATCCTTCCAGCACATCACTTGTTACATCTTGCTAATGGGAAAATTACCAATTTATAGCTGCTCTCTGCTTTCTGTTAGTTAGCAACTTTTCTGTCCATGCTAATATGTCACCTCCTACTTACATCATGAGATTTGTTTTCTATAATAACTTTTAATGTGGCACTTACCAGATTGTCTTCTACCAGTTCCCCTTTATGTAAAGCACGTTATTTTTTCAAAGAACTCCAATAAATTGGTCAAAAATGTTTGCTTTTTACAAATGTTAGGAATTTGGGTTCCCTTTGAAACTGAGTTATTTTAGTATTCTATATTTAGTATTTCCTGTGTAGCATGAGACTCATTGAACTGTTACAGTCATAAGTAGCCTTCTGCAAAGGTAAACAAATTATTTATCAGGCAACATATTACTCTATTGTGAATGTAATGTTTTGGAATATAAGAAGTCATTGTTCTTGGAAGGAATAAAATCTAACCTTCAAATAGAGGTGGGCACAGGGATAAAGATCATCCTGATATTACGAATGACTGCCCATGGTCATTGGCTCAGAGATTTTAGACAGGTGATTGGGCACAGCATCGGTTGCCAGTGCTAAAATAAGGATATTGAAAAGAATGGGGGAAGAGAGAATGAGAGGATCCAGGGGAATGAGCCACCCAACTTATTACAGATGCTTTGTCTATAGATAAAGAACCTTTTAATTTAATTTTTATTATTTCTGTTCCCTGCAATGATCTTCTTCATTAGCGTGCATTTTTTGTTAAAATCTCTGCCCTTCTCTTGCCATTACCACAGTGCTAAAATATACCAGTGATTGACCATTTCTAAATCTCCCTTCACAAAAGCCCTTGCTCCACTTTACCTACAGCTCTAATTGTACTGTTGGTCACTGGTCTGGAACTGAGGTTTCTTTAAGCTCCAGAGCTTCACCAGAAAGCTTAGCAATACCCATTGCAAAAGTGGGCGATATAAGTTCACCTTCAATGGATAATCATCTAGAATTACTCTAGTTTCCTGATTAAAAGGAACCAGCAGGTATATAGCACTGAGTCTAACAGTCTGAATTCCAGAAACTATTATTTCTGTTACAATACACTGCTCTAAACCTGTAGTTTTTTTTTCAGCTAACCACTTTTGGTGTCTTAAGGTGTTTTCCCGTCTCTAACAGTCTGCTGTCTTGGGGAAAGGTAATTTGCTATAGGTTGAGCCTATCTAGCAATCAATGAAAGAGGATACACTACTGTAGAGTATGTACAAAAGATGCGTTTTTTTAACAGAGGTTTAGGTATTGCAGCAACAATACATATACATTTGGTGAGATATACTTACGAATACATAAGAAAACTGATACAGATACCTCTACTTCCTTGGAAAGCTAGAGTAGATCTCCTTATCTCCTACCACAGACTGAGTGAAATTAGTATAATGGATTGAACATATTAGCTAGTTTTGACAAGATTTGTAGCTCAGGTTGAGGTTCTGGATGTAAGTTTGCTCGCTGAGCTGGAAAGTTCGTTTTCTGACATTTCATCACTATACTAGGTAACATCTTCAGTGAGCCTCCGGTGAAGCACTGGTGGTATGGCCTGCTTTTAATTTATGTGTTTAAGTTTCCTTCGGTTGGTGATGTCATTTCTGGTGGTGATGAAATTTCCAGTTCTTTTCCTCAGGGGAGGGTAAATGGGATCCAATCAGTGTGTTCTGGTTGGAGTGTCATGCTTCTAGGAATTGTCGTGCATGTCTCTGTTTGGCTTGTCCTCGGATGGATGTGTTGTCCCAGTCGAAGTGGTGTCCTTCCTCATCTGTATGTAAAGATAGTAGTGAGAGAGTGTCATGTCTTTGTGAGGAAGGACACCACTTTGACTGGGACAACACATCCATTCTAGGGCAAGCCAAACAGAGACATGTGCAAGAATTCCTAGAAGCATGGCACTCCAACAGGAACGCTATGAACAAACACATTGACTTGGATTCCATTTGCCACCCCCTCAGGAAATGACATCACCATGAGAAATGGCATCACCACAGGGAATGCCATCACCAACCCAAGGAAACGTAAACATGTAAATAAAAAGAGGGTCATACCACCAAAAAGGGACACTGGAGGCACACTGATGATGTTACCTAGTATGGTGACAAAACATCTGAAAATGAACCTTCCAGCTCAGCGAGCAACCTTACATCCAGGATGGAACATATGTTACATGAACATTAACCTTATGTATCAAGAACAACTAACGGTGCAAAAAGATTATCTGCTGTTTCCTAATTTCTTTTGTCTAATACTTTAAAATAATATAAATCATATCTATTCCACAAATTAAGGAACTTGATTGGTTAATTTTTTACTTTTTGTAAATTATAGAAAATCCCACAATGACCAGAAAATCTGTTTTATTGTGTTGGTTGCATTTATGTATACTTAGGAAGAACTGAGAAGAATGCTCCAGCTGTTCTTCAAAACAGTTTAGTAGGAGCTTTTACTGTCACATTAGATGACAGATTTTCGATTCAAAAGACAGCATCTGTAACAGGAGAGCACTTCCTCAGCATTGGTGCACTTATTTAGATTTTGTACTGAAATCCCTGGGGAGATCTCAAGCTCACAATCTTCAAGAGGTGTGACAGCTGCCAGGTGGGTTCCAGTTGACAGGATTCTAATATGAGAAAGGATATGACAAGGTGGAATCCTGAGTGATTTATTTCTTCTCTTCTTGACCCAAGACCTCTCCTGTCACCAACACTGGCCGAGACCACTTAACACTAGTAATAATCGATCATTACCTAGGTTCAGCTTGGACACTAGATCCAGTGCCCATAATTACCTCATGATTCTCAACCCTCAAAACAGTGTGCCCAATAGCCAGAATACTTTCCATGCACAGGATAGTTTGAAAACTGAGAAATAAATGAAAAGCAGAAGATAGATTTTGCATTTTTATAAGTCAAAACTTTTTATTTGTTTGACCTGCCCCATTTAAGCTTCCAAGACGTTGCTCAGCCATTTAATTTTGAATGATTTGGAAATAGGCAAAATGGTGAAGCAGTGCTGGTTGCCCTCTTCTTTTACCCCCCCCCCCAACTGTAAAATTGTGGTTGACTTCAATCCCACCTTGAGACACAGAGATTTTGAGTAACTTTCTGGAATAGGTACATCTCTGCTTTCCAAGCTGTCACTTAGGTGATATTTCTGCCATTAGCCACCCTTTCAGTTAATTCCTTTCCAGGCATTAATCCTATGTGCAGAGAAATAATTTGCAGTGTTTTTCTCAAACTTGCCCTTCACAGCTGTGTACCTGTGCACTCTTGGCTGTATCAAAGACAGCCAAATTGTGTGGCAGGCAGTATCAGTCATATTCTATTGAGAAAGAGTTTGTTATACAGATGGGAAACAGCGCCATCAGCACAACTCATCCTTGTCGTCCAAACTAATCGCGTTTTTCTGTGTTTGGCCCATATCCTTCTAAACCTTTCTTATTTACCTGTCCAAATATCTTTTAGATGTTGTAATTGTATCCATCTCTACAACTTCCTTTGGCAGCTAGTTCCATATATGCACCACCCTTTGTATGGAAAAGTTGTATCTCAGGGCTCTTTCAAATCTTTCCTC
Source organism: Chiloscyllium plagiosum (assembly GCF_004010195.1). Classification (NCBI taxonomy): domain Eukaryota; kingdom Metazoa; phylum Chordata; class Chondrichthyes; order Orectolobiformes; family Hemiscylliidae; genus Chiloscyllium; species Chiloscyllium plagiosum. Next base: position 64,754,924 of record NC_057722.1, on the reverse strand, counting down.
TCTCACCTTAAACCTATGTCCTCTAGTTTTGGCCTCCCTACCCTGGGGAAAATAACTTGACTATTCATCTTATCTATACCCCTCATGATTTTATAAAATCTCTATAAGGTCACCCCACAGCCTTCTACGCTCCAGGGAAAGAAGCCCCAATCAATCCAGCTTTTCCTTATAACTCAAATCGCCCATCCTTGTCACAGTACTCCAAATGTGGCCTTACCAATGTCTTGTACAGCTGTAACATGATGTCCCAATTCCTGTAGTCAGTACTCTGACTGATGAAGGCAAGCGTGCCCAAATGGCTTCTTCCCCACCCTGTCTACCTGTGATGCCATTTTCAAGGGACTATGTATCTGAACCTATAGGTCTCTTTTTGACAACACTCCCTTGGACCCTACCATTAACTGTGTAAGTCCTGCTCTGGTTTGTCTAATCAAAATGCAACATCTTGCATTTATTTGTAATGAACTCCACCTGCCATTTCTTTGCTCTCTGGCCTAGTTGATCATGCTCCTATTGTACTCTTAAATAGCTTTCTTCACTATACCACAATTTTGATTTCATCCAAACATTTTCTAACCATTCTTTCTATATTCTAATCCATATCATTTATATAAATGATGAACAACAATGGACCCAGCACCATTCCTTGTGGCACACCGCACATCACAGGCCTCCAGTCTGAACAACAGGCCTCCAGTCTGAACAACAATCCTCTACCATCACCCTGTGTCTCGTGCCGTGAAGCCAATTTTGTATCCAACTGGCTAGCTCTCCCTAGATCCCATATGATCTAACTTTACTAACAATTCTACCATGTGGAACCTTGTCGAAGTCCATATGTGATGTGGAGGTGCCAGTGTTCGACTGGGGTGGACAAATTTAAAAATCATACAACACAAGGTTATAGTCCAACAGGTTTATTTGAAAGTACAAGCTTTTAGAGTGCTGCTCCTTTGTCAGGTAGCTAGTGGGGCAGGTAGATAGGACACAGATTTTATAAGTAAAAGATCAAAGTGTCATACAACTAGGCAGCACGGTGGCTCAGTGGTTAGCACTGCTGCCTCAGACTACCAGGGTCCCAGGTTCGATTCCAGCCTCGGGTGACTGTTTGTGTGGAGTTTACACATTCTCCCCGTGTCTGCGTGGGTTTCCTCCGGGTGCTCCAGTTTCCTCCCACAGTCCAAAGATGTGCAGGTCAATTGGCCATGCTAAATTGCCCGTAGTGTTAGGTGCATTAGTCAGAGGGAAATGGGTCTCGGTGGGTTACTCTTCGGAGGTTCGGTGTGGACTGTTTGGGCCATAGGGCCTATTTCCATACTGTAGGGTATCTAATCTAATCTAAAAAAACTGATGCAATGTATTAGACAAATCTAGATGGCTGTTAAGTCTTTCATCACTTAGAATGGGGATGCAGATTTCGATTGATTAATATGTAAATCCTACAATTTCTTCAAGTCACAGCCCTGAGATAACTTAAGGCTTTATCAGTGGATAAAGAAAGGTGACATCTCAGTTCAAACAATGCACCAAAGGTGAGGTTACAATCTGTCTGTTTCCTAACCTGGAGTCAGACTGGTTTTATTTCCAATGTAGGAATTTATAAAATGTCACATTGACTGACTGTCTATAGATTAATGTGTCTGCAAATGCAAATTCACCCCATAGACCTTTATGTGTGTGTGTGAGAGAGAGGCGGTGCCCCGAGAGCGTGTACATCCCCACAACTCCATTGGACTATATCCAAGTGTTATATGATGTGTACTGGGGTCCATCTAGCCAACATCTAACACCCTCCCTTCATCTATCATTTTCGCCACCCCTCCAAACACCTCAATCAACTTGCTGAGACATGATCTCCCATGAACAAAGCCATGCTGACTACCCCAAATCAGTCCTTGCCTTTCCAAATGTATGTATTTCCACTTTCTCATAATCCCAACAAAATACCCAGTACTGACGTTAGGGTCACAGGTCTCTAGTTCCCTGACCTTTCCTTGCAACCTTTCTTAAATGAAGCCACAACATTAGTCACCTTCCAGTTTTCCAGCATCTCACCCGTGGCTGTCAATGATATACATATCTCTTCCAAGTCCCCCCGCAATTTCTTCCCAGCTTCCCATAATGTTCCAGTGATCGGATCTCAGTGATATATCTGCCTTTATGGATTTTAAGACCTCCAGTACCTCTTCTAAATGTGGACTCTTCAAGGCACCACTGTTTATTTCCCCGAATTCCCTGGCTTCCGTAGCTTTCTCCGCAATAAATACTGAAGAGAAATATTTGTTTAGAATCTCGCCCATCTCCGGTGACTCCACACATAGGTGATCCTGTTGGGTCTTTAAGGGGTCCTATTCTCTCCAAAGTTAGTCTTTTGCTCTAAATATACTGGTATAATCTCTTTGGATTCTACTTTACTCTATCTGCCAAAGTTTTTTGCCCTCCTGATTTCCCTCTGAAGTGTACTCTTATCCGCCCTATACTCCTCCTTCATTTGATCCCAGGCATCCCTTAATCTCCCCAATCAACTTTTGAAACTTCCTGTGTAATACCATCAAAATTGGTAGTACATCTGCCAACCTAGTGGGGGATGAATGCTATTTTCAAAGCAGACATTCTCCACGTGCCATCTGATAGTATTTTCTAAGGATGTTGATGCTGTGACAAAAAGTACAATATCTTGATTGTTGTTTCCATTTGTCTTCCTGGGCAGGTGGAAATAGGAACAGTTACAGAATACTAATGTAATTCAGAAAGAGTAGTTTAACCAGAGGCAAAAGTTATCACACCTGAGCATGCTGGGCAACGTAGCTATATATTTTTATGAGTAAATAAACAGATTTAAGGGATTTTGTCACATGGATTTGGCACTGCTGTCTGTGTGCAGACTACAGCTGAGATCAGATGAGCAGTAAAACCCTGGCCAGCTTTCGAAAAGGATTCAAGAGATGCACAGATGTGGTGTTTTCTCATGCTTGGAATCCCCTCAGCCATGTCCAGAGAAAAATCAGACACCAGAATGTAAATTAATGTCCAGTGCACTAATTTGGATTACTGGTTTTGCCATTATCACTATAACTCTCTATGAGACCTTTCTCTGTCTTCAATTCCTGATTTCCAAAGGTGTGACCAGTGGTTGTACCTTAAGCTGTCTAGGGCCTGAAGTTTGGAATTCCTTTCCCAAACCTCTCCATAGTATTCTTCCCTCCTTAAAGCTTTTGGTCACCCGTGGTGGTGATGATGGTGGCTTAATGGTAACACCTTGTGATAGTTCTGCTGTGTTAAGTGTGCAATATGCCAGTTGTTGTATTGAAATCAATGCAAAATTTGTCATTATCCATACCCACATCCCCGCATCCAGCAAAACATAATTCAAGCCAACAATAGGAGAGTTGAGCACACAGACTATACAAATTTCAAATCAGCCATAAATCATCAATCACCTCACCGGTATGAATCCCAAAGGATGAATTGGAGAGACTGGAGGAGCTAGGCTTGTTCTCCCAAGAACAGAGAAGACTCAGTGAATATTGTACAGAAGGAGACAAAGTCATTTGAAAAGTTGCACTCAAATTTAGAGAAACTGAAAAGATTTGGTAAACAGAAAAGAGATCTAAATAATTGGCAAAAGCATGAGAGGGTTGGACCAAAGGGTCTGTTTCCGTGCTGTACATCTCTATGACTCTGAGAGACTAATTGAAGGAAAACAAATGCAGTGAGTGCTGTGTTTTAGAATAGACTGTCGTTTTTGTAGTATTTCACATAGTGTGGGCATCACCATCTAGGCCAGCACTCAATGCCCATCCTAATTGAAAAGATTGTGGTGAACAGCCTTTGAATCACTGCAGCTTGTTTGGGTAGGTACACCCATGATGCTGTTAGAGAGTATTTCAACCTCCTGACAGTGAAGAGATGGTACGTGGTTCCAAATAAGGATATTGAGTGGCTTGGAGGAGAACTTGCAGGTAATTATGTTCCATCTATCCGCTGCTCTTGTTCCTCTAGGTTCAGCTTCGAATCAGTGCTAACCAGATTCTTTATTGTGGGAAAATGGTCGTTGCCTGGCATTTGCATGGCACAAATGTTACTTATCACTTACCAGTCCTGGTCATTCTGTGTACACATACGGACTGCTTCATCATCTGTGGACTTGTGACTGGTCTTCTTAATGTATGATAGAGGGAAGGTCATTGATGAAACAGTTGATAATGGTTGGGCCTAGGAACTGTGAGCCTGTCAGGATGGTAGTAGGAACTCAAAAATTATTTTGGATAAATACTTAAGGAATAAATGTGAAAGAGCAGGGGAATGGACTAATTGGGTAGCACCACTAAGGTGTTGGTACTGTTATGATGGGCCCCTTTTATGTTGCTTTCATTCTGTAATTCCTTTACATCTACAGTTAAACCTTTTGATTGCTGAGATTAGAACCAGGGATATGGAGGATGGTATCTGCGGATTGTTCCAATGTGTTAATTCCCAGATAATTTTCTTAATGTTTATTTTCACTAAAATGGAGAAGTTAATGATGAATTGTTAAACTTGTTTTCGAAGTCTACCGATCAGGTAGTTTCTATACACCACATTTGTCATACAAATGACATGGATCCAGAAACTCATTGGCAGTGGTAAAGAGGTTCTGTGTGTCAGCTTGTAAAAATGTTCTGGCGCACAGCTTTTCACAGTGTGATAATGAACTCCAGTAAATCATCACTGTTTTTTTTGCTGCACTTAATTATCACTGTCTGGGTCCATTCCAAAAACCAGGGAATAGTTCCAAGTTCTAAGCTGTTCCTGACTTCGCTCCAAACTCGCAATACTTCAGCTGGTCTTCTGAAATATACTGGATTGACAAAACATAAGAGCTAGGCATGGGAGTAGGCTGCTCAAACGTGCTTTGTCATGCAGTAGTATCATGGCAACTCAACTTGTTTTCCTGTCAGACCTCATTATCCCCTGATTCTTTTAGGATCCCAAAGCCCATCAATCTCAGTCTTGAATATACTCAGTAACAGCATTGGCAGCTCACTGAAAGGAAATTCAAAAGTTTCACAACCCTTTGACTAAAGAAATATCTTCTCATTCTCAGTCCTTAAGTGGATGAGCCCGGAATTCTAGAAAATCTGGACTTCCGAAATCTCTAATCTCGAGTGCAACCGAGGGAGAAACTGTCTCTCGGCATCGGCCCTATCAAGCCTTCTTGAAATATTGTATGTTTCAATGACAATGAACCATTGTATGCTCTAGTATTGGTTAAGTATATGGAAAACTCACTTGGTATAGGAAATTTACAGAGCAATGAACATGATCAGTATGAGTGAAATATGTCTGGTCATAAGATCATAATCATTCTGATTTGATGAACAGCTATCTAAATATTGTGTGACAATGTCAAATGCATGAAAGAAATCAGCAACCCATTTTACAATGTCTGATTTTTATTTCCATGGAAGGCACAGGTGGCAAGGTTGAATTGCCTGAAAAAGATAGGGTTTTTGATAACATATTGTTCTTTGAGAGTGATTTCAGTGGAAAGGGCAGCCGGTTATCACCATTTAGATGTAGCTGGATGTCCACAATTCCCCCTTGTCAGTGAAGATGGTGAGGAATGTACGTAAATTGTCCCCATTTTGCTATCTTTCAGCTTTGAAGCCTCGCATCTCTGAAATTTGTAACTAATGTGCTGATTGAAGCTGTGCAGTGACCAGCCATGGAAAATGACCAAAGTACAACAACATCAACCACTACGACAACAATCAGCACGTCGCCCAGGACACAGGCACCACAAATATCTGTCTACAGCAGCTCTGACAGACAAGCTGTTCAAGTATGTAGCTGTGATATTGTTTGGTCTAAATGATTCTACTGCAAACGTCCTGATTTGTGCACAGTGAGATTACAACTGAGATGGAGGTCACAGGAGAGGCAAAGCTTTATATAGAATTTATGTTGCATATGTGGACTAAATATACACTGCATGGACTATATTTTTTGTTTGCTGAGTTGATTAGAAGCATATCCATATAATTATAGTGCCCAGTTACACAGCAACCACCATCTACCTTCAGCAAAAACCTTCTGCCATGCAATGAAGTAGTAACATCTGTTTTTGACTTGGGGTCATATTCTTCCAGTTATACGTTTCCAAGTTTCGTTAGCTGCATAACATGAACAAAGAGAGAAAGAACTTGCATTTCTGTAGTGCATTTCATGTCCCAGAGTGTTTTAAGACCTTTGAAATATGGTCACTGACATGAAACAGGGAACACAGCAAGCTCCCATAAACTGTATCAAGATAATTAGACAGATAATCTGGTATTACTGATTGTGTTTGAAAGATGAATGTCGCCCATAGCATTGGGAAGAATTCCTCTTGTTTTCTTTAAACTAATCCCACCCAGTCTTTTTACATCAGTCACCATCCAGATGGAAATATATTGTGTCACTGGGTCAAAATCTTGCAACTCCCTCTCTAACACCATCGTAGATGTGCCCAGAACAAATGGATTAGAGTGGTTTAAGGGGGCAGTTCACCACCACCCTCTCAAAGGCATCCAGAAATGGGTAATAAATATGCCCACATTCCATGAGTGATTTATTTCTAAATCAGCTGAAAAGACATACAAGCTCTTGGTTATAAAATCTTGTCTCAAAGGCACTCCTGACACTCAGCCCACCCTCAGTTTTGCATTGGGTACATTAGCCTGGATTTCTTGTTCAGTCACTGTAGGGGAGCCTGATCCTTCTGACCTAAAGGGCATACCACTTATATAACCACAGTTGACAACTGGATAATGGGATATAGTTAGAAATAACCATAACCAGGGCAGACCCTTCATTTTTTTAATGCCAGTAATTTCTGAGCGTGGAGGAATGGTGTGACAGGCTCCCTTGGTATCAGTTGCTTTATAAACATTTTAAGTTACTAGTTTCCATCTTCCCCTCGAGTTTGTTATTTGAGTCCAGTTTCTGTATTAGCGAAGTTATTTCCACAGCAACTAAGTTATAAACCAATCTGTACCAGTGGGAATGTATGTACAGTTTGTGTGGGTGTACTTTTTAATATTTACAGTCTTTCCAGGATTATAGAGCAGGTTTTAGGTCCAGAAATAACAAAGGTTCCAAATTTGCCACATTCATCAGTCCTTTTCATATTAGGTTGGGGATGGTTTAGGGAGAATTCTTTGTTAATGCTGTGGTTAGTAATATTGTGATTATAACTAAACATTACTTTGAGAGAGAACATGTATCATCTTGAGATTTTTGTTTGCTCTTGATGAGAGCTGTTTTCAGTTATTTCCCATGGATACAATTAGTTGATCTTCAAGTGAAGACCTACATTCAAATGTCTGAAAATTCAGAATTTTTTTTTCTCTCTAGTTTGAAGGAAACAAGTTATTGAGTTCAACGGGTTATTGAGAGATCTGTTTTATTCTCAGTGACCAGAGCTAAGACACGTGATCTAATGGAAAGGCAGAACAGGTTCAAGTGGTCGAATAGCCTCCTTCTGTTCCTAGTCTTTTAATCCTTAAATGCCCGTGAAGTTCATTACTTTTTTTCTAGTTGAGAACAGGGTTGAAGGTCAACATTAATGGCTAGAACAGGTCATTTTAGGCCTGAATTTCAATAATTACGATTTGGAGGAGCCGGTGTTGGACTGAGGTAGACAAAGTTAAAAATCACACAACAACAGGTTTATTTGGAAGCACTAGCTTTCGAAGCGCTGCTTCTTCATCGGGAGATTGTGGAACAGGACCATAAGAGACAGAATTTAGAGCAAAAGATTACAGTGTCGTGCAGCTGAAATGATATGTTGAACAAACCTAGACTGTTAAGTCTTTCATCTTTTAGAATGAGTTTGCTGGTTTTGGTTCTTTAATATGTAAATCCCAGAACTTCTTTTAAGTCACATTCTCAGGATAACTTAAGGTTTTAGAACAAAATGTGACATCTCAGCTCAGATGATGCATTAAAGGTGTAAGGTTAGAATCTGTCTGTATCCCAGTCTTGAATCAGACTGGTTCTATTTCCAAAGTGGAATTTACAAAATATTACATGGATTGACTGCCTGCAGGTTCTGCATTTTTTGAGCAAACTAGAATGTATCTGCAAATGTAATTCTGCAAATACAAATTCACCCAATAAACTTATATGTGTGTGCGCATGCAGGAGAGAGAGAGAGACAGACAGACAGACAGAGTAAGTATGTGCATGTGAGAGAGTGTGTATTTGCGTGTATACAAACTTGGTAAAGTTTGTATGCAAGTGTGATGGAGTATAAGTCTGTGAAAGTGTGCATGCATGGGTGTGAGTGGGGGTATGGTGTATGTGTATTCGTATGAGAGAGAGCTTGTATATGAGAGAGGATCTGCGTGCATATGTAAAAGTGCATGTGTGTGTGTGAGTGAAAGAGAGTGTACAGTGCAGTGGGGTCACCTGTAGTGTGACATGAATCCAAGGTCCCAGTTGAGGCCATCCTCATGGATACAGAACTTGGCTATCAGCCTCTGCTCATTGTTGCCTGTCCCAATGTCCACCTTGGAGGATAGTCACCCGAAGGTCCGAGGCCAAATGCCCTGACTGCTGAAGTGTTCCCCAGTGTTGAGTGATTTTTAACTTTTTTAATAATTGCACAGCATACATATCGGATCCTGTAAGGATGCAACAATTATGAATGACTGACCAAATAAATCTTTGATTGGGAAATGCTCCATGATTGACGTAGTACGATGAGTTATATCATTGTCGTTCTTTGAAGGTGGTATATTGAGAGTAGTGAGTGAAGCAGATAGAATCTTGGTCTTCGTAAGTAGGGGTGCTGAGTGAAAAAACAGAAAAGTTGTGCTGAACCTTTTCAAAGCTCTGGCGACGGCCCAACTAAAGTATTATGTCTAGGTCTAGTCACCACCTGGAAATTTGTGGAAGTCCTTGAGAGGTTGAAGAGAGGATTTACCAGAATGGTTCATAGGCTGGAGAGCTGTTTGTTTCAGGGTCGGATTGAAAAGGCCCAAGCTGTTCTCATGGAGCGAAAGAGATTGAAGAGAACTTTGATAGATGGATATAAGATTATGACAGGCTTAGATAAAGTAGACAAGAGAAAAACTCTTGTCGTCGTAGACGATACAGATTTAAGATTTTGGGCAAAAGATGCAGGTGGTATTTGAAGAACAACTTATTTACAAAACAAGTGGCAATGACTTGGATCCCATGAGGGTAGTGGAAATGGAGAGGATGAATGATATTAAAAGGAATTTCATGAGCATTTGAGGGAAATAAGCTTGCATGTCCATGAGACTGAGAGAAAGAATGTGGCTGATTGGATTACACCACATGGAGCAAGCACATGCCCAATGGATCAGAAAACCTTTTGGTATTCTGTAAGTGACTCTGTGACTGTCATGTTTAGGTAGCAGCAAACTTACACATATACATGGGAAATGAGAGAAGAGTTTGCCCATTGAGCCTGCTCCAACATTCAGCATCATCATGGTTGATCTTCGGCTTCACTCCACTTGCCTGCATAGTCTTAATATGTTTGGATTCCCTAAGAAGCCAGCTATCTTCCCTATCCTAGCCTTAAATTTACTCCATAACTGCCTAGATTAGAAAATTCAAAAGTTTCACAACACTCAAAGTACTCAAACCTTTATTTCAAAAATCTGCAAGTTATTCACAATTCTACATTAACTTACTTTAACATTTCTAACATACGTATCTGTGCTGAAACATTGTCCTGACAAAGCTGGAGGTTCAGTTCTTTGAGGAGCTTAACACTACTGTCAACAGAATTCCTAAGACAAGACCACTTTTACTGTGGATTTCACTGCAAGGGTGGACATGGATCATGGTGCATGGCTGCTTGACCTCAGTTATGTCCTATGAAAAATAAATGAACATGGGCAGAGACTACAAGCTTTGCTGCTACCTTGAGCTTTATGTCACAGATTCAGAACAAATTGTGCCACAAGGTTTTGTTACGGACCAGATACAACCCCCTTAAAATATTTTAAGAAGATAGTCCAGACCCTCACATTTTCTAATTTTACAGGCAAACGTGAAGCGCCATGTTCCAGATACAATGAGACTGGTCAAACTATTCAACGTTAAACAAGAACACAATTTATATAAACACTATAGTTAAAATACAAACAGAAGAAATTGGAGTAACAAACGCAATTGGAAAGCTTAACTGAACAATAGATGCAATAATTATACTAATTAACTGTTCCAATATAGTAACATCCCATTAACCTTTGGAAAAAAGGCAAATTCAGACACAGATTCTAACATGCAGTTCTTCAATCCAGGAACAAAAACAAATCGAGAAAATTCAGAGAGAGTAGCGGACAGGAGACATCTACTGAAGTTTCCAACTTGTTGAGACCCCAGCAGCTTCTGATGCTTCTGAAGAACTGAAACCCAGAAAATCAAAAGCCTGAAATCTGAGAGCTTGCCACACCCATGCATTAAAAAAATTCCCAAGACCTCCCAAGCTATTTACTCAAGTGGTCTTAACTGCCCCTTTGCACCTCTAGTTCAATCTTTCTGTCTTAAAAGAGCCTCAAAATAAAGTTTCTAACATAATTATCTGTGCTGAAACATTGTCCTGACAGAGCTGGAGGTCATCACAATTTCCTGGAGACATCCATGACTAAACATTGGCATCGGCTGGACTTTCCAAACCCATAACCACTGCCATCTGGAAGGGCTGATGGAAACACCACCACCTGCAACTTCCCCTCCAAACCACTCACCATTCTCGAAATTCATCACCATTGCTTCAGTGTCAATGGGTCAAGATCCTGAGATTGTGGGTCTATGTACAACAAATAGATTGCAGGAGTTCAGGAAGCTAGCTCATGATTCACCTTCTCAAGGGCAATTGAGGATGAGCAATAAGCCTTGGCCCAGCCAGCCATAATCACCTCCCATAAATGAATTTTTAAAAAAAGCATTAGCATCCCTTACCTTTCAGGGCAGGGTTGGCTGAGAATCACTCACTGAAAGAATAATGTTACATACTCATGTGGTATTGGAAGGGTTCAGAGGAAACTCATGCAGGGGGTAAGCTTTGCCAGAGAGATTCTGTTAACATCCTTTCAACACCTGCAGCTGCCAATTACATACTGCAATCGAGTTCCCTGCCCGGTCTGCTCAAGGACAAGACTTTTCATTCAAAGCAGAAATGTTTCAATGAATCAATGTGAGCTGTTCTTCAATTAACATCCTTGCCTTGAAAAAACAGACTATCCAGCATTCCCATTCAAAGTGCAGAAGAAACACAAATCAAACTTGAAGAAACCATCTACAGTGCCCATTTTCAACATTTGGGAAGCAAGAGCAGAAAGCACTAATTATTTTGGGGCTAACATCACTATAATGTGACTTGCCATTCGAGCTGAATGATCCACACTCATTAATTACAAGAGAGATCAAGAAGAGAAGACTCTAAGTGCACTATGAGATGCTCAACATAACGTCCAACAGACTGCTAGGCCCTGTGCAAGTAACTACTGGTTACAACTCGGCCAGAATATCCAGATGTCCTTAGGCACAGAGAGTGCTATGATTGGGAACAAAAAGGCAACAGGTCTATCAGTAAAGAAAAGAACAGCATTGAAAGCAAAGGTCATTAGCAGTCGCAGAATTAACTGGAGACATGGGTGGAACATTGACTAGAGTTGGTCTCCAAAAGAACACAATCTCTGGGGAAGTTCTGGACACCATAGAAAACCTGCCTGTTGTGGTAGAGCTGGATGTCCAACCCTCAGAGGAGTTCAGTGAAACTATTGACTCATCTGCCACAGGCAAAACTCTGAGTGCTGATTATGTACTGCCTGAATTCATCAAGCAGAGGAAACTAACACTCCTTCACAGATTTGCAGTTTGAATGATGAGCTCATTGAATGCTATCATAACTAATCGGGAAGAGTCAATATGGTTTCACTAATGTTTCGCTAATTTATTGTCATTCTTTGAAGGAGTAATACACTGGATAAAAAGGGATTCTGTAAATGTATTATACTTGACTTTCCAGAAGGTATTCGATGAGGTACCACATCAAAGGGTATTGTGGAAAATAAAAGCTCATAGTGTAAGGAGAATGATACTAGCATGGATAAGCTTGCAAGCAAAAAAACTGAGAGTATGCATAAATGGGTCTTTCATTGATTAGCAGGATGTGAGTAATGGCATCATGCCGGGATCTGTGATGGGGCCTGTGATGACTTAGATGAGGAAGCAAAGGCTTGGTAACTAAATTTGCACACAACACCAAGATGGGTAAGAAGGTGTATTGTGAAGAAGGCATAAGGAAGCTGCAAATGCCTAGAGATAGGTTGGGTGTGTAGACAATAATTTGGCCGATGGAGTATAATGTAGGAAAATGTGAGTTATTCAATTTGGTAGGAAGGATAAAAATAGCAATGTATAAAGTGTACAGTTTAACTGCACAATTCAATATTTTTAAAACAGAGGTGGATCCAGGGTTATAAGAGTAGACAGGAACAATCATGATAATTTTGAATGGTGAAGCAGGCTCAAGGAGCTAACTAGTCTACTTATCGAGTCATAGTCATAGAGATGTACAGCACTGAAACAGACCCTTTGGTCCAACCCATCCATGCCAATCAGATATCCCAACCCAATCTAGTCCCACCTGCCAGCACCTGGCCAATATCCCTCCAAACCCTTCCTTCCTATTCATATACCCATCCAAATGCCTTTTAAATGTTGCAATTGTACTAGCCTCACCACTTCCTCAAGCAGCTCATTCCATATACGTACCACCCTCTGCGTGAAAAAGTTGCCCCTTAGGTCTCTTTTATATCTTTTCTCCTCTCACCCTAAAGCTATGCCCTCCAGTTCTGGACTCTCCCACCCCAGGGAAAAGACTTTGTCTATTTATCCTATCCATGTCCCTCATAATTTTGTAAACCTCCTTAAGGCCACCCCGAGCCTCCAACGCACCAGGGAAAACAGCCCCAGCCTGTTCAGCTCCTACCCATAGCTCAAATCCTCCAACCTTGGCAACATCCTTGTAAATCTCCTCTGAACCCCTTCAAGTTTCGCAACAAGTTTCCGATAGGAAGGAGACTCCTGTTTTGTATGTTTGCATCTGTATAAGCTTCTTTGTCTCTGCTGGAGGAGTGGGGCAGTGCTCCAGGAAGTGTGGGATACAAAGATTGTTACTCTGTACAAGAAAAAGGTGACTGCAATGATTGCAATAACTATCGAAGCATCATTCCCTGCTAAACATCATGAGAAAAGTATTTTGCCAGTGTTCACATCAGTATTTGTCAGAATGCAAATCCGGGATTAATGCTTTTATCTCAAAATCCAGTTTCTACAGTGGAACAACCTTCTTAATTTTGAAACAGAAAGAGAGATGATATGACTGTGTACTGTCTTCATTAGTTACATGGAGATATTTGACTATGTGAGCACAGCATTCTATGTAAGCTGCTGGAGAAAATTGGCTGCTCGCCAAAGATTCCAAGCACGATGTCCATGACCACTAGATGAATCAGATCAGCTATTATCTGATATCATCAGAATCTTTTGACATTTGCAGTTGGATCAAACAGGATTTTATCCTAACATCAACAGTCTTTTGTAACTGCACAAGATAACTGCTAAGTAAGATAAGAGCCCATTTTCTTAGGGGCAAGATAGTGGCATGGATAGAGAATTGACTGACTGGCAGAGGGCAGAGAGGAGGGATAAAGGACTCTTTTTCAGGATGGCAGCCAGTGACTAGTGGAGTTCCATATGTGTCAATGTTGGGACCACAACTATTCATTTTGCATAACAATGATGTGGATTAAGGAACTGAGGCCATTGTTGCAAAGTTTGCAGATGACATGAAGATACGTGGAGAGGCAGGTAACATTTGGAAGCAGGGAGGCTGCAGGTGAACTTGAACAGACTAGTCTCATGCAACTGATGCGATATTTTGAATCTAGGTTTGTTCAATATATCGTATCAGTTGTATGAAATAATGATCTTTTGCTATAAATTCTGTGTCTTATGATCCTGCCTCACTAGTTGCTTGATGAAGGAGCAGTGCTCTGAAAGTTAGTACTTGCAAATAACCTGTTGGACTATAACCTGGTGTTGTGTGATTTTTAGCTCCGTGACATTGGCTTACAGTGCTGAGATGTGGACAATATAGGCTAAGCAGAAGAAAAGACTGCACAATGCCCACCTACACTGTCTCAGCATCTCTTGGGTGGACAAAGTCACCAACCTAAAGATCCAAGAGTTTGTGAATTCCAACAATATACACTCATTGTAAGCCAGAGATGCATGCATTGACTTGGTCATGTTAATCAGATGATAGAGATGGACAGAAATCAGCAGCTACGGTATTGCTCTCTCCCAGGACCCTAACCTGAGCACAGCGAGCCCTGTAGAGTCTTGGGCTAAGATTTATGCCCTGTCCTAGGCTCTGTCAGCTCAAAAGCCTTGTGTGATGAACTGGCTACTGGATTAGACTTGCTGGACATGTGTACCTCCACTACAAGGACACCTGCAAGAAAGATATGGAGGTGGCAGACATTGACACAGGCAACTGGGAAATAATTCCAGTGGCCATGACATGTGCTGGCTGATGGTTTGGAAGTATTGGATTAGGTCAAGGGGAAAATAAAGGCCGGTGAATCCTTCAGCTGCAGCATACATGACTGACTTGAATGTTATAGTGTGGCTCCTGAGTTGCGCCATGTGATATGTAACACAGAGCAGACCACCAAAGCCCTAGCTATCTGCCAAGATATGGATATGAGAATAAGCAAGAATTATTCATCCTATTATAAAAGTTTACTGTGGACTTTTGTTGCAAATTCCTGCTATTTATTGAATGAAAAAGTCAAATGAGTGGTGCTATATTATCAGAATGTGGCGATGCTAACTGGGATTATGAATTAAAATCTCTTTTTAGAATTGGAGAATGCCAGCATAGGATAAAATTGCATTGGTATTCCAATGTAGAAGAATGCTGTATGCTATTCCCACAAAGGACAATGCTAGTTTTTATTTCCCTATTTCTTTCTATTTCAGATGTGAACCTTACTGATGCAGGAGCAAAACTTCAGATATGCCCCTAAACTTTACCATGGCATTTTGCTTCATGCCAAAGGATTGCTGTGCCTTGTCTGAGTTGTTTTAATGAATTGGGGTAGAAAATACGTTTTCAGGCAGCAGTCAAAAATTTATCTCACTTTCTTCTGAAGTAGAAATTTAATGTTCCCTGAAAGTAAAATGCGAATAAGCATAATATGACAAGCAGCTGATGGCTGTGCGATTGATTAACTTTGAAAAAAATTGCTCTGCTTGTTTCCATCACAGCTGTGATGAGACGAGTCTCTATGGCAAAGGGTTGCTGCTGCTAACGACGTAGGTTTCTGTTTGATATTCAATAACAAACTTCCATTTTTGTCTGAGATCAAGCAGGCAATAACTACAAGAACCTTAGGGTATTTGCACACCTTCCGAGGTGGAAGTCTATTGTTTGTGAAATTCGCCTTTGAAGGGGTGATGAGAATTGAACCAAAATAAGAATAAAATGAAGGTGATTTGCAAGTTTTTTGATAGCGGCTGAAATATTGAAAGATCAGTATCTATTTGCTTCATCATCTTAAAAATGGTGCGTGTTTTCTTTGCTTATTCCTCCAGTAGTACAATTGCTGTTGCTATCTTCTGTACAAGAGCAGGTACATCAGTCAGATTGCATTTGCATCATTCTCAGGGTCGAATTGATATGCAGCTCTATGTGATTGTAGACAGTCATCTTCGCCACAAACATTGGTGTTTATTTTGTACCTTGTTTGCACAGTCTGGCTGTCAACCACCACTAGCATCATCAGCGTTTGTTAAAAATATTACTTTATTCATTCACAGGAAATGGTCAAATCTGACAAGGCCTGGATTTATTGCCCGTTCCTGTTTGCCCATAAGATCAGTGTGCTCCTTCCTAGATACATGCCACCATATAACATGCCACTTATTTTGCAGTTTATGGGCTGCTGTGAAACCTTAGCGCACACTTCAATGTAGTTCATTATATGTGAAGTGTTCAGACCATATGTCCTTCCTTGCCTTGGAGAGGTGGCTTTCTGTGCCTGGGTCTTGTGATGAAATGTAATTGAGATGGGTAAGGTTGACAAATGATTTGATACAGAAACAAGAAATAGTGGCAGGCAAGTTCAGAAAAAGGGTGCTTAAAAGCAATGCTGTTCAGGCCTACATTAAATGCAGGGAATGGGTCTGGGTGGGTTGCGCTTCGGCGGGTCGGTGTGGACTTGTTGGACCGAAGGGCCTGTTTCCACATTGTAAGTAATCTAATCTAATTAGGTTTAGGACAATGTGTCTGTGTCATGCAGGCCACAGGGACAGATTTAGCAAACTTGAAACAAACTTAGCTAGGTACCTTGCTTACTGCAGGAAATGTACAAGAGAACCAGCAATCACGCACTCCGCTAACTCCACCAACTCCACCCTTGGTCTAGTATCTGTAATTTCTTGCACTCCAAATGTTGATAGCCTCCTCTCTGTGGCCACCTCTAATAACAGAACCAGTTTGGCAAGGCTTCGTAGTCCCAATAGCATATCAGGAAGGCAAACAGCCAACTTAGTAGTTCCCATGGGAATGATCCTAGGCATGGTGAAATGAGGAACAGGAAATACACTCTTAGTTTGTTAATCTGTGCTCCCCCAAAATTATGCCATCAAACACTCTATCTTTGAATGAGTACATGCTGTAACTCCCACCTTGGAACAAATTGCCATTATGTGTGAGAGTGTTGATTCATTGTAGGTCCTCAAAGAGAGCTGGTCAGGTAATATATCAAATGCAGAACATTTTAATATTTCGGTAAATTTATGGAATAGTGGTTCCAGGCATAATGGTCTCGCAGTTTTACTTGATTTCCACTAAAGGTTGAAAAGGAATTTTCATTCATACCCACATGGTAGACTGGTTAGTAAAGGTTAGATCACATGGGATCCAGAGGAAGCTAGCCAATTGGATATAAAATTGGCTTGAAGGTAGGAGACAAAAGGTGATGGTGGAAAGTTGCTTTTGGAACTGGAGGCCTGGCCAGTGATGTGCCACAAGGATTGATGCTGGGTTCACTGTTTTTCCCCATTTATTTAAATGATTTGAATATGAACATAGGAGGCATGGTTAGTAAGTTTGCAGATGACACCAAAATAAGTAGTATAGTGGACACTAAAGAAGATTATCTCACTACAACTGGACTTGGATCAGATGGGTCAATGGACTATGGAGTGGCAGATGGAGTTTCATTTCGAGAGATGTGGGGTGTTGCATTTTGGAAAGTCAAACCAGGGCAAGACTTAGAGTCATACTCATAGTCACAGAACTGTACAGCATGGAAACAGACCCTTCAGTTCAACTCATCCATTATGATCAGATATCCTGAATTAATCTAGTCCCATTTGGCCCATATACCCATCTAGATGTCTTTTAAATATTGTAATTATACCAGCCTCCAACACTTCCTCTGTCAGCTCATTTCATACATGCACCACTCTCTCTGTGAAAAAATTGCCCCTTAGGTCCCTTTTAAATCTTTGCCCTCTCACTTTAAACCGATGCCCCCTAGATCTGGACTCTCTCACCCAGATGAATAGACATAGAACATAGAAGAATACAGCGCAGTACAGGCCCTTTGGCCCTCGATGTTGCGCCGATCCAAGCCCACCTAACCTACACTAGCCCACTATCCTCCATATGCCTATCCAATGGCCGCTTAAATGCCCATAAAGAGGGAGGGTCCACCACTGCTACTAGACCTTGGCTATTCCTCTGCCTCAGACCAGCACTGTACTGCTTTCTGTACTGGGTCCTCATGTTTCAACTTCTGCTTGTAAGCTAGGAAGAAGAACACAGCATTGTGATCTGAGTTTCAAAAGTGGGGTATGGGTCGTTGGGCATCTTTGGTTGTGTGGTAATGGTCAAGGATGTTTGGCCCCCTGGTGGGACAGGTGACATATTGATGGTAATTTGGTAGCCTTTGAATATCCCTTAGAGCTGTCATTTAAAAGATTTTTGCAAACATTTCTTTGCATTAGCAAATATTAAAAGATCTACATCAAGACTGTCATAATAGCTTTAAAAATGGAGACAGATGAATGTTTCTGTGACATTCCAAACACACCTTCACTTGTGCAACATTAGGTTAAATAAACATAGGGCCCTGGGGAGTGTTGAAAAGTGTGGGGTCTGGGCAGATGAAGGGCTTATGCCCAAAACAACGATTCTCCTGCTCCACGGATGCTGTCTGACCTGCTGTGCTTTTCCAGTGTCATACTTTTCGACTGACTCTCCAGCATCTGCAGTCCTCACTTTCTCCCTGGGAAGTGATGCCAAACAAAGAGACCTCGGGATGCAGGTGCATAGTTACTTGAAAGTGGAGTCACAGGTAGGCAGGGTGGTGACGAAGGCATTTGGCACCTTGCCTTCATTGGTCAGGACATTAAATATAGGAGTTGGGATGTTATGTTGCAGCTGTAGAGGACATTGGTGAGGCCACTTTTAGAATACTGCATACAATTCTGGCCGCCCTTCTATAGGAAGGAAGTTGTTAAACTTGAGAGGGTTGCTGGGAGTGGAGGGTTTGAGTTACAGAAAGAGGCTGAATAGGCTGGGGTATTTTTTCCTGGAGCATCTGAGACTGTGGGTGACTTTATGGCAGCTTATAAAATCATGAGGGGCATGGATATGGTGAATAGCCAAGGTCATTTTCTTCGAGTGGAACTGTCCAAAACTAGAGGACATAGATTTAAGTTGAGAGGGAAAAGATTTAGAAGGGACCTAAGGGGCAACGTTTTCACGCAGAGAGTGGAGCATGTCTGGAATGAACTGCTAGAGGAAGTGGTGGATGCAGGCACAATTTTAACATTTAAAAGGCATCTGGAAGGGTATATGAATAGGATGGTTTTAGAGGGATATAGGCCAAATGCTAGCAAATGGGACTATTTGGGATGTCTGGTTAGCATGAATACATTGGGCTGAAGGGTCTGTTGCTGTGCTGTATGACACTGTGAGTCTATGAGCTAAAGATGTTGTTCTTCTTTGCCTGGCCCTTCTGCTGGTACTGTA
Organism: Chiloscyllium plagiosum; assembly: GCF_004010195.1. Lineage (NCBI taxonomy): Eukaryota > Metazoa > Chordata > Chondrichthyes > Orectolobiformes > Hemiscylliidae > Chiloscyllium > Chiloscyllium plagiosum. The sequence continues at coordinate 64,735,801 of NC_057722.1, read as the reverse complement.
GATGAAGAACTAATTCACCTTCCCATTCCCAATTTCCCATTCACCTTTGCTTATTAGATAATAGGGTGCTGAACTGCTCTGAGACTCTGCAGTCAATACCAAGGAGTGTGGAACACAGATTAGGATGGAGAGCATTGTTTGAGAACTGGAATCTAGAGCTTTGATGGCAGCCATCTGAATTTTCACGACAACATCCAGATAATGCATGGCTGCTATTTGGGCTGCTTGGCAGCTGAAACATTGGCCATTACGATTGGTGCCTCAGATTTGCTGTTAAGTCACTATACTTAGAAGGAAGAACCAAAGCTGTGTGCAAAACTTTGCGTCCGAATGACACTGAATTCCTCCATGTTCCTTGATATTAGCAGATACCTATATGATATCTTGAACATGTGGAAAAATTGTTATTTGGGAAACAAATAAATTGGAGGAATAATAAGTCTGGGGTTTGAAAATTTGAGGAAACAAATAAAAAGGAGCTGAAATAATAAACAATGAAAAGCTCAATGTAAAAGTGCTTTAAAGAATATAATATGCTTTCAATATAATAAGACTGTTCACAGCAAATTCTAGTTGCTGGAAATGAAATGGATTCCCTATTGTGTAAGGAATCCTCAGAAAAAGATGTATCAGGATGGGCATCAAAGCTGTTGTCATGGTACAGGGGGAGTGTCTAACGTCAGAATCTACGAAGGAAGGGGGAGGTGGCTCTGGCAATCGAGAAAATTATTTCTAAAGTGAATCAGAATCCTGGAAATGCTAGATATTTTATTTCAAAGGAGAGGTATTTCCTCATTCTAATCAACAAGGCAAATCAGGAAAGATTTTGTGAGACACTAGGGCAAGTCAGTTGCTGATGGGACTAATGGAAGTCATAAACCAGTCCCATTGATGGGACTAATGGAAGTTATAAACCAGTCCCATTGATGGGACTAATGGAAGTTATAAACCAGTACCATTGTGTAAAGTTGGATTAAAGAATGACTTTGCAAATGGACACATTGCAATTGTAGTGCAACAAATCCATACGGAAGGCATTGATTTTATCTTGGAGACAGATCTGGCAGGTTCAAAATTACTGACCTCACCAAGGGTGCTGAAACAATCAGTGGAAGTAAAAGAAATTGAGATATTACAACAGAACCATCATGGATTTTTCTTTACTGTTAGTGAGTTTGAGAAGATTTGTACCTCAGGTTGAGGTTCTGGAAGTAGGTTTGCTCATTGAGCTGGAAGGTTTGTTTTCGCGAACCTTCCAGCTCAGCGAGCAAACCTTTTCTTTACTGTGTTGTGAGTAGAACTCAGGCCCATTGAATTGGGAAGTGGAGAAGTCTATGCAAATGGGAGATGATATTGAAATTCAGTAATCTGACATGATTTTCATATATTTAACTAGAATGGAAGAAAGTAAAGAGAATGAGGCTGACATATTTAGCCCATTCACTTTAACAGAAATGCAACAGATAAATCTTAATTTGAGAGAATCATAGAATCATATAACATAGAAACAGACCCTTCGGCCCAACTCGTCCACGCCAACCAGACATGACCTAGTCCCATTTGCCAACATTTGGCCATATCTCTCTAACCCTTTCCTAGTCATATATTTCATCAGAGTCATCACTTCCTCTGATAGCCTGTTCCATTCACACACCACCCTCTGCAAGAGAAAGTTACCCCTCAAATCCTTTTTAAATTTTTCCCCCAACAACTTTACACCTATGCCCTCTAGTTTTAGACTAAACTGATGCCCTCTAGCTTTGGACTCTCCCCCTCTTGGAAGAAGATCTTGGCTATTCACTCTATCCATGCCCATCATGATTTTATAAACCTGTATTAACCTTCTCAGCCTCAACACTCGAAAGCCAGCCTATTCAGCCTCTCCCTATAAGTCAACCCCTCCAGTGCCATAAATACACTTTTAAATCTTTTCTGCAATTTCTCAATTTTAACAGTAGCCCATCAGGTGACATTTGCATCTATATGTCATAACAGATTTTTACAAATAGCTCATGAAATTCCAGTAACAGATCACTTTGGTTTTCTGTGATAAAATATTGCCGGACATACATACATATTGTGTAATGGAGAAACCTGTACCTTTAATTCTGATATCAGCTTTTGAAGAACAGTTTGGTAGGGTCTTGTCAGACTCAGAGATGGAAATGTGTTGCTGGAAAAGCGCAGCAGGTCAGGCAGCATCTAGGGAACAGGAGAATCGACGTTTCGGGCATTAGCCCTTCTTCAGGAATGAAGAAGCTTCTTCAGGCTAATGCCCGAAACGTCGATTCTCCTGTTCCCTAGATGCTGCCTGACCTGCTGCGCTTTTCCAGCAACACATTTCCATCTCTGATCTCCAGCATCTGCAGACCTCACTTTCTCCTCTTGTCAGACTCAATAGAGCCCTGACCTAAAGTTAGTGGTTGGGATTAGTAACAAGTATTGACATTTCAGCACAATTTCCTGAGGCAGTGCCTTTGCAGAATATTAATGAAAAATGATAATGGAAAAATTAGTTTGATTAATCCATCATCTTGAGGTGCATTAGAAAGTTGGCATTAAATCGTCAAGACCATGATTATTAAAGCTATTGGCAATAATGTTCTAACATTGGGAGTAAAGGAATTCCCTTGTTACTGTTGCTATTAGGTACTCCAAATAAGTCCACAGGATTCAGTCTTTTCGAATGGACGTTGGGGCATGAGGCTTGAGAATCCTTTGAATTAATAATAGGAGAATTTATAAACCAAATCTCAGATGCTATACTTCCAATATTTATGTCAAATGTCCAAGCCATGTGAGTTGGCCAAAAAGTTAGGTGGTACTCTGACAGGTAACATAATCAGAACTGAAGGGTATTTCCAGTGGCTAAAGAGGCAGGGAATGAAGTAGAAATATCTTTCTGATTCAAGAATGAATTAGCAACTAGAAATTCTAAAGTCAACCTTTAAGAAATCAAATTGAAGTGACTTATAAAAGCTATTGTGAGTCATAAATTGATTTAAGTTAAAATTATGTTAATGTGGGGGATGTGTTAGCCATAAAACAATACCTTTGCAGACTAAACCCAGAGATGTCAGCCGAAGTGAGTGAATAAATCAAGTTCATTATGGACATATTATCTAACTAGGTCACATTAGCTGGAGTTGACCTATTGTAACAATGCTGAAACCAAATGGATCACAATGGTTGTGTATAGACTATTGCAAAGTCAGTATGGTAACACATACAGATTCTTGTTTGTTTCTGTGATTGGAGGACTGTATTGATAAGATTGGATAAGCATAATTTATTATAAAAAATAACTTAAATGAGATATTGACCAATTCAATGACCAATGTGGCCAAAAACAAATGGGCTTTTGTCTCCCCGGATGGACTTTATATAAAGTTTTGCTGTTCAGAATGAAACGCACACCTAACCTTTTGATACTTAACTGACAAGGTCATTGAAGAATTAGGTGCATGCGTTTTTACATTGATGATTTGGGTATGTTTAGACAACCTGGGAATAAATTGGTGGATGGTTACAAATTTGATCAGAACCTTGGCTACAAGGAAAGTTGCCAAAGCAAAGATAATTTATTTGGGTCATTTAATAATGCATTGTTGGACAAAGCCAAGCAAAATCTAGAGAAGCAAAAATAAAGACTATTCTAAGATTTCCTTGTCACTAAGGCAAAAGAGGAAATTTTGAGGTATATTGGCATAAGTCAATTTTCAAATTTTTGTTCCAAATTTCAACACTGTAGTAATTGTTTTCATGAGTTTGTTAAAGAAATGAAAGTAACTTGAATGGGCAGAAGAATGTCCCTTTGACCACTTGAAAGTTGTATTGACTACAGCAACTATACATAAATTCAAAATTAGATCTCTATAGGTAGAATTGAAACAGCAATGACAGGAAATTCTGATAGAAAGTGAAAATGCCTCTGAAAGATAGCTTTTCAATTAGTTTCCTGCATGAGAGGTGTGATGAAGGCTTATAATATGTTATTATTTGGAAACTTAGGTTCTACGGTGGAGTAATGTTAAATTTTGGTTTGATCTTTTTTTTCTTATACGGTGAGAAAGTCTTGTTTTGATCAATGTATCTAAGAAACTATATGATTTTAAGAAGATGATAAGCAAACTTGACAAGGAGGTAATTGCTAAGGTGTATACTGACTTGAAGTCTTCCAACCCAGAGAAAGAGAGACCCAGAACTAGGTTCATTCAGAGAGGAACGGTCTATTAAAACAAAAGTCCTATCAGTTTTACAGTCTCCACAACAATCAGGACAGAAGGGGAGATGTCAGAGGTTGCTTGGAAGAAATCTGTAGAAGCAGCATGCCATGGAGATGTCAGAGAGGAAAACATGCAGGAAGATTGTTGAAAATATTAGTCTAAAGAACATGTGTGGCAGTAATAATGAACTGAATTAGAAGCTTGTTTAAAGATCTGTGGAAGAAATGTTGATTGAAGATAAAAACATTGAATGAAAGTGCAGAACTTGCTGGAAAGGAAACCAATTACAGCTGCACAAACTGAACAGGAAGCTTTAACTTGGAGATACAGGTAATCCGTCACTAAGATTAGAGAGTCTGTAATGTTGTTGTTGGAGTAAGAGCACTGAACCTTCTTCTGAAAGTTACAATGAGTTTGTTTAAAATCGTTCTTGAATAATATAGTTTGTGCATTTATTTAATAGATTTTTATATTCTTTTGTTAAAAGTGTATTTGCAGTCTTTTGTGAATATGTTCAGTGACTGACGTCCACAGTAAGAGACCTTAAGTTCTACTTTTTCTTTCCGTCTATCAAGCCAGGCCTCACACTGGAGTCTGACTTATTCAGTATTACTATTAGCTGGGTCATAACTGTGTCTTAAATGGAAGATTTATCTGTGTCTTAAATGGGAGATGCTTCATTTTTAAATTGTACTATCTAATTCTAGTTCCTTTCTTAAAATGAAACCTCCTCCTAACACCTTGTCAAGTCTTTATCAGAATCTGATATGTTTCAATTAAACCACCTGTCATTCTTCTAAAGCTCAGTCGATATAAGCCTAATCTGCACAACGTTTCTTTACAACTTCCTCATTCCAGGAATCAGTCAAGTAAACTCTCTGTAAGCTGCTTCTCATACAATAATAACCTTAATTGAGTAAGGAGATCAAAGTTGTACACAGCACTCCAAATGTGGTCTCACCATTGCCCTGTACAAATGTAGCAAAATTTCCATTTTTATATTCCATTCCTCTTCTAATAAACAACAATATAGCATTTGCTTTCCTCATCACTAGCTGTAGCTACATGCTAACCACTTCCAATTCATATACCTGGGCAGCCAAATCCTTCTGCATCTCAGAGTTCTGCAATTTCTTTCCATTTAAATAGTATACTGATTTTTGAATGTTCCTGCCAAAATGGCCAGGTTCACATTTTCTCACATTATACTCCATCTGCCAAATTTTGGCAGTTCGACAGTAAATCTTCAACAGCATGATCTTTCTACTCTTCGACTGGCAAATTGCCATTCTTGGGTGTCTGAAATAAGAAAAAAACACGAGTTATGGCAAAGACAGGGAGAAAGTAATACACCATCTACAGCTTGTAAATCAAAAGAGATTGTGAGATATGGGAGGTGAGAAGGAGAATTAATTAGGGGATACCATAATCCTTTATTGTTTCATCTCCATTAGTTATCACAGTTTAAGCAATGCTCTTTTCATAATGGCCAGCACTATCTCTGCTGTGTGCATTTGACCATCCATGCCTGCAAATCCATTTCTAGTTAGTTCCAGTTGTCCCTGGTTGTGCTTTACCTTATGCTACAGGAAAGTGGTAGAGGGATATAGACAGGCTAAGTGACTGGACAAAAAATGTGGCAGATGGAATCTCATGTGGGAAAATGTGAGGTTATGCATTTTAGCAGGAAGAATACAAGATTTGGGTATTACTTAAGTGCAGAAAACTGCAGCACAGAGGGATATAGGAGCCCGTAAACCATGAAAATCTACCATACAAGCTCAGCAGGTAACAGAGTAGGCCAATGGAATGTTAGCTTTTGTTCCAAAGTGAATAGTGTGGAAAAGTGGGGAAGTCTTGCTAAAATTATGCAAGGCATTAGTTGGACCACACCTCAAACAGCTAAAAGTTTTGGTTCCCTTATCTAAGGAAAGATGTTTTGGAGACAGTCCAGAGAAGGTTTGGCAAGTTGATTCTAGGTATGAAGATGTTTTCTTGAGGAGAGGTTGTGTAGGTTGAATCTGAACCCATTGGAATATAGAAGAAAATGAGGCAACATTATTGAAATATAGAGGATCCTAAGGGTACTTGACAGGGTAGATACAGAGAAGGTGTTTCCTGTTGTGGGAGAGTCTCAGACCTGAAGACATAATCCCAGAATTAGGTCAGTTTTGAACATATTTAATAACCCATCCCCAAAAACCCTGCAATAAAGAATTCTACAGATTCACTACCTTCGAAGCGAAGAAATTCCTTCTTGTCTTTATCAAACCTGACTCAAACTTTTTAATCAGTAAGGGAATCAAGGGTTATAGGGAAACGGCAAAAGTGGGGTTGAGGATTATTGGATCAGCCATGATCTCATGAATGATGGGGCAGACTTGGTGGACTGGGTTGTCTACTTCTGCTGCTATAGTGTCAGAGTGTTGTGTCATTTTTTTTCTTTATTCATGGATTTGTAGGTGTTGCTAGTTAGACCAGCATTTATTTTGACCCAGGAATACCAATGTAGTTCCAAGGATGGTGAGTGGCTGGGAGAGCAGGTATTGGTGTCCTTGTGTATTGGCTGGTTGAGGTTATAGTTTTGAAAGTCGTCTTGAAGGAGCTTTAATGAGGTGTTGCAATGCATCCTGTTGATAGTCCTGCAGATGTTGGGAAAGAGGTGAAGAACCACATTCTGCGCATATTTTTGTTAGTTCATGGAATGTGGCCTTCGCTGGCTCGGCCAGCATTTATTACTGTTGTAATGAATGCATGTATTGAAGTCTGATGAGGTTTCCTGTATCTTATACACTGCAGGTAATCCAGCAAGCTCTGCACCGCCAGCCTAGTACTGCAGCCCAGTATCTGCAGCAGATGTATGCGGCACAGCAGCAGCATTTAATGCTGCAGACTGCAGCCCTCCAGCAACAACACCTGAGCAGCACACAACTGCAGAGCCTAGCAGCTGTCCAACAGGTGAGTTGTCAAGTTCAAAGGTCAGGGAGCAATAACCTGGGAAAAATTACATTGGTGGGGAAGAACAAAAATAAGAACACAGGAAATATGAGCAGAAGTGAGCTATTCAGCCCTCAAGCCTGCCCTATCATTCAACAAGATCATGACTAATCTGCTACAGGCCTCAACTTCTCTCTAATGCCACCTTAGCATAGGTGTCAACTCCCTGATATTTCAAAAAAAACTATTGACCTCTTTTTTAAAATACTTACAGTGATCTAGCCTGCACAGCACGCTGGGCTAGAGCACTCTAGACCTGCATTACCCTCTTGGTGAAGAATTTCATTTCCATCTCAGTTTTAAATAAATGTCAGCTTATTCTGTAATTTTCCCCCTGAATTTGAGATTCCTTCACAAGTGGAAACAGCTCCTCAACATCTGTAATGTCAGCTACCCCCACCTCAGAATTTACTATGTTTTAACAAAATCACCCTTAATTTTTTTCAAGCTCTAATCAACAAAGGTCAAATCTGTTTAGCTATTTTTGATAAGTCAACCGTTTCATCCCAGGAAACAGCTAGTAAATCTCTTTTTAACCATTTTCAATGCCAGAATATCCATTTTAAAGTGGGCAGGGGTCCAATCCCTGAACAGTACTCCAGATGTGGCCTGATAACACCTTGTACAATTGGAACAAGAATTCTCTGTTTGTAAACTCCAGTCCCTGGCAACAAAGGCTAAAATTGTGTTTGTCTTCTTATTGGCTTGCTACACGTCTCTGCTAATGTTTTGAGTCTCATAGACAAAAGCACCCAGATTTCCACTGCACATCATTAGGTGTCTCTCCAATTTAAATAATAGTCTGCCTTTTGATTATTCCTACCAAAGTACATAACCTCACATTTTCCTACATTAAATTCTATCTGCTACGTCTTTGCCTACTCACTCAACTTAATTATATCCACTTGCAGATTCCTTAAGTCCTTATCACAGCATACCTTCCCACTAATTTTTATATCATCAGCAAATCTCTGATGCCTCCTCCAAGTCATTAACATAGATGGTAAATAACTGAGGTCCTAGGACTGATTAGGTTAGATTCCCTACAGTATGGAAACAGTCCATTTGGCCCAACAAATCCACACCGAAGAGTAACCCACCCAGAGCCATTCCCACCACAATATTTATCCCTGACTAATGCACCTAACATTATTGGCAATTTAGCAGGACCAGTTCACCTGACCTGCATATCTTTGGATTGTGGGAGGAAACCAGAGCACCCGGAGGAAACCTACGCAGATACGAGGATCTTTATGCATGCCACTAATTATGTCTTTCCAACCTTATAAATACCTATTAATCCCGACTCTGCCTTCTATGTGTCAACCAATCCTGAATCCATTCTACTATATTACCCACTCTGCTCTGAGCTCTTGTGATACCTTTTGACATAAACTTTTAAATACCTTCTGAAAATCTAAATAGGCCAAATATACTGGTTGGAGAAAGTGAGGGCTGCAGATGCTGGAGATCAGAGCTGAAAATGTGTTGCTGGAAAAACGCAGCAGGTCAGACAGCATCCAAGGAACAGGAGAATCGATGTTTCGGGCATAAGCCCTTCTTCAGGAATGAGGAAAGTGTGTCCAGCAGCCTAAGATAAAAGGTAGGGAGGAGGGACTTGGGGGAGGGGCGTTGGAAATGCGATAGGTGGAGGGAGGTCAAGGTGAGGGTGATAGGCCGGAGTGGGGTGGGGGCGGAGACGTCAGGAAGAAGATTGCAGGTTAGGAAGGCGGTGCTGAGTTCGAGGGATTTGACTGAGACAAGGTGGGGGGAGGGGAAATGAGGAAGCTGGAGAAATCTGAGTTCATCCCTTGTTGTTGGAGGATTCCCAGGCAGAAGATGAGGTGCTCTTCCTCCAACCGTTGTGTTGCTATGGTCTGGCGATGGAGGAGTCCAAGGACCTGCATGTCCTTGGTGGAGTGGGAGGGGGAGTTAAAGTGTTGGGCTACGGGGTGGTTGGGTTGGTTGGTCCGGGTGTCCCAGAGGTGTTCTCTGTTGTCAGAGTTTACCAACTTTGCTTGTTATATCCTCAAAGAGCTCCAGCAAATATGTAACATTATCATTTCCCTTCCTCCAAACCATGCTGACTCTGTTTGAGTACATTAAGCTTTTCGAAATGGCCTGCTATTTTTTCCTTAATAGACTTTGGTATTTGCCTAATAACAGATGTCAGGCTAACTCAATCGTTTCTTGCTTTCTGTCTCCATCTCTTCTTACACAGGGGTATCACAATAGCATTTTCTGATCTGTTAGAACCCTCTTGGGATTCAGTGAATTCTGGAATATAACTTCTGTGCAGATATGGTCTGAAGTCTTTGACAGTGAACCAAATCAGAACTTTACATCTTACACCAACATTTCACTTTATTTGCCTTATTCATTCAAATGTATGTTACCAGTTCCTCTAGCAAATGCTTGGGTTGATCTGTTTAGCAACAATGTAAATTCTAAAATAATGGGGGACATTTTGACTTTTGAGTGATGCTGTAAAATTATGACATTAATTCAGATTTGATAACTGATGAAAATCAACAGGAGAGATGTACGTTTTTTTAATCAACCTGTTCAGATATGTTATAACACACCTGGGAGCAGGTAAGACTTGAACCCAGTCTTCTGGTTCAGAGGAAGGAACAATGTGTCCGATCAATGGGACATATTCAAGAAGGAGATAGCAAGAGTACAGGCTAACATGTTCAATAAAGATAAAGGGTAGGACCAACAGATCCAGCAAACCCTGGAAATCGAGGAATATAGGGATTGGATAAAAAGAAAAAGGAAAGCTAATGGCAGATATTGAGGGCTCAAAACAGCAGAAGCCTAAGAGGATTATAGATTGTGATAGATTCTTCATTCCTGAAGAAGGGCTTATGCCCGAAACGTCGATTCTCCTGATCCTTGGATGCTGCCTGACCTGCAACACATTTTCAGCTCTGATCTCCAGTATCTGCAGTCCTCACTTTCTCCTCGAGGATTATAGATTGTGCAAAGGAGAACTTAAAAAGGAAATTAAGACAGCCAAAAGGGGGCATGAAAGGATAATGGCAGGTAAAATGTAAGAAAATCCCAAGTTATTTTGTGAGTGATAATTTGTATGTGGAGCTGGAAGATGTTTGATGTCAATTGACAGGATGTGGGTATCGCTGGCATGGCCAGTGTTTATTGCTCATCCCAATCTTAAGTCACATGTTGGACTGACCAGGTAAGGATGTGAGTGATCCAGTTGGGTTTTTATAACAGTTGAAACAGTTTTATGGTTATCATTAAACTCTTAATTCAATTTTTTTTTTAACTGAATTCAACTTCCACTGCCAAGGTTTGCATAATATTATCTTGGTCTCTCAATTAATAATGTAGATCGGGTTCTAAATAAATATTTTGTGTCAGTCTTCACCAGTGAGAGGGGTAATGTGGCTCTAGAAATCAGGCAGATGGATTTGATTTAATTAAATAAGTTAGCATAGAGGTTTTAGTGATCTGGCAGGGTTAAAATTGGATAAATCTCCAGGACTGCATGAAATGGATCCTAAGCTGCTGAGTGGGACAAGGGAGGAAATAGTAAGGCCCTGGTTATAATTTTCAGTTCCTCTCTATCCACAGTAGAGGTGCCAGAGGACTGGAAGACAGCCAATGCGGTACTGTTATTCAAGAAGGGAGGAAGGGAAAAACCAGGAAACTTAAGGCCAGTCAGTCTTATTTCAGAAATGGAGAACCTATTGGAAGCAACTCTGAATGTCAGAATTAATCTGCACTTGGTGAAGCAGGGATTAAGTAAGAACAGTGAGCATGGCTTTGTTAAGGAAAGGTCATGTCTGACCAACTTGATTGAATTTTTCAGAAAGGGGACCAGGTGTGTAGATGAGGGCATTGCATTTGATGTAGTCTGCTTGGACCTCAGCAAGGCCTTTGTTAAGGTCCCCCATGAGAGACTGGTAATGAAGGTAAGAGCCATAGGGGTCCATGAAAATTTGGCAAATTAGATAGAGAATTGACTGAGTTGTAAGAAGCAATAGGTGATGGTCGAGAGTTGTTTTGTGACTGGAGGACTGTGTTCAGTAGGGTCCTGCAGTGATTAGTTTGTGCTATGCATAGATAATTTAGATTTAAATGTAGAAGGGCTGATCATTATGTTTCACAAATGAAACAAAATGTTTTACTGTGGTAAATAGTGAGAAGATAGCCTTAGATTACAGGAGAGTATAGATGGCTGGCTGGATGGGTTGATCAGTGGCAAATCACATTCAATCTGGATAAGTGTGAGGTCAAGCACTTGGGTAGGAGAAACAAGTAAAGGGCATACAAAGTAAATGGAACCCTGGGATACCCTGCCAATCAGAAGGACCTTTGTTTACATGTCCACTGATCCCTTAAGGTAGCAGAGCAGGTAGATATAATGGTTAAAAAGGCATAGGGAATATTTGCCTTAATTCTTTCAAGAGCAGGGATGTTATGCTGGAATTATATAAAACGCTGGTTAGAGCTAAATTATTGTGTGCAGTTCTTGAATTCATATCGTAGGAAGGGGTGCAGAGGTTACTGACCAGGACTTTGCCTGGGCTGGAAAGATTTAGTTATGAAGAGAGATTGGGCAGACTGGGATTGATTTTGAATTGAATTGAATTGAATATATTGTCACGTGTACCGAGGCACAGTGAAAAGCTTAGTTTTGCAAGCAATGCAGGCAGATAACATAGTTAAGTTGCATAGATAGTAAATAATAGATAAACAGCGGCAAAAACAAAGAGTTTGTGAATCCATTCAGTATTCTAACTACAATAGGATAGAAAGTGTTGCAAAACCGGCTAGTGCATGTGTTCAGGCTTCTGTACCTTCTCTCCTATGGTTGAGGTTATAGAAAAGCATGGCCAGGGTGGGATGGATCTTTAAGAATGCTCGCGGCTTTTCCTTGATAGTGGGCCTGATAGATGGATCCTATAGATGGGAAGTTGGCCTTTGTGATTGTCTGAGTTGAGTTCACCACTCTCTGTAACCGTCTCCTATCTTGAATGGTACAGTTGCTGTACCAGGTAGTGATACATCCAGACAGAATGCTCTCGATGGCGCACCTATAAAAGTTGGCAAGGTTATTCGCCATCATGCCAAATTTCCTCAGCTGCCTGAGGAAGAAGAGACATTGTTGTGCCTTTGTAACCAGTGCATCCACATGAAGAGTCCAAGAAAGTTTGTTGTGGATGACCACTCCCAAGAGCTTGACCCTCTCCACTTGTTTCACCTCTGTTCTGTTAATGTGGGGGGGGGGCATGAGGAACATTCCGCTGAAAGTCAATACAGGGGAACCTCAATTATCTGAATGAGATGGGCAGGCAATATTTCGTTTGGATAATCAATTATTTGGTTAATCGATTAAATGCCTTTCCTCTGGGGCTCGTAGTTTTTAAAGGTAAGGCAGCATCACAGTGCACGAGGCCCCGCCCCTAACCCTGGCCAACACTGACCCCATGCAACACAGCCCCCCCCACCCCAACCCTGTGCAACACTGCTCCACGCCCACAACACCCAACCCCGTGCAACACCGAACACACCAGCCCCTTCTCCAGGGCAGCTGGACTGGACACCAAAAACAAGCCTGCTGCAGTTGCCTTTGTGGGGTAAGTCTCCAAATAGCACACACACACACGCGCAGCCACAGCCACAGCCACAGCCACACACAAAACTCTTTACTGCAACTTTTTGACTGGTTCTACCTTTGTCCTATACAGAACAATGTTAGCGAGATTACCTAGGGAAGGGAGGGTTTAGGGTACACCCCTGTATAGAACTCCAGGGAAAGTGTGGGGAGAGCGAGAGGGCAGGAGGTTAGTCATTTGGAGACAGTGCCTGTTTAATCATTGTAAACAAAAGACGCAATCAGTGTTGGAAACGCATCTTTGATGTAATGTTTCCATCAGGACCGCAAAATCTCCTTCGGATAATCCGATTTTCGGATAATTGGTATTCAGATAATCGAGATTCCTCTGTAATGAATTCCTTGGTTTTGATAGCGTTGAGAGCTAGGCTGTTCTCGTGCAACATTTTTCCAGGTCTTCCACCTCCTGTCTGTATTCTGTTTTGTCACCATCTGAGATTCAACCGACTGTGGTGGTGTCATGAGCGAACTTGTAAATGGCATTAGTCTGGTGTTTGGCGACACAGTCATGGGTATACAGTAAGTACAGTAAGGGGCTGAGTACGCACCTCTGGGGGGGCTCCAGTATTGAGTGTTAGCGAGGATGAAATATTGTCCCCAATCTTCACTTCAGGCCAGGAAACTGAGGATCCAGTTGCAGAGAGTGGGGCTTGGTCCAAGATAACTAAGTTTAGTAATCAGTCTCAAGGGGATAATAGTGCTGAAGGCTGAACTATAGTCAACGAGTAGGATTCTTCCGTAGCTGTTCTTGGTCTTAGGATGTTCTAGGGAGGAGTGAAGTGCAAGTGATATGGCATCTGACGTGGATCTGTTGGTCCGATAGGCAAATTGGAGTGGGTCAAGAGTAGTGGGTTTGATTAATGCCATGACCAGCATTTCAAAGCACTTCATGACCACCGAAGTTAGGGCCACTGGGCGATAGTCATTGAAACATGCTGCATGAGCCTTCTTAGGCACAAGGATGATGTTGGCCCTCTTGAAACAGGCAGGGACAGTGGCCTGCTGCAGGGAGAGGTTGAAGATGTCCGAGAAATCTCTGCCAATTGATCTCTACATGCTCTGAGTGCATGGCCTGGTGTTCCATCTGGTCCCATCGCTTTCCTTGGATTCACATGAAGGAAAACTGATCTGACCTCTGATGCAGTGACTGTTGGGATAGGTTCATCAGGACTTGTCGGAATAGGTGTTACCTCTCTGCCGAAGTTCTGCTCAAAGTGAGCATAGAAGGCGTTGAGACAATCTGGGAGGGATATGTCATCGCTTGCTATCTTGCACTTTCTCTTTTTAGAACCTGTGATGTCATTCAGACCTTGCCATAGTCGCCAGGTGTCTGTCTGGGTCTCTAGTTTGGATTGGTGTTGGTCCTTGGCTGTCTTAATGGCTCTGCGAAGGTCATACTTGGATTCCTTATATTTGTGTGGGTCTCCTGATCTGAAGGCCTTATGCCTGGTTTTTAGCAGGCTCTGTATATCCTGATTCATCCAGGGTTTCCTGTTGCGGAACACCTGGATTGACTTCCTCAGTATGCAGTCCTCCACACACTTGCTGATAAAGTCTGTGACGGTGGTGGTGTATTCGTTCAAGGTACCTGCAGACTGTTTGTACACGGCCCAATCAGCCGATTCCAGACAGCACCAGAGTTGATCCTTTACCTCATCCGACCAGCACTGGACCTGTTTCTGTGAGGGGGTCTCCTGCTTGAGCTTTTGCCTGTAAGCCGGGAGCAGAAGCACGGCGGGGTAGCAGAAGCAGAAGTGAGGGCAGGGTATGGAGCAGTAGGCATCCTTCACAGTGTTGGTAAAAACAATGACTGCAGGTGCTGGAAACCAGAGTCTAGATTAGAGTGGTGCTGGAAAAGCACAGCAGTTTAGGCAGCATCCGAGGAGCAGTAAAATCGACATTTTGGGCAAAAGCCCTTCATCAGGAATACAGGCAGAGACCCTGAAGGGTGGAGAGATAAATGAGAGGAGGGTGGAGGTGGGGAGAAAGTAGTTCCCCATTCCCCACCCTCCTTTCATTTATCTCTCCACCCTTCAGGCTCTCTGCCAGTATTCCTGATTAAGGGCTTTTGCCCGAAACGTCGAATTTACTGCTCCTCGGATGCTGCCTGAACTGCTGTGCTTTTCCAGCACCACTCTCATCCTTCACAGTGTTGTAGCAGTGGTCTAAAATGTTCGGGCTCCTGGTGGGGCAGGTAATGTTGTGGTGGTACTTGGGCAACACCTTCCTTAGATTGACTTGGTTGAGGTCGCCAGTCACAATAAACAGGGCCTCGGGGTGTTCCGTTTCCAGGGTGTTAGTGGGGGAGTACAGCACATCCAGAGCTTCCTCAAGCATTTCTTGTGGTGGTTTGTACAAAGCAATTAGTATAGCAGCGGTAAAATTCCCGTGGTAGATGGAAGGGGCGGTATTTGATGATGAAGAGTTCAAGGTTTGGGGAGCAGTAGCTGCCCAGGGTTGCAATGTCCATGCACCACAAGTTGTTGATTAAAAAGCAAACCCCTCCACCCTTTGTCTTACCCAAGGATGCTGTGAGGTTCCTATGATGGATAGAAAAACCATTAGCCTGAAAGGCTAGTTTCTTGGAGCAGAGGAGAATGACGGGAGACATTATTGTGATGTACAACATTGAGGGGCATAGATAGGATAGACAGGAAGGAACTTTTCCCCTTGGTGGAATGACCACTATGCAATGTAATTGAAGGTAAGGGGCAGGAGGTATAGAGGGAACGTGTGGAATTGTTTTTAACCCAGAGGGTAGAGGGAATCTGAAACTCTCTGCCTATAAAAATGGTAGAGGCATAAACCCTTATAACATTTAACAAGTATTTAGATGTGTACTTGCAATGTCAAGACGTTAAAGGGCCAAGTGCTGGAAAATGGGGTTTGAATAGTTAGATGCTTGTTTTTGATTGGTACACTCTCTTGATGGGCTGAAAGGCCATTGTGAACACTCTCTACCTTCCCAATGTGCTCCATTCTTTGTGACATGCTCATTCAGCAACTGTATCTATTGTTCTACAAGGTCCCTTCATCATACACTGAGCTTTCAAAACCCCCTCCATAAACCTCTTCTATAACTAGCCTTTCGAAAAACGTTTTCACGCAGCGAGTGGTTTATGTTTGGGACATATTGCCTTGATGTGTGGTTGGGGGCAAATACAATTGAGGCATTCCACAAGGAATTGAAATAGAAACTTTGTGCCTGGTTACAGATAAAAGGCAGAAGTTTTACAATGTGTCAAAATGCTCAGAAAGCTGATGCAGATCATTGGGCTAAAGGCCTCCTACTGCACTGTAACAAATCTGTGATTTTGTGAAAGGCATGAGTTGAACACCCTGATTTATGAGTAACAAGGTTTCAGAAACAGGTTAACCAATCCCCTTGGTTGGCCACTGGGCTGTTTTCATGCATTGTGCAGGTAACTGATTATTCTTCATATTACATTTTCAGGCAGGAGGGCGTCAGTCTTCTTCACCTACAGGGAGCATCAGCCAACAATCAAGTGTGTCACAGACCTCAGTGAGTCACAGTAACCTTTTGATATCATAGTGCCAATTTGAATGTAGGTCTTACCAAATGTTTTGGATCCACCTTATGAACCAACCATCTGTGGCTGTGATTTTTAACCAGAGATTTTGTTACCTGTTTTATATACTCAATGGCTAAATGCTCTAAGAAGAGGCTGCTTCAGGATCCTGTGCTGCCAGTGGGAACTAATTGAGAAAAAAATGCAGATGGGCAGCCCACAGTCTATCCAACAGTTAAAATGAACGGAGGGAAAATTGCAAGCAGCACTGTCACTACTTCCTGGAAAACTCAGTTTCCCACTGAATATGTCACGTTGTGAGATTGCCTCTTCACTAGTGTGGTATGGCATGTTTTCTGGGCCTGGCTCAGATGTAGAAGGACTCAGTCAGTCTGCTGCTCTTTAACAGAGCAGCTTTTATTTTGAACCATTGCAAGCAAGTGTTTTCCCAAACTGTTTCAGTCCCTGCAAAAATAAACTTCCCCTTTCTGAGTTTCCAGTGGTTCACATTGATTTCTTAAAGTATATTGTTTTATTTCTCTTGTTACACGAGAGACAATTTTAATGCAATGATTCTATTCTTTAAATGGATTTACCTTTATCCCCTTTCAGTTCATTAGGGGTTGTGACAGCATATGGTATATCCATAGCAAAGAGTGGTAGTGCTCTGCAACTTAGGAAGAGCATGAGACTGACGCACGATAATTGGCTTTGATTTATCTATCCCTTCAATGTTAAAAATCATGCAAAACCAGGTTATAGCCCAACAGGTTTATTTGGAAGCCCTAGCTTTCGGAGTGCTGCTCATTCATCAGGTAGCTGTGAAGGAGTAGCGCTCCAAAAGCTAGTGCTTCCAAATAAACCGGTCGGACTATAACCTGGTATTGTGTGATTTTTAACTTTGTCCACCCCTGGCCAACACCGGCTCCTCCACATCATGGTTTCCCTCCAATCACATTGTTCTTAACCCAGCTGAGGTGACATTCTCATTCGGAGAGTCACAGACTTTTTACAGCACAAATAAAAGGCCCTTCAGTCCAATGTGTTTGTGCTGATCGTCAAGCATCTAAGTATCCAATTATGTTCCACCACTTGGTCTGTAGCCTCGTTTCAAGTGCTCATCTTAAATGAATAGTTCTTGCCCCTACCACCCTTTTAGGCAGTGAGTTTCAGGTACTGGGTAAAAATACATTTTCTCAAATCCCCAGTGAACCTCTTGTTCCTTCCCTTAAAACTGTGCCCTATATTATTGAGTCTTCTACTAACAGGAAAAGCTTCTCACAATTTACCCTACCTCATAACTTTGTAGATCTCAATCAGATACCTCCTCGCACTTTGCTGTTCTGAGGAAAGTAACCCCAGTCTAATAAGTTTGGGTGAAGATTTATAGCTCGGGTGCTCGTTGTTGTGGTTCTGTTTGCCGAGTTGGAAATTTTGGTTGCAAATGTTTCGTCCCCTGTCTAGGTGACATCCTCAGTGCTTCGGAGCCTCCTGTGAAGCGCTTCTGTGGTGTTTCCTCCGGCATTTATAGTGGCCTGTCCCTGCCGCTTCCGGTTGTCAGTTTCAGCTGTCCGCTGTAGTGGCCGGTATATTGGGGCCAGGTCTATGTGTTTGTTGATGGAGTTTGTGGATGAGTGCCAAGCTTCTAGGAATTCCCTGGCTGTTCTTTGTTTCGCTTGCCCTATAATGGTAGTGTTGTCCCAGTCAAATTCATGTTGCTTGTCGTCTGCGTGTGTGGCTACTAGGGATAGCTGGTCGTGTTGTTTCGTGGCTAGTTGATGTTCGTGGATGCGGATTGTTAGCTGTCTTCCTGTTTGTCCTATATAGTGTTTTGTGCAGTCCTTGCATGGGATTTTGTACACTACATTAGTTTTGCTCATGCTGGGTATCGGGTCCTTCGTTCTGGTGAGTTCTGGCAAGGACTGCACAAAACACTATATAGGACAAACAGGAAGACAGCTAACGATCCGCATCCATGAACGTCAACTAGCCACGAAACGCCATGACCAGCTATCCTTAGTAGCCACACACGCAGACGACAAGCAACATGAATTCGACTGGGACAACACTACCATTATAGGGCAAGCCAAACAAAGAACAGCCAGGGAATTCCTAGAAGCATGGCACTCATCCACAAACTCCATCAACAAACACATCGACCTGGACCCAATATACCGGCCACTACAGCGGACAGCTGAAGCTGACAACCGGAATTGGCAGGGACAGGCCACTATAAATGCCGGAGGAAACACCACAGAAGCGCTTCACAGGAGGCTCCCAAGCACTGAGGATGTCACCTAGACAGGGGGCGAAACGTTTCCAACAAAAATTTCCAACTCGGCGAACAGAACCACAACAACCCAGTCTAATACCCCAGCATGGCAAAATCCTGGTGAGTCTTCTCTGCACCCTCTCTAGTGTAATCACATCCTTTTTTCATGTGGCAACAAAAGTTACATACAGTAATTGTGCCTAACTAATGTTATATTCAGCTCCAGCAGAATGTCCTTGCTCTTGTATTCAATGTCCTAACTAATAAAGGGAAGCATCCCACTTGCCAGCTTATCTGCCTGTACTGCTGCCTTCAAGGATCTATGGATAATGTTGAAAATCACACAACACCAGGTACATATCAATGAACTGAAACCTGCAGTCCATTCTAAAAGATGAAATACTTAACAGCAATCTAGGTTTGTTCAAGATATCTTTTCAGTTGCATGACACTGTAATCTTTTGCTACAAATCCTGTGTCTTATGATCCCTCTCCACAGCTACCTGATGAAGGAGCAGCGCACCGAAAGCTAGTACTTCCAAATAAACCTATTGGACTATAACCTGGTGTTGTGTGATTTTTAACTTTGTCCACACAAGTCTGACACTGGCACCTCCACATCAGATCTATGGATATGCATACCAAGGTTCCTCTGTATTTTCTAGGTTCCAGGATTCCTCATGTCCTTCCTTGTATAGTTTGTCCTCCAAAAATGCATGGCCTCGCACTTACTGTTTAGTGAGTTTTTAAAAATTGTTTAATGGGAGATGTGCATTGCTGGCAAGGCCAGCGTTTGTTCCTCATCCTTAATTTCTCTTTTAATTTAGTGGCTTGCTAGGCCATTTCAGAGAACAGCTGTGAATCAATGACATTACTATGGATCTGGAGTTACGTGTCAGGATGGCAGATATTCCTTCTCTAAAGGGCATGAGTGAACCTGGTGGGTTTTTTTTAATGATAATTGATGGTGGTTTCTTGGTCACTATTACTGACACTAGTTTTATATTCCTTCACCAGCTATGGTGGGATTTAAACCTGTGTTCTCCGACCATTGGTTTGAGCCTCGGATTACTGGTGCAGAGACATTGCCACCATGCTGCTCTCTCTGCACCACCCCGACCCAAGCCAAGTATTTCATCCTTTCACATTAGAGCACGTATGTGGCCAGTAGAGATCTGGTGAAGAAATGCAGACTCTGTCAGAGCCATTGCATTCAACTTTTGTTTGCCTCAGTTTATATCGATGCTGTTAAACTTGGAATTCTCAGACTAGTGAGCCAATTCCTTTGAATAAAGCATTCCACCCAGTTCCTTTTTCCAGCAGTGAACTTGTTTCCCTACATTACAACACTTCATGAGTATATCATTAATTGCAAGGTGGTTGTGAAAGTAGCTATCTGAGTGCAAGTCTGCACTTGCAGACTCACGCAGAATTGGGTTTGCGATTTTCTTGTCAGGATCACAATAATGATAGTTATGGTATAGACCCTCTGGCCAATCCAGTCTCTTCTTCATAATTATCTTCCCTTTTGCATCACAATCGATGCACCCAGGCACTAAGCTGTGAGAACTGAAAAACCTATGACTAATGACGGGCAACAAAATCTGTAAATCTTTCTTCAATTCTGTCAAAATACATCCATTAGAATACTCTGATCTTCAGTATTGTTATACAGCATATACCTTATAAATAAGTATATAATTTATATCAAGTTATTTATCTTAGATGTATAAAATTATGAGTTATGCTCCAGCTGAAAATGTTCATCTCTCCTTGAAGGTTTGCACTTTTCCAGGTGCAGCAAGTTAATGCGTTCTGTAATAATGAAGTATTCTCACTTCCCTGTTTTCAATTCTTTTAGTTTGGTTCCCTCTTTACGTATAGTCCAAAGACAATCCTGGAAAAAGCCAACAACTTCTGTTACTGCAATTGTGTTAATTTATCCCATTGTGTCACACTTGACATCTCTCCAATGCCACTCCTGGTCTGATCACACTGTGTAGTTGCGGTGTCTTTCCTAAGTGGCAATGTACTTTCATGATTTTACACTTACTTCTCCAAAGGCTATCAGTGCATTCCCAGAAATTGCTTATTCTCCAGCTTTTGTAGTCACAGCTCCAGTTCCCCAAAGATCCCCATTGATCAGGTTCTACCCTGTCGTACTAATTAAATGTCACAAATCATGTGCTCTGGAACTGAAATAACCCTGCTTTCCTTTCCTGACCTATCTGCAAAGTTTGACAAGGTCAGTAATACCATTCTACTTCAGCACTGCACTTTCATTGTCCAGCGCAGAAGTTTATTCTTGTTTACATCAGCTCTTAAATAATCAATTGTTGCCACAGCATTCCTGGCAACGGATTATGTTTCCATATCTAAAAATTAACCTTCATGGCTCCATGGTTCTGTTTTTGTCTCCTCTGTCACTTTCATACCTACATATTCTCCTATGGACTTAATTGATGTGGATGATAATGACTTGCAACACTCTGCCTCCAGCTTGACTATATCTGTGACGTTGCACAACTCAAATTTCAAATCTAATGCTGACCTTGCTTTTTGGGCACTCCCTTTGCAGCCACAGCTTTGTATTCCTTGTTCTGTTCAATCACTTTATGATCTTTGTATCTTATGATCTGCCTGTACTACATGTAAAACAAAACATTTCCCTGTACTTAGGTACATGTGACAATAATCAAATCAAATAAAATCTCTCTCAAGCCAGTACTAGGAGTTAAAGCCATATTGTTTGTTTGTGTCAAAAATACTCTATCCTTAACATCCCTGATATCTCCTCCATGCCTACTTGTTGATGCAGATGGCATGGCAACTTCAGTATTTTGTTCAAATAATCTATATTTAAGAAAGGAGGAAGAGGTGAAACTGGGATCTACTGACCTGTTAGTCTGCCATCAGAAGTAGGGATAATACAGATGTGATTATTAGATATTCAGAAACTAAAGGTTTGATTGGAAAGAACATAGATTTATGAAGGGAAAATTATGACAAATGAAAGTAGTTTTTTGAGGATGTTACTAGCAGAGTTGATAAGGGGAAACCAATGGATTTGGCATATTTGAATTTACAGAAGATTTTTGATATTATAGCACACTAAGTTGGTAAAGAAAATTAAACTGCATGGAATTGGGGGTAATAAACCAGCATTGATTAAGGATTAGTTGATAGGCTGAAAGCAAAGAGTAAGAATAAATGGATTATTCTGGGGTTGAGAGGTTGTGATCAGTATCTGGATCCGTCTATTCAAATCTTGTGACACTGACTTGAACATGAGGGGTCAATTGTAATATTTCCAAGTTTACGAATGATACAAAACTTGGGAGAAATGTAAGAAATGAGGAGGAAGGAAAGAGACTTCACGAACATCTAGACAGGTTGAGTGGCAACAACATGACAGACGGGATATAATGTGGAATATAATTTGGTAAGAGGAACTAAGATGCAGAATATTTCTTAAATATTGAGAGATTGGAAACTGTTGATGTCCAAAGGGACCTAGGGTGTCCTTGTTCAAAAGTCCCTGAAAGCTGACAAGCGGTTGCAGCATTCGGTTCAGAAGGGAAGTGGGATGTTGGTAAAACCAAATTGCAGTAACTGCTAAAAGTCTGAAATAAAAATGGCAAGTCTTGGAGAAACGCAGCATCTGTGGAGAGAGAAACAGAATGAATGTTTTGAGACTGATTTGACTTTTTCAAAACTATTTTGAAGAGTCATATCAGATTCAAAACATTAATAGTTCCATTCTCCACAGATGCTGCCAAATGGAATGATTGGTCTTTATTATAAAAGGATACAGCAGCAAAGAAGTCTTGGTTCAAATATGAAGGACATCTGTGAGACTGCACTGGAATATTGTGAGCATTTCTGGTCCCTGCAGTAGTGGGTAACTGGTCTGGGTCCTGGAGTGGTGAGACTGTCTCAGGAGGAGAAATTTAGATGAGAGTGCCTGTATCTCTGGGATTTAGACATTCGAGAGATTATCTCATCGAATCATATAAGAGGTAAATGCTGTAGATGATGAAAGAATGTTTCCCCACTGTGGATCTAGAACCAAGAGGCATAGCCCTCAAATAAAAGATAAGCCATTTCGGACTGAAAAGAGAAGGAATGTCTTCATTTAGTGGATTCGCCGTATCTACTTCGGAGCATTGTAGAAGCTCAGTCAATACGTAATTTCAAATCAGAAATTGATAGATTTCTTGTTACTAATGACACCAGCTGATATGCGGATAGTGTGAAGAAGGCATTGAGATAGCTTATCTACCATATGTAGAATGACAGGGCAGGCTTGAGAGATGGAATGACTCACATCTGCTCCTAATACCCCAGTTAACTCGTCCACTGAGATTAGCATTTACTTTCAAACAGAGTAGCAAACACCTGTCCTTGTCAAACCATAATCAGTGTATTCTTTTATTCATTACTTTCTCATGTGGCTTCACCTTAATTAATTCGATGCCACTCACCTCAATGTGCAAGTGAATTTTAAAAAAATGTTCCCCACAGTAGTGTGTTCCACATTTCAATCACTCTTTCAGTAAGCAAATTTGTCCTGAATTGCTTAGTGAACTTCTTAATGACCTGTTTATATTTAGGGTCTGGTCTCCCTCGCAAATGGAAAGTCTTTTTTATATCGACCCTGCTATAACTTTGCAGATGTGCTAATAGCCATCTCTCATCTCTAGCACAGAGACTCCCAGTCTGATCAATTTTTTTTAAACTGTTGTTATATGATTCTGCCAATCATGGCTTGGTTAGTAGCACACTTGCCCCCTGAGTTCCAAAGTCCTAAGTTCAAGTTCCACTCCAGGGCTTGAACACAAAAATCCATACTGATTTTTCAGTGAGGTACTGAGGAGGTGCTGCACTGTTGGAAGTCTTGTCTTTCAAATTCTGTGTCAAAAGAAGGCTCCAGCTGCCTTTATTTTTGCATCTAAAATATCCAGCTGAACTGTTTTGAAGAAGAGCAAGAGAACTAGCACCCTGTTCTTGGTCGATAAAGATACCTCTGTCAATATTACAAAAAATTATGATCTGATCATTAATACTTTGTGTGAGTTTGCTGTGTGCAAAGTGACTGCTGTGTTTCCTCCATTAGAATAGTGACTGTACTTCAAAAATATTTCACTAGCATAAAGTGTATTGAGACCTGTTATTGTGAAATGCTCTATCCAACTGTATGTCTCTCATTTTTCTATACTTTGCTTATCTCTAATATCATCCTTAGAAATCTTTTATGGCATGGCTATTGTAATATGAAGACAACAGCACTCTGTCAAGTAGTTTGCCCTCTCTAACCAGATGATCTTATTATTAGATAACTTAATTATCCTTGAAACAAGCTAGTTTCAGAAACTGTATGAATAATGTTTCGTTTCAGTTCTGTGTGCATCACTGCATCCAATTGTTAATAGACATTTGGGTCCTGTTGTGCAGATTAACCTCTCAGCATCTCCTTCGGCTACTCAGCTGATCAGTCGTGCTCAGACCACCAGCACTTCAGGCAGCGGAATCACCCAGCAAGCCATGCTTCTCGGCAACACCACCCCCACTCTCACAGCAAGCCAGGCGCAGATGTACCTCAGGGCCCAAATGGTAAGTAATACAGCACAGGACTGGTAGTGTAAACCTTCCACAATAGAAAAATTGCAGGGAGTAGAACACCTCATCGATCAATGAGCCCATGTTGTAAAGCATTTTGGCAGTTCTTTACTACATCTATGTCAGGTTTTCATCATTTTACCTATCGTGGTTATGCTTCAGCTGTCTTGTCCCTAAAGCTCTGGAATTTCTTATCTAAACCTCTGTGTCCTTTTCTAATATTGTCCCCAAACCCTATCTGTTTATTAATGCTCTTTAGGGAAGGAAATCTGTCATCTTTACCTGGTCTGGCCTAAATACGATTCCAGACCCACAGCTTCCCTCTGAAATGCACTCAGTTCAAGGGTAATAAGGGATGGTAATAAATACTGGCCCAGCCAGTGATGCCCACTTCCCTTGAACAAATAAAGAAAATCTTTTTGTGTTATCTATCTGAATATTTCCTCAGTGTCTCAGTGTCAGATTTTGTTTGGTAATGCATCTGTGAAGATCCTTGGTATGTTTTATTCTGGTAAAGGAGCTAGATAAATGCAAGCTGTTGTCATTAATATTATGTCCTTGATTTTAAAAAAATCCAGGCTTAGTTGAAGATAGTTGCTGTCCTATGCAAAATCGCCTCTATCTTTTCACAACTTTAAAACTATCTGAGAAGCTATTTTATTGCCATTTCATGGATTTGCTTAATTTTCTCTCATGTTGCAGCTTACCTTCTGTAGGCTAACCTCTAGCTAAACTCAAACATACACTTGATAGTACAGAACTTGAGCATCGCTGAAAATAAAGATACATGTTGCCAGCGTTTTTCAATTTGCACTCATCAGGACAAATACAAAGAACGCCAAATTTAAAACAGGATCAGCAATTTATATTACAGGAGAAAAGGTTACTAAGTGGTTGGCTAGTGGGGATGTTCTAGAATTTCACATCTTTGTACCTGCTGTTTCCTGACCTTCTCTATGTCTCTACAGCTGATTTTCACTCCCACTGCTACTGTAGCTACTGTGCAGCCAGATATTCCTGTTGCCTCCTCTTCCTCTTCCTCAGTGTCTACATCCACACAGGTGAGTTATAACAGACTGATATTCCCAAACCCAGTGAACCAGAGAAACACAGCAAAACCTTGTTTGCAACATGCATCGTAGACATATCATGACTCATGTTAGGATTTTGTTATCTTTTAAACATGGACCTATACCTTCAGGAGTAACTTTGACCTATTTAAAGCATGAAAAATTCTGCTAGCAAATTACTTCCATAATATGAATGTAGTAAGGTTCTCCTTAGAAAAGTTGATTTCTTCCAAAACAAATCAGCCCATTAATAGACACCCCATCCACTACCTTCAAAATTCACTCCTTTCATCCCTGATACACAAAGGCAGCACTGTGTACCACCTTCAAGCTGCACTTCAAGGATCCACAGACAGCACTTTCAAAACCTATGACCTTTACAATCCAGAAAGAAAAGAGCAGCATATGCATTGGAAGATCGCTACTGGCAAATTCCCTTCCAAGCCACATACCAGCCCAATTTGGAATGACAACGGCCATTTCTTCATTGCCAAATTTGGCCATTAAACCATTTATTACTGTGTTGCAAAAGCCACAGCTGCCCTCTGGGATGTGTATGTCTTGCAGTGAAACTTAGTTTGCTTTTGTTTCCAGAATGGTGTAGCATTTTCCCCTGCCCCATCTTTCTCTCCACTGTGGGATGACTGGGTCGAGGTGGGGTGAGGGGAAATGTAAACTGCACAGAGTTCTGGATGTCTGTCAGTTCTGAGAGCAGGAGCTTTGTTACTTCACTGGACTGAGACATCATTAGAACTCTTGTGACAGATTAAATAAAAAATATTTCTCTGCTAACTTATTGCTAACATTCTGCACACCCTAAATTCAGTAAAGTATATTTTGTAGATTTCGTGAGCAACTTTAATAACCATAGAAATTCATGAACAGCACAAGGCTATTCAGATCATTGTGCTTGATGTTTGAAAGAGCTATTCCAATTAGACCCATTGTCCTCTGCTTTTTTGGTTGTTATTCATTCATGGGATGTGGTGTCACTGGCTGGGCCAGCCCATCCCTAGTTACCTTTCAGAAGGTGATAGTGAGCCACTTTCTTGAACTACTGCAATCAATTTGTTGTTGGTATGCTCACAATGCTGTTTTGGAAGGAGTTCCAGGATTCTGGCCCAGCAACACTAAAGGAATAGCAATATGTTTCTAAGTCAGGACAGGAAGTAATTTGGAAGGGAACTTCCAGGTGGTAGTGTTTCCATACATCTACTGCCCTTGTCCTTCCAGATGATTGTGGTTATGGTTTTAGAAGGTACTGTTTGAGGTGCCTTTGTGAATTTCTGCATTGTATCTTATAAGTGGTATACATTGTTGCTCCTGAACATTGGTGGCAAAGGAAATGAATGTTTCTGGATGTGGTGTCAATCAAGCAGGCTGCTTCGACTTCAGTGGTGTCAAGCTCCTTGAGTATTGTTGAAGCTTCACTCATCCAGGTAAGTGGGGAGTATTCCATCACACTCCAGACTTGTAGATGTGGAGAGGCTATGGGGAGTCAGGAGGCGAGTTAGTCGCTACATGATTCTTAGCCTCTGACCTGCTGTTATATAGCTAGTCCAGTTCAGTTTCTGACCATTGGTAAGCTCCCCAGAATGTTTGATTTCCAAAGCTCTGCAACATTTTCCTTTCCAGGCATACTCATTACCTTAAACTTGGGCATTTCGATGATGTTAACAAAACAAGGAAATGTAGTTAACAAAGAGACAGACAGTGAGAAATACTTGGAGGTCCTGGGTAAACAGATTGCTGAAATGGGCAGACACATGTTAGATTGAAATTAAGACAGAGAAGTATGAAGCAATACATTTTGCTGGGAAGAATGAGGAGACAAAATACTAAATAAACAAAAAAGCCCGAAAGAACTGCAGATGCTGGGTATCAGAAACAAAACAGAAATTGCGAGAATACTCAGCAGATCTGGCAGCATCTGTGCAGAGAAATCAGAGTTAATGTTTCTGGTCCAGGGACCCTTCTTCAGAACTGATGGTAGCAAGGAAAAAAGTTGTTTTTTTAATGTAGAGGATAGGTGGGGTGAGGGGGTAAAGAGTAACTGATAGATGGGGATAGAACCCAGAGAGAAGAAAAACAGTTAGACAAAGGAGTGGAGAATGGTGAGCCTAGGAAAATGAATAGCTGTTAATGAGAAAGTGAGGGCTGCAGATGCTGGAGATCAGAGCTGAAAAATGTGTTGCTGGAAAAGCGCAGCAGGTCAGGCAGCATCCAAGGAGCAGGAGAATTGACGTTTCGGGCAAAAGCCCTTCTTCAGGAATGAGGAAAGTGTGGCAAGCAGACTAAGATAAAAGGTAGGGAGGAGGGACTTGGGGGAGGGGCATTGGGAATGCGATAGGTGGAAGGAGGTTAAGGTGAGGGTGATAGGCCGGAGAGGGGGTGGGGGTGGAGAGGTCGGGAAGAAGATTGCAGGTCAAGAAGGCGGTGCTGAGTCCGAGGGTTGGGACTGAGATAAGGTGGGGGGAGGGGAAATGAGGAAGCTGGAGAAATCTGCATTCATCCCTTGTGGTTGGAGGGTTCCTATGCGGAAGATGAGGTGCTCTTCCTCCAGGCGTCATGTTGCTTCCCTCCACTCCTGGCACCTTCCCCTGCAACCGCAAGAAATGCAAAACTTGCGCCCACACCACCCCCTCACTTTTCTTCAAGGCCCCAAGGGATCCTTCCACATCCGTCACAAATTCACCTGCACCTCCACACACATCATTTACTGCACCCGATGTGGCCTCCTTTACATTGGAGAGACAGGCCGCCTACTTGCGGAACGTTTCAGAAAACACATGTGGGACACCTGCACCAACCAACCCAACTGCCCCATGGCCGAACACTTTAACTCCCCCTCCCACTCCGCCAAGGACATGCAGGTCCTTGGCCTCCTCCATCGCCAGACCATGGCAACACGACGCCTGGAGGAAGAGCGCCTCATCTTCTGCCTAGGAACCCTCCAACTACAGGGATGAATGCAGATTTCTCCAGCTTCCTCATTTCCCCTCCTCCCAACCTTATCTCAGTCCCAACCCTCGGACTCAGCACCGCCTTCTTGACCTGCAATCTTCTTCCCGACCTCTCCGCCCCCACCCCCTCTCCGGCCTATCACCTTCACCTTAACCTCCTTCCACCTATCGCATTTCCAACGCCCCTCCCCCAAGTCCCTCCTCCCTACCTTTTATCTTAGCCTGCTTGA
The DNA here is from genome assembly GCF_004010195.1 of Chiloscyllium plagiosum. Taxonomy (NCBI): domain Eukaryota; kingdom Metazoa; phylum Chordata; class Chondrichthyes; order Orectolobiformes; family Hemiscylliidae; genus Chiloscyllium; species Chiloscyllium plagiosum. The sequence continues at coordinate 64,707,247 of NC_057722.1, read as the reverse complement.
CACACCTTCCTCATTCCTGAAGAAGGGCTTATGCCCGAAACGTCAATTCTCCTGCTCCTTGGATGCTGCCTGACCTGCTGTGCTTTTCCAGCAACACATTTTCTAGCTGTTAATGAGGACTATCAGTAGCTAACAACGGGTTTTGTGTAATAGCAGACCATGGGATAACAAGGCCTGGTGTGTGTGGGAAAGCGTGGAGAAGATGCTCAAGCACGTAAATTGTTGAACTTGATATTAAGTCCAGAAGGCTGTAAAGTTTCCAAGTGGAAATGAGGTATGTTCTTCCAGCTTGCGCTGAGCTTCACTGTAGCACATCAGCAAGCCCACGACAGAGATATTGGCCAGGGAACAAGGCGGTGTGTTGAAGTGGCAGACATCAGGAAGCTCAGGGTCATTTTTGCAGATAGAATGTAGGTGTTCTGCGAAGAGGTCATCCAGTCTACACTTCGTTTCCTCAGTGTGGAGGAGACCACACTGTGTGCAGCGAATGCAATAGATGTGATTGAATGAAGTGCAGGTAAAGCGTTGCTTCACTTAGAAGGTGTGCTCGAGCTCTTGGATACTGAGGAGGTAGGAAGTAAATGAGCAGGTGTTGCACCTTTTGCTGAGGAAGGTGCTGTGGGGTGTGGGGGTGGGTGTTGGGATTGAAAGGGGGAAAAGGTGTCTGGTGGTGGCATCCCACTGGAGTTGGCAGAAATGGCGGCTAGTGATCGTCCAGATATGATTGCTGATGGAATGGTAGATGAGAACAAGTGAGACCCTGTCACTGTCGTGGGAGGGGAGAGAGGAGGTCAGTGCCAAAGTGTGAGAGATGGCTCAGACCTGGCTGAAGACCCTGTCAACTACAGTGCTGGGGATTCCTTGTTTGAGGAGGAAGTTGGACATTTCAGAGACTCCCTTATGAAGTGGGCATCATTGAAACACATGCGACAGAGACAGAGGAACTGAGAGAGTGGAATAGAGTCTTTACAGGAAGCAGGGTGCAAGGATATATAGTCAAGGTAAATGTGGGAGTTGGTGGATTGGTAGTGGATATTGGCGTCAAGAGTGTATTGCTGGGAATGCACAGCAGGTCAGGCAGCATCCGAGGAACAGGGAAATCAATGTTTTGGGTAAAAGCCCTTCATCAGGGCTTTTGTCCGAGACATCGATTTTCCTGCTCCTCAGATGCTGCCTGACCTGCTGTGCTTTCCCAGCACCACACTCTTGACTCCAATCTCCAGCATCTGCAGTACTTACCTTCGCCTCGTGGATATTGGAGGCCAGCCTATCCCCAGAAATGAAAACAGAGGAAGGAAAGGGAGGAGTCAGAGATGGACCAGGTGATGGTGAGAGCGGGATGGAAATTAGAAGTGGGAGTGATAAACTTTTCCAATTCCAGACAAGAGACTGAAGCAGCACTGATGATATCATTGATATAACCAGGAGAGAGAGAGTTGCGGGTAGGGGCTGGATTAGGACTGGAATGAGGAATGTTCCGCATATCCCACAAAGAGACAGGCATAACTGGGACCCATTGCCACACCCTGACCTGAAGAAAGTGAGAGGAGTTCAAAGAGAAGTTGTTCAGGGTGGGGACACGTTTGGCCAGGCAGAGGTGGGTGATAGTGATTTGGGATGGATCAGGTATTTTTTTTCCAGGAAGCAGTGGAGAACCCTGAGGCCGTCCTAATGGGGGATGGAAGCCTAATGTGATTGCATGCCCATGGTGTAGAGGACGTGGCAAAGTGGAAATTCACACATAAACTGTCAAGAGGAATCGCCGAGTTGAGGTAGGAAGAAGTCTGTGGGACAGGAGCAAGCAGAAACAATGGGTCTGCCTGGGCAGTCCTGTTTGAGGATTTAGGGAAGAAGGTAGAAGTGAGCTGTGTGGGGTTTGGAGACTAAATAAACAATATGGTTTAAAAGGGAGTGCAGGAATCAAGAAATCTAAACAGTGTACAAATGTAGATCTTTGAACTTACTGGACCCATTGCAATGTCTATTGAAGGAGCTGATGTGTAGTTGGCTTTATTAATAGAGCAAATGAGAGTTTATATTAAGCCTTTATATGATGTTGGTAAGGCCTTAGCCTACTGGTTTTTGTTCTTTTTTGGGCAGCTCTCCTTAAGAGCATTTCAAAGACTTAAAAGTGGGTGTCGAGAAATGGTACTAAGATTCAGTCATGGGATGTGGGCATCACTTCATTTTTCATCCAGAGGGCAATTAAGAGTCAACCACATTTCCTTGGGTTTGTTGTCACATGTAAGCCAGACCAGGTAAGGACAGGCAGATTGCCTTTCTTAAAGGACATGAGTGAATCATAGGGTTTTTACGACAATCAACAGTGGTTACTTGCTTTTTAATTCTAGATTTGTATTGAATTTAGATTTTGCAATCTGCATTGTAGGATTTGAACCCATGTGCTGAGAAGATTAGCTTGGAGTTCTGGATTACTAATCCAGTGCAGTTACTACTATGCTGCCATCTCACGAAGAAATGAGGACCTCGTGTGGTTAAGTGGAGAAACTGGTGTTCTCCTTAGAGCAGAGAAGGTTTGGAACTGGTGTTCAAAACTTTGAATGATCTCAGTAGAGTAACGAAAGTGAAATTGTTCCTGCTTGCAGAAATGCAGTAACCAGAGGACACAGATTATGGGTGATTGCCAAAGATCCAGTGGCAACATGACACAACATTGCTTTGATGCAGTGAGCTACAGCCTGGATTGCATTGTGTGAAAGAATGGTGACAATAGCAGATTAAATAGTAATTTTCAAAAGACTAAACACACAAGGGTCAAAGTATGAAGGGCTGAAAATGTGTTGCCGGAAAAGCGCAGCAGGAAGGGCTTCTTCAGGAAGGGCTTATGCCCGAAACGTCGATTCTCCTGTTCCTTGGATGCTGCGCTTTTCCGGCAACACATTTTCAGCTCTGATCTCCAGCATCTGCAGTCCTCACTTTCTCCTCAAAATATGAAGGAACATGCAGAAAGACCACGGAAGTAGGGCTAATTGGATAATTATAACAGAGAGCAGATACAGGCTGAATGGGTTGGATGGAGGAAATTTAAACAGGTTGGAGCTCTACCTCCTCCTCATTCCTGATGAAGGGCTTTTGCCTGAAGTGTCGATTCTCCTGCTCCTTGGATGCTGCCTGACCCGCTGTGCTTTTCCAGCACCATACAATCGACTCTAATCTCCAGCATCTGCTGTCCTCACTTTTGCTTGGAGCTCTACTCACTGGAGTTTAGAAGAATGAGAGATGATCTCAATGAGACATATAGGATTCTTGAAGGACTTGACAGGGTAAATGCTGAGAGGATGTTTCCCCTCATGGGAGAGTCGAGGATCAGAGGGCATAGTCTCAGAATAAAGGGCCACCAATTTAAGATGGAGATAACGAGGAATTTATTCTCTCTGACAGTTGTACGTCTGTGGAGTCCTTGCTATGGACAGCTGTGTGCAGAGTCCTTGTGTGTGTTTTAAGGCTGAAATGGATAGATTCTTGATCAGTGGGGGAATCAAGGGTTATAGGGAAAGAGCAGGAAAACGGAGGTGAGGCATGTTGGATGAGTTGTGATTCTGTTGAGTAGCAGAGTAGGCTCAAGGAGCTGAACAGACTACTTTTGTTTCTATTTCTTATGGTCTTAAAATAGTGTGTGAGGGTCAGGTGGGTAAGATGATTAAAGTCTTAAAGATCAGACCCAAACCAGCTGTTTAGCAGCCTACATCTGTCTTTAACCAAGAAAGAAAGGTCAGTTGTCACAGATGGCATTTACCAATTATTTTAGTAATTGGTAAAATAATTACCAATCAGGGACCATTGGTTATCCACCCTCCTGCCAATGAAAATAATATATCCTCATTTGCTCTGTCAAGCCCCTCATGCAGGTAATACAAAAGTATCTTTTCCTTTGCACAGTTCCATTTATTAACCATCTAGCTCACCTATTCACGATTGTTTCATTGCTGACCAGTAATTTGATCTTGCCTTTTTCATGTTTTTGGTTGTAGGTTCAGAATCTGGCCGTTCGGAGCCAGCAGTCAGGTGCCTTACCTGCGCCATCCCCTCAGAGCGTTCCATTAAAAGGTACCTGTCAAACACAGCAGCTCCCGATGAGCCACACAAAGCAGGCAGGGCAAGGAGCTGGCCCTAAAACCAACCAACATGACTCAGCCCCTGAAAGCATCAAGAAAGGAGAGAGCCTGACGTCAGTCAGCCCTGAGACCCGGGTGTCCACGGTGACCCGGTTACAGATGCCAGCAAACACACAGCAATTAATAGCCCCTGGTAAGTGGCAGCAACAGAGCTAGTAGTGAGATGGAGGGAGGAATTTTAATTAACTACAACATCTTGGAGTTTGAAACAAAAGCAGAAATTTCTGGAAAAACTCAGCAGGTCTGGCAGCATCTGTGGAGAGAAATCAGTTAACATTTCAGGTTGAGTGACCCATTCTGAAGAAGGATCACTCCATCTTAAATGTTAACTCTGATTTCTTTCCACAGGTGCTGCCAAACCTGCTGAGCTTTTCCAGCAATCTCTGTTTCTGATTTACAGAATCCACAATTCTTTTATTTTGGAGTTGGAATTTTGCTGAGTTCCACTTTGTAATTGCTCTGGATTTAAGTCATATTCTTTGCAGCCAAGGTTCAAAAAGTTGTTTATCCATGTACAAGAAGCCTGTTTTAATTGATGTGCCAAAGGGAGGATGCAACATAGCTCCATAAGAGTGAAAGAAATGGAAGCTGCAGTAGGTTATACTCATGCGCACAATCATGCACAGGGGAGATGGATTCAAATCTCACCCTGTCAGCTGGGGGGATTTGAATTAAGTTAATAAATCTGCAATTAAAAGCCAGGCTCATTCATAGAATCCCTACAGTGTGGAAGTTTGCCATTCAGCTCATCAAGTCCACACTGACCCTTCGAAGAGCATCCCACTTAGATTCACCCACCATCCTCTCCCTGTAACCCTGCAGTTCCCATGGCTAATCCATCTACCCTGCACATCCCTAGTCATTATGGGCAATTTAGCATGGCCATTCCACCTGACCTGCACATCGTTGGACTGTGGGAGGAATCCCAGGCAGACGTTGTCTATGCCGGGTTTTGCACAAAGGTGGAGTCAAACCTGGGTGCCTAGCGCTGTGAGACGGCAGTGCTAACCACTGAGCCACATGCCACCCCATGTTTCATGGTGACCATTAAATTATTGTTGATGGTTGCAAAAACCTTGGGGGACAGCAATCTGTGATCCTTACTTGGTCTGGTCTTCATGTAACTTCAGATCCAGAGTAATATGGTTAATTCTTAATTGCCCTCTGAAGTGGCCAAGCAAGCTACACATTTCAGGCACAATTAGAAATAGGCAATAAATGCTGGCCTTGCCTGCAATATCCACATCCCATGAAAGATACGATCCCTCAAATCTGCTGCTATGTTCAGATAGTTTGTGAAGTAATCTTTTATCTTAGTTTCACTTTGCCACCCTGTCTTCATGTTCCTTAGTTCTCTTAGCATTCAAAATCTGTTGATCTCTGGCTTGACTACATAATGGAGTGTTCACAACCCCCATGTTACAGAATTTCAGGAACCTTTAAGTGAATACACTTCTCATCTCAATCTAATGTTCTGAATCCTTCACTTGGCTCTGTGTCACTGGGTTTGAGAATCCCCATTTTGCGTTAACAACCTTCCAACATCCAGTGTGTCAAGAACCGTATACGTTTTAAAGAGATCACCTTGCATTCTTCTGAACTCTGATGGATGTAAGGCAGTTTTACCTGTTGCAGAGATATCTTGTGAAGCCATAAGAAAAGTTGATCAGACATAGCTTCTTGTTGTACAAAATGGCAACTTCATCAAATGATAACAGAAGATGAATTGAGAAAAATAGATCAAATAATGATTTAGAAACAGGTATTGGCATTCAGTCCCTTGACTTAATAGTGATTCAAACAACGCAATTTGCCTTTCTTTTACTGGAAGAGTTGGTGAATTCTTCAAGATGTTTCCTTCATTATATAATTTTTTTAAAAGTCCATTGAAATAGGAAAGTTAATTATAATGCATTATAATATTGATGTTTAACAATTGATGTGTTTTTTTTCTTGATGCTTCCTTCAGAGTAAAAACCAAGATAGCTCACTTTTGTCTGTTAACTCTGTTGTTTGTCCTGTCTAGCACCCTACACACCAATTCAAGCACACCAGCTGATTAAACAACAGCAGATTCCACTTCACCAAGGAACGCCGAAAGCACACCATCAACTTATTATCCAGCAGCAGATCCAACACAGACAGCAACTGCAGCCTCTAGCTCTTCAGGCCCAGGGTTCTGACCCTCCGCAGTCTCAGCATTGCCTGCCAGTGCAACCCCACAGTCAATCGCTAATCCAGGCCTCTTCTCAATCGCCGCACTGTATATCAACCCAGGCCCATAGCCAACCACTGAGCCAACCTTCAGCTCACTCTCATCCTCAAAGCCAGCAGCAGACAGTTGTGGTCTCTCCAGTACCTTCTCAGTCGCCGCCTAGCCCATCAGCATCAACGATCATCATCCAGCCACAGGCACTAATACAGACGCAGTCTCACAGCCTGGTTCACACGCATCAACCATTGGGCTCCAGCCAGCAGCAAACCTCAACTCATGTGCAGCCAAGCCAACAGCCACAGCCAACACACTTACTGCCTGCCCATCGCTCACCGGTGGCTCAGATTGGGCCATTGCGACAATCAAGTCCAGTGACTATGCACTTACCTGCACCATCCCAGCAGCAACATTCAACACTGGTATCACCTTCGCAAGAGGTCCCATCAACAGCCTCAGGCCACCTCCAGCGACTGCCCTTGCAATCAGTGCAGAACCTAACGGTACCATCAGACATTGTTTCCTCTACTCAAGTACTACCACAGACTGTTCTACATTCAAGAGAACAACTCCCTGCTGCCCAGGCTCTGATTCAAATGCCCTTCCAGGCTCTTCCTCCACCCCAGACCATTGCTGTTAACCTGCAAGTCCAGCCTTCAGCTCCAGTGGATGCGCCACTGGTAGGGAGTCATTGAATCTTTTACAATTTGCATGAAAAATAGTTTTATGAGAATTAACCACCATTTGTGTGTTGTTGTATTAACCTGCTTTATCCTGATTCTGTGCATTTCACATTATTTTAAGGAAATTCATTGTCCAATCCAGTCAGTTGCTTTGTGATCCAACAGTTATTCTTAGGCAGTCGTGTTTGAATGGCCGTAAGCACTGGGATTTGAGTGAGAATTTCAGAATGATTTATGTTTGGGGTTCTGGTTTGTTTGGTTTTTCAGGAAGTCCAGTTCTTTGTAAGGTTTGGAGTGTACCCACTGAATGCAAAAATAGTGCTTTTAACCACCTTCAACATTTACTGTCTCCATTACTGGTGCACAATGGTAACAATGCGTAACATCTATAAGATACACAATAACTCCTTAGATAGCAACTTCCAGATCCTTGACCTTTTCTATCTAGAAGGGCAAGAGCATTAGATACATGAATACACCAAAACCTGCAAGATCCTCTGCAAGCTACATGCCAACCTGACTTGGAACTATATCACACTTCCTTCACTGTCGCTGGTTCAAAATATTGGAACTGCCTCCCTTAACAGATGTAACTACATCACATGGATTTCAAGATGGCAGCTCACCACCACTTACCCAAGAAAAAAGGATGGGCAAAAAACGCTGAGCTTTGCAACAATGCCCACATTCCATAAATTAATAAAATAAAATCTCTGGTTAATCAGTTTGCATCACACAGGACCTAGCATAATTTACAGTTGAATTATTCACTCTACCAGTGGCATAGTCATGGTTACATCTTCTAGTACTTTTTTCCCTACCCCTGCAGAAACCAACAATCATCAAAATTAAATTATTGTTTAGAGATAAATGGGTCCATGAATTGCAATAAATAATATTCACTTTCAACCTTAATTAGTCTTTGTTCACCTATCTAACACAAGTTATTTTATGTCTCACGTGATGGCGATAATTTACCCGTAAGCGGTTTGCTAGTGGGATTTATGGTCACTAGTGGAATAGAGGAAGGGTATTATAACATACCCAAGGCAATTTCTGTCTTTGATGGGTGGAGGTACAATGTTTTTTGCAGTTCAGGTAATTGAACCCACAGAGGACTTGAACGTGATAAGCAATGGCCAAATTCCAATGTTGCAAGGTTGTGATCTCAGCTATACTATTGCAGAAGATTCTGAAAGTAAGCCATGAAGGGGAAAAATTGGATGGTGATGAAAATCGTTCATAGCAACCAATGGTGGATTGATGGCAGAGGTTTGAGAGGATCTAATCTGACCATCCTTTGGTCAGTGAGCAGGGATGGGAACTGTTTACCAACCAAGAAGAACACCTTAAAAAAGGACACTTTCATTCTTCAAAATCTCAATCTAGATCCCTTCCAAATTAACCGTAACCCCTCATGTGTATATCTTGATTCAGAACTGTCATGTTTCTAATGGGAGTCCCTATCCATACTCTGAATCAGTAGTTTCACATTTGTTTGGATAAACCTGAATTTCAGCCCAGTATGTGCCCATTCAGATTTGCTTTCAACAACATAGTGGTACAAAGCACCAATTCTAATCTTTCTGATAGGCGGCCTTGAAGTATTGTTCCACAGAACTACATTTTGGCTGAATGTGAATTGAATTGTTCATCATTGGTTGAAGTCATACCAAGCACAAAGAACGACAGCTGTGGTTGTTGGAGGTCAGTCACAGTGCCAGAACATGGCTGCAGGAGTTCCTCAGTTGTAGATCCAATCATCTTCAGTTGCTTGATAATGACGTTCTCTCCAACAAAAGGTCAGAAGTGGGAATGTTCATTGTGCAATCGTCAGTGTTCAACACTACTGGTGACTTTTCAAATACTGAAGCAGCCTGTATCAATCTTCAGTAAGGTCTGGACAACATTCAGGTTTGGCTGTTAAGTGCCAAGTAACATTTGTGCTGCTCAAGTGCCAGGCAATGGCAATCTCCAACTTGCAAGAATATAACCATCTCTCCTTGAAATTCTGTGGCATTACCATCATTGAAATTCTCCACTGCTGGCAATCCAAGGTTGGGGTTGACTAGAAATGCAATGGGACTATCCATACCATGGCCCTAAGAGTAGGTCAGATGATGGAAATTCTGAGGAAAGTAACTCAGCTCTTGACAGACCAAAAGCCGATTCACTATCTACAAGATACAAGTCAGGAATGTGATGTAAATCTCTACCTACTTGATACCATCCAGGACAAAGCAGGCCATTTGAGGACAATCTGTTTATCATCTTAAAAAAGATATCAGCCCCTCCCCCACTGAAACATAGAGGCAGCAGTGTGTACCATTTTCAAGATGCATTGCAATAAACTCACAAAGGTTCCATTAACACCATTCATCAAATTCATGATCTTTACTACCAAAAGTCCAAAGACAGCAGTTACATAGGAACACAATCACTTGCAAATTTCCATCCAAACCACTCACAATCTTGACTTGGAACAATATCGTCATTCCTCCATTGTTGGTGGCCAAAATCTAGAGACTCCCTCCCGAGCAGCATTGTTAGTTTACCTACACCAAATGGACTGCAGCATGTCAAGAAGGCAGCTCAATACCAACTCAAGGGCAATTCGGAATAGGCAATAAATGCTGGCATAGTCAGCAATGTTCACACTCTATGATTTAAAAAAGAATGAGCAATAATCTTTAGATCATAAAATATTGTGAAACATTACAGAATCATTTTCCGTTCCTCTGAACAATTCATACCCACCATGTGTATATGAGGAATATTTTACGTGTGTACTTCCTTAAAAAGTATATTGTTGTATTGATGAAATGCAAAGTGAAAGATGCCAAGTATTAGTGATGAGCAAATTCAAGGTCAACACTAATACTCATACTGTCAGCAAAAATGTCAAGTTTTAGATTAGATTCCCTACAGTGTGGAAACAGGCTGTTCGGCCCAACAAGTCCACACCGACCCTCCAAAGAGCAACTCACCCAGACCCGTTCCCCTACATTTACCCCTGACTAATGCATCTAACACTACGGGCAATTTACCATGGCCAATTTGCCTAACCTGCACATCTTTGGAGTGTGGGAGGAAACCGGAGCACCCGTAGGAAACCCATGCAGACACTGGGAGGATGTGCAAACTCCACACAGACAGTCACCCAAGGCTGGAATCAAACTTGGGACCCTGGTGCTGTGAGGCAGCAGTGCTAACCACTGAGCCACCATGCCGTCCCTTGATGGTTAAGATGGTTCATCGAGGAGCGACACTTGCAGAGTGTTTTCAGTGAGTGAGACCCTCAGCAAACAAAAGGAATGTTGTTTATGTTTAGGTAGTTCCTTCTCAACAGTTCCTTGGTGCCAGAATTGGGTCATATCACAGATGGAAATGTGTTGCTGGAGAAGCGCAGCAGGTCAGGCAGCATCTAGGGAACAGGAGAATCGACGTTTCGGGCATTAGCCCTTCTTCCTGAAGAAGGGCTAATGCCCGAAACGTCGATTCTCCTGTTCCCTAGATGCTGCCTGACCTGCTGCGCTTCTCCAGCAACACATTTCCATCTCTGATCTCCAGCATCTGCAGACCTCATTTTCTCTTCAAAGATCATATCACAGAGCCTTGACCCCTTGCTTGTGGTGTTCAGACATATGCTAACCAAAAATGGTCCCTCAGTATTGTCTGAGAGTATAATGGAAAGAAATACCTGTCCATTTCCCTTCATGAGGTTATTCCCAATTGATTTAGATTCCTAGGCATTGAAATATGATGACACTATCTGTACTATCTGCAGCTGAGAATGTGAAGACCAGGCATTTTGCCAAGTTCAGGCAGTTTATAAAGCCCTTCATACTTCTGAGGTGGCTCTACTATTCAGGAATTGCACTGAGGGAGTGCTCTAAGGACTGAATTCAAATTGATTCTCTTTGCTAATGTTGAACCAAAAATAGTTCCCAAGGGATTTAGTGATCACTCAACAGAATTAGTATGAACTATAATATAAAGTATTATTGTAAAATAAGCACACTGTATGGTTTACTATGGAAATTCATCATGCCATCTCTCAAGCATATTAATCTTGTATCAGTCTTCATAGTCCAGGTCATGCAAGCCAAGTATAATTTTTTCGGTCTCTGGGAAATCTGGATCATGTGCTCTCTTTGTTATGAATTTGTGTGCATGCATGTGTTGGAGATGGCATGGAGATGAAGTGGATGAATTAGGGTCAACACATTGGTTCTATTTTTACTGAAGTTTATGGTCAACCTTCAATGTTGTATGGTGCATTCTAATTCCTTGTCATTGTGTCTTTTCAGGTCTACCCTGTGGAAGACCAGGAGATGAGGGAGGACCAGGAAGAATGCTATGCTGCACACAGACCAATTTCACCACCTCCCTCTGAGTCTGAATCCTCTATCTCCACAGCACAAGGAGAGGCTCTGTCAGCTGTGGACATTTGCCAAGGTCAGGTATTAAGAAGGCAGAAATAAATGTGGTTTGAAAAAGAAAGCTAAACAAGTGACTGGGTGGCTATCCAATTCTTCATAGGAACACCACCACCTGCAAGCTCCCCTTAAAGCTATACATAAACCTGACTTAGAACTTTTCCTCTGTTCCCTCACTGTCACTGGATCAGAAACATGGATTTCCCTTCCTGTTGTCACGGTGGATGTCTTTCCAGTTCCCACTGTAGCAGCTCACACCACTACCTTCTCCAAGATAATTAGGGATCAGTCTTAAATACTGCCTTCACTAACAATGCCTACATTTCATGAATTTTTTTTTAAATGAAAAGTCTCAAAGTGCTTTACCATCAGTAAAACATGAATTTTTTTTGCAGTGCAGCCAATGAGGTAGGAAACAGGGTAGCCAGATTGCGCACAGCATGGTCCCACAGGAGGCAGTGAGGTAATGCCAGACGATGCACTTTTATATGTTGCCTCTGGAAGAGATAATGGACAATGCGGTCAATTATGGATAATGCACCACAGAGAACTGCTCTGCTCAAAATAACGCATTATAATTCTTCTTGTATTTACTTAATGTTGGAGGTGGCTTAGGTTAGTAACACTTTTGCGTTTGAGTCAGTAGGTCCTGAGTTCAAGTCCCACTTTGGAGGCCTGAACACCCAAACTGACATTCCCATGCAGTAATGCAGGCGTATTGTGGTATTGAAGTTGTGTCTCTCAGATCAGATGTTAAACTGAGACCTGTCTGCCCTCACAGCTAGATGGAAATGTAAGGAAAGATTTGAAAAGTAAGAGAGTTTATTCATATATCACCTTCAGTGAACATCACTGGAATCAGATTGGTCATTATTACATTTTTGCAAGATTTTGCTGTGCTCTACACTTAAAAAAATATGTCATTGGCTGTGTAAAGCTTTGCAATATCCTGAAGTTCTGGAAGAAGTGACATAAATGGATGTAATTTGTTTCCCTTCCTCTAAAAAGAGATTGTACTTTGTTATATCATCAACATTTCTTTGTCTTACAGAACGAGCAGTGCCCCCCCATGTTACCTCAGCAAGTGCTTCTGTTATCAGGTCCTCTGCAGACACCTTGAGATTCTCCAGTTCCTCTTCTCTTATTGTTCCACCTGCAAAACTGAAAACCAATGGCGCAGTCTCTTCCACCAACCTTCCTGGGATGGACAACAAGCCACCACAGGCTATTGTGAAACCCCAGATCCTCACTCACGTCATCGAAGGGTTTGTTATTCAGGAGGGACTGGAGCCATTCCCTGTGAGTAGTCCTTGTTTTGTTGTGCATCATTTGTAATGTCCCTAGCTATTTTCCCCTCCCAACACCCCCCTCCCACCCCCACTTACTTCATAAAGGTGCTGATTTATGCTCGAGGATTGAGCCTGCAACAGCAATCATGTGTATCTTGTATTGAGGAGGAGAAAGTGAGGACTGCAGATGCCGGAGATCAGAGTTGAGAGTGTGGTGCTGGAAAAGCACAGCAGATCAGGCAGCATCCGAGGAGCAGGAGAATAGATGTTTCAGGCATAAGTCCTAATGAAGGGATTCTCATGCTCCTCGGATGCTGCCTGACCTGCTATGCTTTTCCAACATCATGTGTTGACTAAAGTTTAGCAAAATGCCGCAACATGCTTCACGGGAGCATCATCAAACAAAATTTGAGACCAAGTTGTGTAAGGTGATTCTAGGACAGTTGACTAAACGTTTGATGAAAGAGAGGAGAGATTTTAGGACGTGCCTTTAGATAGAGGTGAACAGACAGGGAAATTGAGGGAGGAAATTCCAGAGCTTGGGGCCTAGGCCCCTGAACGTGAGGCCTGAGCGGGGAGGGGAGGGGGAAGCAAAACGCCAGGGCCCATGCTTTATGGAGATCTGGGCTTCTGTCTTCACATGGGCACAATGAAGATAATAGGCTTTCACACAGTAACAATGATCCTGCACAGGCCTGAGGGACATCATTTCAGCTGGGCAAGGCGGTCTGCTTGTTAACTTGCCAGGTTCAAGCTCAAGGGAAGCAGTGAGAGAAGGTGGTGACAAGTACACAGCAAAAGCTCTCTGACCATCACACAGACTGAGCTTCGGAACTGAGATTCATGAGTGTCTTAATCAAATCATTAATACAAAGCACTTAAAATCTGGGAGAACGTTACAACCTCTACCATTTTCGGTGGGGGTGGTGTGTGATGTGGTTGATTGGAAGGAAGAATAAGGCCAGTGTTGATTTCTTTGACAATTGTACCAGAGCAGACAACATCTGGGAAGTCTGAATGCAAAATTGATGTGGCAAGTCCAGGTAATGAAAATAATTGTCTGACTGTGATGGAACTGGGACACCCCAGAAAGTCCACAAAGTCTGATTTCTTGTATTGGCCAGAGACCACTACATTGTGGAGGCTGAGTGCCAGGTCCTAAGACGACACCTGCTATCTCTCCCAGACCATGACTCCACCACTGAACACAAGGCTGTTTTGTCCACAACAGTCACTAATCTCATTTCATCTGAGGATCTTCCTCCGATCTCATAGTCACTCAATCCCACACAACCTGCTTACCAAAATCCACGAACGGGACTGTCCAGGCAGATTCATTGTTTCTGTCTGCTCCTGCCCCATGGAACTCATCTCTCCCTACCTTGACTCGATGTTTTTTTTTCTCTCCTTGTCCAGTCCCTTCTCACCTACATCCATTTTACGTCAGTTTCAGAATTTACAGTTTATGGGCTCCAGTTGCCTCCTTCTCACCATGGATATGCATTCCCTTCATACATTCATTTCCCATCAGGATGGTTTCAGGAGTCTCCAATTGTTCCTGGAAAAAGGCATGAACTGTTCCCATGTACAATCCACCTCCTCTGCCTGGTCAAGCTTGTCCTCACTTCTAATAACTTTGCATTTAACTCCTTACACTTCCTTCAGGTCAAAGGCTTGGCCGTTGGTACCTGCATAGGCCTCAGTTATGCATGTTTCATTGTGGGGTATGTGGAACATTCCTTGTTCCAGTCCTATTCTGGACCCCACCCACAACTCTTTCTCTGGTATATCATTGATATCGTCAGTGCTACTTTGCTTTTTCATACAGAATTGGAAAGATTTATCAATTTTGCTTCCAATTTGTACCCTGCTCTTACCTTCATCTGGGAGAAAATGAGGACTGCAGATGCTGGGGATCAGAGTCGAGAGTGTGGTGCTGGAAAAGCACAGCATGTCAGGCAGCATCTGAGGAGCAGGAGAATCAACAGAGGCCATTGAGCTCTTTAATACAAGGCTAGGTCTTTGGAAGAGCAATCCATTCATCCTGTTTCTTTCCCATTGCCTTGCAATCTTTCCTTCCTAATTTATCCTAATGTATGCTTCTAATCTCACCCTATCCAGATATTGAAGGTAAAGTCGCCATAGTCTTACGAGACCATAGCGCTGTTCTCTCATTAGAGACAGACAACCGGTGGTGATTTAACCTTAGGCCTGGCGCCAACTCGCAAACACCTCCTCCTGTTGTTCCTTGACCATAACCTCCCCTCCCATCACCAAACCATCATTTCCAAGACCATCCACAACCTCATCACCTCTGGGGATCTCCATCCAGAGCCTCCAACCTTTGTCTGTTAACCCAGCACTACTTGATTCTACCTCCTACCAAAGATTCACAAGGCTGACTTTGTCTCAGCCTGCTCCTGTCCCACTGAACTCATCTCTGCCTACCTTGACACTGTCCTTTCCCCCTTAGCCCAGGAACTCCCCACCACCCAAACCCTTCACCTCCTCGAAGATTTTTGTTTCCAGGCCCCCAATACCTCATCTTTACCATGGACATCCAGTCCCTGTACGCATCCATCCGCCACAACGAAGGCCTCCAAGCCCTCCGTTTCTTCCTCTCACGCTGTCCCAACCAGTACCCTTTCACTGACATCCTCATCTGCCTGGCTGAAATGGTCCTCACCCTTAGCAACTTCTCCTTCCAATCCTTCCACTTCCTCCAACCAAAGGGGTAGCCATGGACACCCACATGGGACTCAGCTATGCCTGCCTCTTTGTCGGGAATTTGGAACAGTCCATCTTCCACAGTTGTTCCTAATTGTTCCTCCACTATATCGATGACTGTATCAGCACAACAATGAATGGTAGAGCCTTGGGAAAAGTTGATGGGCAGAGAGATCTGGGAGTGCATGTGCATTATACCCTGAAGGTTGCTGCACAGGTGGATAGAGTGGTCAAGAAGGCATATAGTATGCTTGCCTTCATTGGTCAGGGGATTGAGTATAAGAGCTGGCAAATCATGTTAAAATTGTACAAAACATTGGTTTGGCTGCATTTAGAATACTGTGTACAGTTCTGGGCACCACATTACCAAAAGGATGTGGACGCTTTGGATAGGGTGCAGAGAAGGTTTACGAGGATGTTGCCTGGTATGGAAGGTGCTAGCTATGAAGAGAGGTTGAGTAGGTTAGGTTTATTTTCATTAGAAAAAAGGAGATTGAGGGAGATCCTGATTGAGGTTTACAAAATCATGAAGGGTATAGACAGGGTGGATAGAGACAAGCTTTTTCCCAGGGTGAAGGATTCAATAATGAGAGGTCATGCTTTCAAGGTGAGAGGTGGAAAGTTTAAAGGGGATACACGCAACAAGTACTTCACACAGAGGGTGGTGGGCGTTTGGAACATGTTGCCAGCAGAGGTGTTAGAGGCAGGCATGGTAAATTCATTTAAGATGCGTCTGGACAGATGCATGAGTAGGTGGGGAGCAGAGGGATACAAATGCTTAGGAATTGACCGACAGGTTTAGACAGTACATTTAGATTGGCTCTGGCTTGGAGGGCCGAAGGGCCTGTTCCTGGGCTGTAAATCTTCTTTATTCTTTGTCTTTGTACAACCTCATGCTCCCACAATGAGGTTGAACAGTACATCAACTTCACCAACACCTTTCACCCTGTGCTTAAATTCGCCTAGACATCTCGGACACCTCTCTCCCCTTCCTGGACCTCTCCATCTCCATCTCTGGCGACTGACTGACCACGGACATCTACTACAAGCCCACTGACTCTCATAGCTAACTAGACTAAAACTCCTCCCCCCCCGCCTCCTGTAAAAACGCTATGCCTATTCCCAATTCCTCCGCCTCCACTGCATCTGTTGCTAGGATGACCAATTCCACCTGAGAAAATCCCGGATGGCGTCCTTCTTCCAAGATTGCAATTTCCCTTCCCACGTGGTTGCAACACCCTCCAGCATATCTCCTCCACTTTGCACACTACTGCTCTTGAACCCCACCCCTCCCAATGCAACAAGGACAGAACTGCCTGGTCCTCACGTTGCACCCCACCAACCTCGCATACATCGCATCATCCTCCGCCACTTCCGCCACCTACAAACGGACCTCACCGCCAGAGGTATATTTCCTTCCCCACCCCTATCAGCGTTCCAGAGAGACCATTCCGTCTGTGACTCCCTCGTCAGGTCCACACCTCCCCCCCCCAACACCCCACTCCTGGCATCTTCCCCCGCCACTGCAGGAAGTGCAAATCTGCACCCACAACACCCCCCCTCACCTCTGTCCAAGGCCCGAAAGGATCTTTTCCACATCCAACAGAAATTTACCTGTACCTCTACCAATGTCATCTACTGCGTCCATTGCACTCGATGTGGTTTCCTCGACAGCGAGGAGACAGGATGCCTATTTGTGGATCATTTCAGAGAACATCTCTGGGACATCCACACCAACCAACCTCACCACCCCGTGGCTGAACACTTCAAATCCCCCTCCCATTCCGTCAAGAAAATGCAGGTACTGGGCCTCCTCCATCACCAAACCGCCCAACATTGGAGGAAGAACGAGGAGAAAGTGAGGGCTGCAGATGCTGGAAATGTGTTGAAAATGTGTTGCTGGAAAAGCGCAACAGGTCAGGCAGCATCCAAGGAACAGGAGAATCGAGGTTTCGGGCATAAGCCCTTCTTCAGGAAGAAAGCCTCATAGCCCACCTTGGGCCCCTGCAATTACATGGGATCAATGTGGATTTCAACAGTTTCCTCATTTCTCCTCCCCCCACATTATCCCAGTCTCAAGCCTCCGACACCCTCCTGACCTACCCATCACCTTTCCCATCTATCCGCTCCATCCCCCGCTCTAACCTATCACCTTCTCCCTCACCTTCATCTACCTATTGCATTCTCAGTTAACTTCCCCATAGCCCTAGCCCCATCCCATTTATCTCTCAATGCCCCGGCCCATAAACCATTATTCCTGAAGAAGGGCTTATGCCCAAAAAGTTGATTCTCCTGCTCCTTGGATGCTGCCTGACCTGCTGTGCTTTTCCAGCATCACATTCTTGACTCACCTTCATCTGGTCCATTTCTAAATCCTCCCTTTCTTTCCCCGAAATCTCTTCCCATTTTTGGGGATAGGTTAGCCACCAGTATCCACTGCAAACCTGTCGACTCCCACAGTTACCTTGATTATACATCCTAACGCCCTGTTTCATGTAAAGATTCCATTCTGTTCTCCCAGTTACTCTGTCTCTGCCATATCGATTCTGATGATGCCAGCTTCTACAAAAGGGCTTCTGAAATGTCCGCTTTCTTTCTCAGCCAAGCATTCCCCACCACTGTGGTTGACAGGGCCCTCAGCTGTGTCCGACCCTTCTTGCATTTCAGCCTTCACACCTTCTCTTCCCTCGCTCGGCAGCAATAGAGTTCCCTGGTCCTCACGTACCATCCCACTAAGATCCACATCCAGAGGATCATTAGTTGCCATTTCTGTCACCTCCAGTGAGATGCCACCGCGGACACATACTCCCCTCCCCTCCCACAGGGACCATTCCCTCTGGGACACTTTGTTCCACTCCTCCTCCTCGCCCAACGCCACCCATAACCCCATGCCACCTTCCCTTGCAATCACAGAAAGTATAACATAAATTTACTTCCTCCCCCCTCACTATCCAACAGCCCAGACACACTTTCCAGGTAAAGCAGCGATTTACCTGCACTTCTCTCCATTCTGTCAGTTGCATTTGCTGCTGACAACGTGATTTGATTTTAGATTAGATTTTAGATTAGATAACATTACAGTGTGGAAACAGGCCCTTCGGCCCAACAAGTCCACACCGACCCGCCGTTGCGCAACCCACCCATACCCCTAACCTAACACTACGGGCAATTTAGTATGGCCAATTCACCTGACCTGCACATCTTTGGACTGTGGGAGGAAACCGGAGCACCCGGAGGAAACCCACACAGACACGGGGAGAACGTGCAAACTCCACACAGTCAGTCGCCTGAGGCGGGAATTGAACCCTGGACTCTAGCGCTGTGAGGCAGCAGTGCTAACCACTGGGCCACCGTGCCGCCCATTTGCTGTACATTGGGGACAAACCACAGACTGGGCAGCCACTTTACAGAACACCCACATTCTGTCAACAAAAATTACACTGAGCTTCCTTTTGCTTGCCACTTCAATTCACCCCCATGTCCCCTCTCTCTCTCTCGGGCTTGCTGCAGTATAGTTTAGTGCAACCTGGAAGAACAGCATCTCATTTTCTACTTGGGGACCCTGCAGCCTTCAAGACTCAAAATCGAGTTAAATAATTTTTGGACCTGAGCGCCTTCTCCTAGCTCTACACACCAGGCCTTGTCATCACATGAGTTGCTAACTACGCCCAACCCACTGTTAACCACTAATGGTCCCCATTAGCAGTCTTTGATTCTCCTAGACTGACCATTACCCATTCCTTTGTCTGCCCAACTGCTGTTCCCTCCCTCTAAGCTCTGTTTCCATCTGTCATTTAGAATCCCCAAACACATCTTCAGCTCACCAACCTTTTCCCAGCTACCATCAGTTCTGCTGCTGCTACCTGCAGAGTCTTTCCAGCAATTTCTGTTGTTGTTGCTTCAACTTAGTTAAAACTCTCAACTTAACATGGTGAAGTTTGGTTTCAAGTTATTACTCCATGCCACTGATTTACCAACACTATAACACAGGGAGTTTTAAATAGTAAATGTGTTCATGGAAACTACTATAGGAAGTCAAATTATTTTGAAGTGGATTTTCTCATTTCAATAAATATAATGTATGGATATCAATGCATTCTCAACCCAAGATATTTGGCCCCAATGCATAACATGAAGTGAATAAAATAGTCTGTACATATTCCTAGTGATATGGCAAAGAACCAAAATGAACAGTTTTGTGTTTTTTCTAATTTGAAAATAAAAATACATATGACACCTCCAAAACAATGTTGTTGATTTTTGCTAGATTGATTTCTCCCTTTTATTTACTTGACTTAAAATTGTTACCTGCTTTAAATAATGAGCTTGTCTATATTAATTTTCCTCCTGGTCACAAACACTTGTTCCGTCTCTGGGTAGCATCTCAGCATCAGTCCCATTATGAAGACAGTGATCATGCATCAAAGAGTTCCTTCTAGGTTGGGAGGTGGAGTAGGTGGGGTATATGTAGGTGGGGACTGAACATTCTAGTGAATGGGGTAATGGACTTTTCATAGATTGACTTAGCCAAGATCTATGCAAGAACTAAATGTTTGCAACCAGTTTTTCCGCCAACTACTTTATAATGGGAGGTCATACTTAAAACATACAAGTGATTAAGAACAAAACTTGGGAATATTTAAATCTCAGCACAGCTATATATCCACTGCACTACATATCTTGTACTTCAACAATTGTGAAGTATTTTGAGACTTCCTAAGGTTGTGAAAGATGTCATGCAAATACACATTTTGTAGGTTTTGTTGTAAATTCAGTCTAACTAATAATGCGTCTTTCATGGTGCCTAACACCATTACCGGTAGGCAATTGGTGTAGAGTGAATCTGGGACCAGGGATGAAAGGTATTGACTAGTGTCACAAAACCTAATGATACAAAACTGCTTGCCCTTTGTAAATGGTGAATTACATCCATTTTCATCTATTATTTATTGTTTATATGATATGATTAAAGAACAGAACAAATTGTACACTTAGTTTTTCTTCTTGACCCTGCAAATAGTGATGTGATAGTAGGGTTAGAAAACTTGGCTAAGGCAAACCATCAATTTCTTTTGGTTTCAACATAATGCAATGTCACAACAGTTAGTTACTGTTGACTGAATAACCTTATTTTCTACAACACTTGTTCTCTGATCATTGTGACAATCCAAGCAGAATTTTATGATTCTAATCTTATCGTAATTAAAACAAATGATTGACATACAGTAATGTCTCACTGAATTAATACTATGAGCTTTATAAATCATTCAAAGTCTGAAAACATAAAATGTGTGGACACCTGTAAATAGCCATAGAGTCATAATCATGGAAACAAATCCTTTGGTCTAACTCATCCATGCCGACCAGACAGCCCAAATGACCTAGTTCCACTTGCCAGCATTTGGCCTATATCCCTATAAACCCTTCTGATTCACATACCCATCCAGATGCCTTTTAAACATTGTAATTGTACCTGTCTCTGCCACTTTCTCTGGCAGGTTGTTCCTTACACGCACCACCTTCTGCATGAAAAAGCTATTCCACAGGTTCTTTTGAAATCTTTCCCCTCTCGCCTTAAAAGTATGCCCTCTAGTTTTGGACTTCCCCACACAAGGAAAATATCCCCAGTCCCAGCAAAGATAAAATTAATTCAAGATTAACCATGTATTGCTGAATTACTCTACATGTTATCAACCTGTTTACTGAATAGATATTTCTCAGCTGCCCCTTGCTTAAACTTTCCCTTTGCCTGAGGAGTGGTGACCCTAACGTTAAATCACCACCAGTTGTCTGTCTCTAATAATCTCACAAGAGTTTGGCAACTTTACCTTCAATATTTGGATAGGGTGAGATTAGAAGCATACATTAGGTTAAATTAGAAAGGAAAGCTTGCAGAGCAATGGGAAAGAAGCAGGGTGAATGGATTGCTCTTCCAAAAATCTAGCCTCAAATAGAAGAGTTGAATGGCCTCCATTAGCATTGAAAAATTCCATGATTCCTTATTTTAGTGACTTTATGGTACTGAGTCACTGCTAATTTTTTTTAAATAATTAGTTCTAAGCTAGTTGACAAGAAGCCATTATTATCATCTATAAACTGGGCTGATGGTCTAGTTTCTCCCACTTTGGAACAAGACTGGGTCATTCGATCTTTCAAGCGTCTTCCATCATTCAGTCAGGCCGTCATTATATTGTTTGGTTCCATTAGCTTGCCTTGATCTTTAAACTCCCATCATCCTTGTGGATAATAACTCCATCAATTTCTGTTTTGATATTTACTTTGACACCCCTTCCCTCTGCCTCGGTGTATTTTAAAACTGAGTGTTTCAGATTTCTATTACTAACCTGAATCTTCTACTCTTAAGGGAGTTGAGCAGAGTCTATATAACCTCAAAAATTACATGACACCAGATTATAGTCCAACAGGTTTATTTGAAAATGGAAGCTTTTGGAGCCTCGCTCCTTCTTCAGGTGCTAGTGAGAGAGGGAACCTCAGACTTAATAAGTAAAAGATCAAAGGGTCACCTCATTAACACATCTAGTAGCCAGTGTTTCATGTTGTTTCAGTTTTGCTGAGGTGACTGTGTTAAATTGACTTGAATCTCCTCCTTTTGATAGGTGAGCCGCTCCTCACTGTTGACTGAGCAGCCAGTCAAACAGAAGGTGCACTGCGAAGGGCCAGCCACATCCCCCACCTCTGTCCAGTCAGTAGGTGAGCTCCAGAGCAACTCAGGCAAACAGCTGGAAGGGTCTCTGGACAGCGATTTGGATGACCTTACTGGTGAAGGTTTGTAAAACATTTTGTAGGATGTGGGGGATAAAGCCAAAGACACGAATTGCTCGATAATGAAACTTGCTGACCTTTATGCATCCCGCTCAATTTTCTGTCATGTTTAGTAGATATTGATATTAGGTGGGAAGTCTAATGGCAAATTGAGTTTAATATAGTTAAGTGTGAGGGCTTGCATTTTTGGAAAGTCAAATCAAGTTTGAAGTATTTTGATGAATAGTAGGGTCTAAAGGGGTGTAGTGGAATAGAGGGATCTTGCAGTTCAGGTGCACAGTTCTCTAAAAATGGAGTCACAGGTAGACAGGGCAGTGAAGCAGGCTTTTGGCACATTGAACCTCTATACTCAGGGCATGGAGTATAGAAGTTCAGAAGTTATGGTGCAGTTGTACAGAACATTGGTGAGGCCACACTTAGAATATATTGATCAGTTTTGGTATCCTTGCTATAGGAAGGATGTTATTAAACTGGGGCTGAAAATGTGTTGGTGGTCTTATTCTTGTTGTCTAGAGGAATTAAGGGCTATGGGGAGAACGCTGGTAAGTGGAGCTGAAATGCGCATCAGCCATGATTGAATGGCGGAGTGGACTCGATGGGCCGAATGGCCTTACTTCCACTCCTATGTCTTATGGTCTTATGGAAAAGCGCAGCAGGTCAGGCAGCATCCAGGGAACAGGAGAATCGACGTTTCGGGCATAAGCCCTTCTTCAGGAATGAGGAAAGTTTGTCCAGCAGGCTAAGATAAAAGGTAGGGAGGAGGGACTTGGGGGAGGGGCGTCGGAAATGTGATAGGTGGAAAGAGGTCAAGGTGAGGGTGATAGGTCACTTGACACCGTCCTGTCCCCCTTAGTCCAAGAACTCCCCACCTACGTTCGGGACAGCACCCATGCCCTCCACCTGCTCCATGATTTTCGCTTCCCCGGTCCCCAACGCCTTATTTTCACCATGGACATCCAGTCCCTGTACACCTCCATCCCCCATCACGAAGGACTCAAAGCCCTCCGCTTCTTCCTTTCCCGCCATACCAACCAGTACCCTTCCACTGACATCCTCCTTCGACTGACTGAACTGGTCCTCACCCTGAACAACTTCTCTTTCCAATCCTCCCACTTCCTCCAAACGAAAGGAGTAGCCACGGGCACCCGCATGGGCCCCAGCTATGCCTGCCTCTTCGTAACCCTCCTTCGACTGACTGAACTGGCCCTCACCCTGAACAACTTCTCTTTCCAATACTCC
>NC_057722.1:64665776-64683517 GCF_004010195.1 Chiloscyllium plagiosum | reverse complement strand
CACCTATCACATTTCCAACGCCCCTCCCCCAAGTCCCTCCTCCCTACCTTTTATCTTGGCCTGCTGGACAAACTTTCCTCATTCCTGAAGAAGGGCTTATGCCCGAAACGTCGATTCTCCTGTTCCCTGGATGCTGCCTGACCTGCTGCGCTTTTCTAGCAACACATTTTCAGCTCTGATCTCCAGCATCTGCAGACCTCACTTTCTCCTGTTATTAAACTGGAACAAGTGCAAAAGAAATTTACAAGAATGTTGTCAGGTCACAAGAGTCTCATTATAGGAACAGGTTTGACAAGCTAGGACTGTTTTCTTTAGAGCATAGGAGACTGAAGGGGAATCGTATAGAAGTGTATAAGCAGCATGGAAAGAGTGAATGCACTCAGTCTTTTTCCCAGGTTTGGGGAATCAAGGACTAAAGGGCATCAATTTAAGGTTAGCGGGGAAGCAATAAAGGGAACCTGAGGGACAATTTTTTTAGACAGAGGGTTGTACGCACATGGAATGAGCAGAGTCACATACATTAACAACATTTAAAAGACATTTAGATAAATACACAGATAGGAAAGGTTTAGGCTATGTGGGGTCAGCGTGGATAGACATTTGGTCAGCATGGGCCAGTTGGGCTGAAGGGTCTGCCTCCATGCTGTAGAGCTCTATGACTCTATATAGAACTGCACTGAATTTTGCAGCACAGAAATAAACCACTCACCCCACCTAAATTATAAACCAAAATTGCTGGAGGGACTCAGCAGGTCGGGCAGCATCTGTGCAGAGAAAGCAGAGTTAACATTTCAAGTTCATTGACCCTCCTTCATCCTAGCTGATCCACAGTTATGTTCCTCTTCCCATCCTCTCTTTGGATTCCATCAACATGATCTCTTATTCCATTTGCCTTCATTATCTATCTTGCTTCCCCTTAAATACATTTAAACTATCTGCCTCAATTCTTCCCAACAGCAACAAGTTTGACATCTCTCCAGTCTCTAGGTAAAGAAGTTTTATTTTATAATCATTGAAGATGTTTGAGGTTGAAGTAAATTTTTAGTCTCACAGGGATTCAAGAGGAGAACATGGGAAAATGGAGTTAAAGATCAATCTGATTTACAGACTGGCAAAGCGTGCTCAAAGAATACCCTGTCTTCCTTGGGCAGCTTAGGTCCATAGGGACCCTCACCAACTTTTGTAACTGCACCATAGAAAGCATACTACCTGGGTGTATAATGACCTAGTATGGCAACTGCCCTGCCCAGGACCGTAAGAAACTAAAGAAGGTCATGTGCACAGCCCAGACCATTTTGAAAACTAACCTCCCATCCATTGACTCCATTTGCACTTCCCGCTGCCACAGAAAGATAGCCAACATCGTCAAAGACCCCTCCAACCCCGGTAGTGCTCTCCCACAACCTCTTCCGGCCGAAGCTTGAACACATGTGCCAATAGGTTCATCCCTCCATTACTAGACTGATAAATGGATTCTCTAATTTCATGTAATGTTGATCTTGTTAATGTTGATCCTGCCTCATGCACCTCCTGTGCAGTGTAACCTGTATGCCTCACTCTGTATAAGCACTCTGTGATCAGTGTGTCCTTGCTTACTATGTTCGGCTTGTACTGCTCGCAAGCAAAGCTTTTCATTGTACTTAGATACACGTGACTATAGTAAATCAACTCAAAAGATATGAATGGTCTACTCCTGCATGCTATTTCTTATGTTCACCTGGATTCCTTATTGTATTCATTAATGACCATCTTATATTTATGGTCTCTAGTTTTCTTTTTCCCCACGAATGGAAACAAAGATTCTACCTCCTCACTCTCTGACCCTTTAATAACTTTAAGGATCCACAATAGGTCAGCTTTCAGTTTCCCAACCTATTTTTTTTCTCATGATTGGTTAGAAATCTATGATAGTTAAACTGTTACAGTGACATAAAAAGCTAGGAGCGGCATGGGACTTCATTGTAGGTACTCAACAGAATCCAATATCTCCTGGAAAGGTTGAGGGATCGTTTTATAACACTAGTCTCAGGTTTTGACTGGAGTGTTGTGTCCAGTTGTAGCCAGCATACTTCAGGGAAGATGTCAAGTCCTTGGAGAGGGTGCAAAGGAAATTTTCTAGACTTTGATAAAGAATGAGAGTCAGTACGTTTTGCAACATGGACAGAGGCCCTTCAGCACGTCGTGTCCACACTAGTTATCAAGTTTCCATTTATTCTAATGCCATTTGAGACTTGCGTTATATCGGAGAATTAGAAGTCCAGATTATTCTTCTCAGAGCATTGAGATGAAAGAGATTCATTTGAGTTGTTCAATGTTATAAAGGGTTTATTTTAAATAATGAAATGTTTCCAAATACGTAACAGTGAGTAATCAGAGCTAAAAAGATTTTAGGTAATTGAACAAGAACCAGAGAGATGATGGAGATAGTTTATTCTTTCGCAAACTAGGTGTGGTCTGGAATGAGCTGACTTAAAAAGGATTGTGAGTGCAGATTCAGTTGTAACTTGTAAAAGGGAATTGGATAAATATTTGAAAAGGGAAAAATAATGCAGCATCAGAAAGAAATAGCAAATCATTTGTACTTTTAAAAAGCAGCTTTAAAGAGCTGGAACAAGCATGATAGACCAAATGACTTGATATGCTTGCTACCTTGTTCTGTGAAATCCATTTTAAGTCCTTGCATTACAATCTTTATACATGGCAACTTCAGGGCCCAATCTGCATACATAATGGAGAGCTGGCCAGCTTGGAGCAAGTGGCATTGCCGTATCCAATTCAAATTCACAGAATTATTTTCAACACAGGGAGAAGTTATTCAAAGGAGACACCCATATCAAATTGTATTTGGGGAGATTGGGGTGGGAAATAGGTCCCATCCCAACCTCTACTCCATCTTAACTGGTTTGCATCAGTTCTTTGACAGTTAACTCTCTTCATCTTAAAAAGTTAACCTTGACATTGAGCTAATCTAAAAATGAGGAAATTATAACTAAAGTGGGATGATAAGATCGAACCAAAGAGGGCCCCCAGTAATTTGTCAGAAAAACTCATTGTTATCAGTATTTGTACATGTCCAGAGAGTAATTAATCTCTTTTGGATTTTGTCTTTCTCCACCTGACAAGAACTGTTGTTATCAGAAATGTGCCGTACACAAAATCATGGACGTAGGCCAGTGTTTTGTTGATACATGTCATGGCATGGTTGGAGTCCCCTTTGTGTTATTCCACTGGCATGCTTGTTGAGGTAGAAGTGGGAAGATGGATCTGAAGGAGGACAAGATCAATAAATAGCCAGATTGAACAGAACAGTCTGTTTTTAGTTATGAGTTACCTCACAGTAACTTCCTTTTCATTTTAATTTTCATTTCCATTTTTTCATTTCCATTATAATTTCAGAAGGGATGGAGGGCAGTGATCCAGACATGCTGAAGTGTGAGTTCTGTGGGAAAATGGATTATGCTCACAAATTCAGAAGATCAAAGCGTTTCTGTTCTATGTCATGCGCTAAAAGGTAGGAAACTCATATTTCTATGTTTGGCATCTTTCTATGCTCATTATTCTGCTGAAAAGGCTTAGGTTTTTGCAGATTAAAAATTAATTTGGCTTTATGCTGTAAACATATATTTTTATATGTAGCTTTTTTCACAAAATATGTCCACACATGTCCTCTGCTTGTTTAAAAGTAATTAGAGTGGGAAGCTGAGTACTTTTTGCAACATTAACTGCTTAACATGTTCAGGCAACATCCTTTTTTAATTCATTCGCAGGAATTGTTTTCATTCATGGGATGTGGGCATTGCTGGCTAGCCAGTGTTTATTGTCCATCAGCATGTATGGAGAGAAATCAGAGTTAATGTTTCGTATCCAGTGATCTTTTTCAGAACACAGTTCTGAGAGAGGATCACTGGACTTGAAACATTATCTCAAATTTCACTCCACAGATGCTGTCAGATCCGCTGAGCTTTTCTAGAAATTTCTGTTTTTGTGTCTGATTTCCAGTATCCGCACTTCTTTTAGTTTTTATTTATTGACCGTCCTTAGTTTGTCTTGAAAAGGCGATGGTGAGCTGGCTTCTTGAACCACTGCAGTCCATGTGCTCTAGGTAGAATTCATAACTGGGATTTTTTTTTATATTCACTTGTGGAATGTGGGCATTACTAGTTAGGAGGGAATTGAAGAGTCAACTATATTGCTGTCATACTTAGGCCAGACCGGGTAAGGACAACAAATTTCCAACCCCACAGATCATTAGTGAACCAGATGGGATTTTGGACAATCAGCAGGAGCTATATGATCACCAGATCCCTTTCCAGATTATAATTGAATTCACATTTCACCATCTGCCTTGGTAGAATTCAAATCTACCTCCCCCATTAGCCTGGAGTTCTGGTTTGCTAGCCCAGTGACATAACCACTACCTCACTGCCTCTCGTGATGCATTAACGTAGCTGTTAATCTATTTA
Source organism: Chiloscyllium plagiosum (assembly GCF_004010195.1). Lineage (NCBI taxonomy): Eukaryota > Metazoa > Chordata > Chondrichthyes > Orectolobiformes > Hemiscylliidae > Chiloscyllium > Chiloscyllium plagiosum. The sequence continues at coordinate 64,679,054 of NC_057722.1, read as the reverse complement.
AAATGAGCAGTGAGAGGACTGTCACATCAAAACATTAGGCAGTCTCTGGTCGTGTTATAATTACGTGGCTGTAATTACGATAGAGTCAATGTAATGACTGAGAACGGCCTTCAGTACTCATTGCTGGTATGGACTTTGTCACTTCTCTCCTAGTGTGATCAATTCTACTTGAATGTCTTCTGTGTGGTTAATCTACTGGCTGTTTTTATCCCCTTGCGACAAGGTGGTTTGGCTAGGATGGGAACCAGATGGAATAGTTTCTGTCCAAAATAAATCTGACTTTCTCATCTTCCAATCTTGAGCCAGCATTCTTAACTGAATTTAACTAGTAAATAATTCTTGACTGCTAGATTAAAAACAGTAAAGTGAGTCAGCAGCATAAATTGAGTAACTGCATCTGACAAGTAGAATTTTGGTGGGGAAGGGGGTTGGGAAGGGTGTGGTTGGTGGGAGGCTTGTGGTGTCTGCTGCTTTGCATTGTTACAAAATACACTGGGTTCTCTTAAGAGATGTTATAACATCAATTACAACTTGCATTGACATAATATTTTGAAAATACCAAAATATTCTAAGGTTCTTCACATGAGATCTTTGTTCAAAATTTGAAACCAAGACATATTGGGACAGGTGATCAAAAATTTGATCGTAGAGGTAGATTTTAAGGAGCATGCTCAAATAGGAGCAAGAGATAGAGTGGTGGAGAGTTTCAGGAAGGCAGTTCTAGAACTTAAGTCCGAGGCAGCTGAAGGCATAGCCAGCCAATGTATGGGAAAATAAGGCATGAGAGTTGAGGCAATGCGGCATTATCGGAGTTTTGCAAGGTTGGCGATAATGGCAAAACTAGGAGATAACCCACTTTTGAGTGTTCACAGCCACAATTTATTGCCAGCTGTCAAGAAAGGATTACATTCCAGCATACTTGAGTGTACTGGAGATCAGCCAGTTTTGCCATTATTGGCTCTTCGCAGAATAAATATTTTTCACATCTGATGCATTTGGTGCTGTGATTGCGATTGTACAGAATGACCCGGAGGGCCTAATTTTCACTTTCGTGTTAGAAGCACGAAACTGTGGAAATTCTCACGATCCCAACAAGTAGTAAGTACCACTGATCTTGGAAATTTGATTCTGTGTACTGATGCTATTAATGGGCATTGAGTGAGTCAGCCGCAGAGACTTTGGGTATAAAAATGGGTTTTGTGAAAGGACTTTATCCGAGCTGTAAAAGAAATTAAACCAGAAACAATCCTCCAGGCCTCATCTCTCACACCTCTTTCCCGATTCAGTGCTCTTGCTCTTGCTCTATCCATACCAACTCATGCCACCTTGTACCATGCTTCTCAATCCACCACCATGACCTTTTATAACCACTATAGTTCCCTGCGCCTACCTATACATTCAACAGGTCTTTTTAACTCAGATTCCTCAAACACTTGTTTTGCTGTTACACCATCCATGATAATACACCCATTACTAGCAATGGGCAGACTTAAGAGTACTTCTGAAAGGAAATGAAGTGAAGTTGAATGTGCCCATTGCAGACATTTTAAAAAACTCATTAATAAACACCCTGTCATTACGTTCAAATCCCATCAAGTGTTAATTCTTTATAGACACACACACTCACTCACTCACTCACTTCATGGTCGGGTCAATCAAACCTATACATGACTATACAAACCCCATGATGCTGGATTGTGAAATCAGCTATGCTGGGTTAATCCTATAATGGTAACCAGCAGGCTTATATCAACAGACAGTTGTAAGCAGTGGCAGCAGGCAGGTTTTAAAAAAAAAAGAATTAAGGAGCTTGGTCTTGATCATTTGGAAGTTTCACTTTTTATGCATACTCACATCTATTTTAGCAATTGGAAAAGGTAGTTTACTTCTCTCGAAGAAGTCCTTGGCCCTAATCAAAAAGGTCTGTTATGTCTATGAATGGGTGTCCTACCTGTCCAAATGACTCCAGCAGCTTCCATTGTCCTCCTGACCCTGATGAAAATGATGGATGCCAAGTTCAGAGGTGAAACTTTTAGAATCAAATTTCTGGCCCATTTTCATTAAGTCAGAGACCCCTTCATTTTCATAAAACTTTTGTCCAAAATTCAGATACAGATTATTTGTTCCAGCTGGCCAATGCCAGAGTTGGCATTCCAAACAAAACTGCCTCCCAGCTAACTTGATTCAACCCAATCCACATGGCTTTCTAACCTTCTACCTCATACTTAAATAGTGTTGACTTTCATGCTCGTTATTGAACTAGTGACTTGTTTGAATGCTATTGACTTTTTAGTAACAAATCCACTTTCCCTGACTAAAATGACAGAAATGGATCTGTATCTATCATCGATTTAAAAAAAAAAGACGTCATGATCTGTAGAACAAACTCCAACCAGCTCCACAAGATACCTGCTTTGAGGAAAAGGCAACCTGATATGAGTGTTAGAGCTCATGCTTTACATAAAGCACTCCAACTTAAGGGGCAGCATGGTGGCTCAGTGGTTAGCACTGCTGCCTCACAGCGCCAGGGACCCAGTTTCAATTCCACGTTCAAGCGACTGTGTAGAGTTTGCACATTTTCCCCGTGTCTGCATGGGTTTCTTCCAGGCGCTCCGGTTTCCTCTCACAATCCAAAGAAGTGGAGGTTAGGGTAGATTGGCCATGCTAAATTACCCATAATGTTCAGAGGTGTGTACGTTTGGTGCATTAGGGGTAAATATAGGATAATAGGGTAGGAAAATGGGTCTGGGTGGATCACTCTTCGGAGGGTCAGTGAGGACTTATTGTGCCAAAGGGCCTGTTTCCACACTGTAGAGATTCTATGATTCAGTGCAGCAATACAGCACAGATTGTTATCTGGTGTACTCGGCTTGGCACTGTGTGAACCTCCCAACCTTCAACGCCGGCCTCGTCCTCAAACCCATCCTCAAGCCCAAGCCAACCATATCCCAAGTCTCAACCAAACCTCAAATCTGACCACATCCCCCTCATCTGTTCTCAATGCAAACTCAACATCAACACCATCCACAAATAACAAATGCAGTCTCAACCCCATATTTTTACAAATAAATGTATCTGATTCTCAAACATGTACTTACCTTTATAAATATACAGTTATAATAATTTCTATAGATTATTTGTAAGCAGGTTGTACAGCTGCAACTTGATATGAATCATTGTTAAATTCTGAAATGATGACTTTGTGTAAGCATGCACCATAGAAACCTGGCATTCGATCCATTTTGCCTGTGCAAGCTCTTTGTAAGAACTATCCAATGAGTACCAGATTCTGCTTTACTCCATAGCTCTGAATCTTTTTTTCCTTTTTAAAACATATAACAAATTTTCTTCTGGAAACTGTTGCTGAAACTGCTTCCAATCTCCCTTCCTGGCGGTGGGTTCAATTTCATTAAGTAAAGAATTGTCCTCGTCTTCCCTCTGCTTCTTTTACCTATCGTCTTAAATCAGTGGACTCTGGTTACTGTTTCTCCTGTCAAGGGAATCAATTTTCTTTTGATGTTCATTTACGTTAAACATGAGCCAGACAAAGTGAGAAAGAGCGACACTGACAAAATTGAACTTTAAGATTGCTGTGGGTTTGACACAGCAGCCACTTTAGAGAGACTGGTGAGCGTTATTTAAGTTTTATTTATACAATTTTTCTGTTATAGTCAGTGATTTATTTTATTTTGCAAGTTATTTCAGCTGGGAATGCACTGTGCTGCCCTTGTATGGTGCAGTATTTCAACTTGGACTCTGTTTTCTCTGAACATGAAAATGCACAACAGAATCTAACTTCACCTTCAACATTAATTCCTTTGAGAACCCTTCAATCAAATAAAGTCGCTTTACTTAAAGTCATGATTTTCAGAGATATAATCACAATTTTGTGAGGACTATCCATGTTCTATTAAATCTACATTTAACCTTCTCTGGTCCAAGAAAAACAACCCTGGATTAATTGAGAAAGGTTGTACAAAAACCATAATAACAAAAAACAGCACAATAGTGGCCTAGATATTGCCAACAGGGTTGGAGACTATATTTCTGACCCCAATTGTTTTAAAATTTACCCACTTACCTTTAGATAGCTCTTGCTTTGGAGATTCCTGGATAGGATTCTCCTGTTACGAGCCTGTCCAGGAATCTATGAACCCAGCAGCGACTATGGTATTCATATAAGTGACACTCCCCTTTAACAGCAGTCAGCACACTGTGTTCTAGGACTTCAAAGTCTAACAACTCAGCCGGCCACTTTACACACTAGCTACTGTGAAAAGGTAAGTATGTAAGGTAAGTGAGGGGGTTGGAATGCCAGGTGGGTGAAGTGCCAACTGGGTGAGGTGCATAGGATTCCAGGTAGGTAAGGTGCCAGCTAAGTGAATGGGTGTTTCAGGTGGCTATGGGGTAGTATCGGGGGTTTGGATTGTCAGGATGGCAGTCAATTTAGGTGACTGAGGGTTAGATGTTTGTTCAGTGTGGAGGTGTGTTGGGCCATGTCAAATCCAGCAAGGTGGGGATGGGTCCAGTCAAGGGGCACCTGGGATTGAGGGGTGTGTATGGTGTGTTAAGTATGGAGTGGTGCAGGGTGGCATCAGGGTTGGGGAGGTGGTGATGTACCTGGTGAGGTGAGACTGGTGGTGTTATCAGATTGGGATGGCAAGTTTATGTGTTGAGTCCAACAAAGTCAGATTGGGGGAGAGTTTTCAGGGGTTTAATGGGATTGAGGGGTGTCAGTAGCAAGTCAGGGGTTCCATTAATAGTTACCCTGGAGTTTTTATAAACCTAAACAATTTCCTGGGTAACTATTAAGTTTAATGAAGTTGAAAGCCTCCAATGTTTCTGATTTTAAGGGTTTTTTCAGATGGTTTGAGTCCTAGGGAATTTGCCTGTTAGACGTTTAAATTTCCTGAACAATGGTCATGGAGTCAGCTACATTAGGGTTTCCACATAGTCTCTAAGCATGACACCAGTCCATGGTGCCCTGACTACCTGACCATCAGAATGCCTGGGCCAATGACTCACCAGCATTCTCAACGGGGAGAACTGTTACTCAGAAACCTAGAGACACCAATGAAGTGAAGTTGCACTATTGGAGAAAGGTGTGCATTTATAAAGCACCCTTCATTACATTGGGATGCCCAAAAGCACTTTGCGGTCAACTGAGTACTTCTGAACTGTCTGGAGGCTTTCAACTCTCTTAAGTTTAATAGTTACCCAGGAAATTATATAGTTTATAAAAACTCCTGGATAATTATTAAATGGAACCCCTGACTTGCCAATAGGAAACACAACAGACAATTTTGCCCAGCAAGCTACCACCAAACAGTTATATGATAATGACTAGATAATCTATTTTAATGACATTGGTTGATGGACAAATATTGGTCAGGACCTAGGAGAATTTTTCTTGTTATGAAATTTTTTAAGTCTAGCTCTGTTTAATATCTCATTTGAAAGTGGTCATCTCTGATGGTGCAACATTCTCTGCACTGGGAAGTGTTAGCCTAGATTATGTTCTCAAATCTCTGGACTGAGACTTGCACTCACAACCTGCTGACAGAGTGGCAAGAGTACTGCTAAACTCAGGCACGGCTGACCCAGGCTCGACCAAATGAAGGCTCTGCCTTTATTGAAATGACAGGTAAGTTCAATAGGACTGTGTTCATATGGCACTGGCTCCCAACAATGATGTCATTGAATAAGAAGATTGTATGACTGATTCACCAAATTTCCACAGGTATTGAGGCTTCATTTGCCACAAGTTAAAAGAAGATTTTCAGATAACTATGTAAGAAGCAGGAGCAATTCAGTTCCTTGAGCCAGTTCAGCCATTTACTCTGATCATGGCTGATCTCATTTTGGCTTCAATTCCACTTTCCTGTTTGCTGTCTATAACCCTTCAACTCACTAATTAATTTAAAAACTGTCTATCTCCTTCTTAAATTTATTCAGGATCCTCACATCCACTGCACCCTGCGGTAGTGAATTCCTCAGATTCATAATCTTTTCAAAGAAGAATTTCCTCCTCATCTCTGTTTTAATCTGCAACTCCTTAGTCATAGACTAGACCTCTCATTCTAATTTGCCCAATAAGGGGGAGCATCAGATCTACTTCACCTTTATCAATCATTTTAAGCATTTCATATATCTTAATTAGATCTCCTGTCATTCTTTCAATCAGTAGTGATGATACGCTTATACTGTTCAATCTCCCCAAACAAGACGAGCCTTTCATCTCTAAAATTAATCTCCTAAAACCTCCTGAAATGCTGCCAATGTAATTACATTGTTCTTCAAGAGGACCAAATCTGTGTGCAGTACTCCAGAGGCTGTCACACTTATGCCTTGCACAGTTGCAACATTTCTCTCCCTTTATGCTTCATTACTTTGGCAATAAAGGACAAACGATTACTCAGCAAAATGTCATTGCATGACTTATCAAAAATGCTTTTTGTTTTGAAAGTGATGATATGCACAATCACTGGAAAGTCATTCTGACTTGGTGTAGTACTAGAGGAGCTGTGTTCCTTTCTAGAATGTACAACAATAGAGCACACTCAGTGTTGCTATTTTGCATGCTGAATGGCCTCTGTGTCATTCCAACTTTTAATATTGCAAGAAACTAACTGTGAGGCTGACTGCAGGAATTAAACAAACTTTCACTAGTTACTTAAATAGCTTATTGCCTAGGACAAAGGAAAATAGTTCCTCATTTGGCATTGCTGATTGCTCCCAGGCATGATATACTGTTTCCAAAGTTGTGCATGACATCTCCAACCTGACCCAGAACTGTCAGGTTTAATAGTTCGTCATCCAAAATATTGCCAGAAGATGTGATGAAAGTGATCTGTATCAGATTGGCAAATCTGCCAAGCCTTCTCATGTGCACAAAACCTTGAAAAATTTCCAAACATTTCGTTTGAAGCTCTCTGGGGAGAAAATCGATAGGGTTCAAAGTAAATGATGATGGCGTTCTTTCCATTTGGCAACTGAGCTCAGAGTGTACAGTCAAGCAGTGAGAACAGTACTTGTGTGTATATTATTAATTCTCTGCCAAGTCAAACTGGATTGTTCTGCATAAGGACCATTACAAACTGAAAAAAACTGAACACTATGATCTGAAATATGTGTACAAAGATAGGCCTTGGAATTTCTGAGTCTTTGCAAGCTGCTAACTTTGAGAGTTGTATTTTCAATAAAGTTTATAGGATGATTGCCAACCCCAGACTTGGAGCAATGTATCATATCAAAAGGGCTCAAACATTGATGTAAGCATTGTGTTCAAATGATACAAGTCTGTGGCAAACTACTGAGTTCCTTGAAAATGTGAATGTCTTTAGAAAAAGAAGCCCTGTAAAATCACTAAGAGGCAAGCGTGGAATACTTAATGATAAGAAGCAAGAGTATGTTATTTAAGGAAAATGTACAGTCCCAGTTATATCATAGATGAATGTTGTTTGTACAGTCCCCTAAGATTGCTCAGCTCCTTCAGTTTTGCCTCTTGTTAATCCCCTACACTTTTTGCCCCACCATTGATGGCCATTTCTTCAGCTGTATAGGGGTCTTAAGTCCCCAAATTCCCTCAATAAAGCAACCCTCTATGTTTGCTTCTTTGAAGACCTAATTTTTCGACTTAATGCCTTCTTAAATCAAAACAGAAAATGTGGAGGAACTCGGCAGGTCAGGTAGCATCCATGGAGAGAGAAACAGAGTTCAGGGTGGAACTTAATGCCACTCCATTGTTGAGTTTGGAGATGGTTGGGGCCATTTAATTGGTGAGGGGAGTGTGGATGGACGCCATGCCAAAATTTCACACTTGCCAAATTAAGTCTGGGGCAAGAAGCTCAAGGGCAGTTTTCCAATTGGTATGCTAATTGGGAGGGGGATGGGGAGGGGTTTACAGCAGTGGGCAGAGTACTTGTCATGCAGGAGCCTGAAAAGGGAATGTCGTCCAATTTGCCTGAGGATGTCTGACAAGGGAGTCCATTAGTTGAAGGCATTCAGTGCCTGTCTGAGGGACCTGGTATTTGGAGAGGGAGAGGTCCCATTAAAAGCCACCCCCATACCCTGGTTTTTTATCCTTTTTCCCTCTCCCACCTTCTCCTGCAGATCTCACCACGTGACTCTTATGCTGCCTCCAGTCAGCTTTGACCTCGTGACTTTCATTGATCCTGTACCTTTGGTGGGTATATGCAGACAGCTGCCACCATTCCCAATGGCACAAATGGAGAATGGAGAGCCTCTGAATGACTGGCAGTTCTTGGGACGGGGAAGTAAGATTTCTCTCCCATTATCTTTGAGCCTGAGAAATGCCCAACAGTGACTGCTTAAGACACCTTTCAAAATGTCCATATTACAGAGGAGGAAGTGCTGGATGTCTTGAAACACATAAAGGTGGGTAAATCCCCAGGACCTGATCAGGTGTAACCTAGAACTCTGTGGGAAGCTAGAGAAGTGATTGCTGGGCATCTTGCTGAGATATTTATATCATCAATAGTCATAGGTGAGGTGCCGGAAGATTGGAGGCTGGCTAACGTGGTGCCATTGTTTAAGAAGGGCGGTAAAGACATGCCAGGGAACTATAGACCAGCGAGCTTTACGTCAGTGGTGGGCAAGTTGTTGGAGTGAATCCTGAGGGACAGGATGTACATGTATTGAGAAAGGCAAGGACTGATTAGGGATAGTCAACATGGCAGTGCGTGGGAAATCATGTCTCACAAACTTGATTGAGTTTTTTGAAGAAGTAACAAAGAGGATTGATAAGGGCAGAGCGCTAGATGTGATCTATATGGACTTCAGTAAGGCATTCGACAAGATTCCCCATAAGAGACTGGTTGGCAAGATTGGATCTCACGGAATACAGGGAGAACTAGCCATTTGGTACAGAACTGGCTCAAAGGTAGAAGACATTTGGTGGCTGGGGAGGGTTGTTTTTCAGACTGGAGGCCTGTGACCAGTGGAGTGCCACAAGGATTGGTGCTGCTACCTCTACTTTTTGTCATTTACATAAATGATTTAGATGTGAGCATAAGAGGTACAGTGAGTACATTTGCAGATGACACCAAAATTGGAGGTGTAGTGGACAGCAAAGAAGGTTACCTCAGATTACAACAGGATCTTGACCAGATGGGCCAATGGTCTGAGAAGTGGCAAATGGAGTTTAATTCAGATAAATGCGAGGTGCTGCATTTTGGAAAAACAAATCTTAGCAGGACTTAATGGTAAGGTCCTGCTGAACAAAGAGACCTTGGCGTGCAGGTTAATAGCTCCTTGAAAGTGGAGTCGCAGGTAGATAGGATAGTGAAGAAGGTGTTTGGTATGCTTTCTTTTATTGGTCAGAGTATTGAGTACAGGAGTTGGGAAGTCATGTTGCAGCCGCACAGGACATTGGTTAGGCCACTGTTGGAATATTGCGTGCAATTCTGGTCTCCTTCCTATCAGAAAGATGTTGTGAAACTTGAAAGGGTTCAGAAAAGATTTACAAGGATGTTGCCAGGGTTGGAGGATTTGAGCTAAAGGGTGAGGCTGAACAGGCTGGGGCTGTTTTCCCTGGAGTGTCGGAGGCTGAGGGGTGACCTTATAGCAGTTTACAAAATTATGAGGGGCTTGGATAGGATAAATAGACAAAGTCTTTTCCCTGGGGTCAGGGAGTCCAGAACTAGAGGGCATAGGTTTAGGGCGAGAGGGGAAAGATATAAAAGAGACCTAAGGGACAACCTTTTCACACAGAGGGTGGTACATGTATGGAATGAGCTGCCAGAGGAAGTGGTGGAGGCTGGTACAATTGCAACATTTAAGAGGCATCTGGATGGGTATATGAATAGGAAGGGTTTGGAGGGATATGGACCAGGTGCTAACAGGTGGGACTAGATTGGGTTGGGATATCTGGTCGGCATGGACGGGTTGGACTGAGGGGTCTGTTTCCATGCTGTACGTCTCTGACTCAATGACTCTAGTCAGCACTTACTGTGGGGCAACCCCATCAGAGGTGACTTGGAGCTGTTGCTAACTCTCCAACCAGGTGCCAAGACCCCTGATCCCTGACATTCCAAATTTGTTGGCCAAAAAATGAATGGAAAGAAAATACTCTTCTGGTATTCCCAGCTTCTGTAATCTCTCCATGCAACTGCAGTCCTACATCTCTGATACCTTTCTAGTTACCTCCTGTGCAACCTCTACAAGGCTTGGCATCTTTCCTTTCTTTTGTACTCATTGCCTTTGTTTGTAAAACTGTGGATACCATAAGCATTTTATTAAGATTTTTGTCAACATGTCCTGACACTTGCAAAGATTTGTGTATACCATCAGAGATCTTTTAAAAAATCTCTTCATGGGAAGTGTGTATCATTGACTGAGCCAACATTAATTGCCCTTAACTAGTTGCCCTTGAGAAAATGATATTTAACTGCATAGTTCAACTGCTTCAGCCTTTTGGTGTTTGTAAACCCACAAAGCTGTTGGGGAGCTAGTTCTAAGTTTTGACCAAGCAACACTGAAGGAATGCCAATATGTTTCCAAGTCAGGATTGTGCTCGTCTTTGAGGGGAATTGCAGATGATAGTGTTCCCATGTATCTACTTTCCTTGTCCTTCTGAATGGTAGTGCTTGTGGGTTTAGAAAGTGCTGCTTAAGGAACCTTGGTAAACGTCTTTTCTCTCGCATCCCCTTAAGGGAGTGCGTTGACCTCCTCAATTAAAAAGTTCCTCAACAATGTTTACCCTCTGATTTCTAAGGTACAATGTTGGCTGCAGTAAACGAATGGGGCTTTTTAAATCAGACAAGAGCACACGTTGGACAAAGAAAACAGAATCCCATGGGTTTAATCGACGAGGAAGGAGACCCAATACTGTTGAAGGAGCATCAGCCGATCACTTTATGAGACAGGTATAAGAGACATGAATGCAAGATGTGTAGATGCATGACATGATCATTACATTTTCAGGTTAATTCAATTTTATCTCTAGTGTCCTGAATCCAATAAAAATGGGAATCCAAGTTGGACAAGCTGAAGTCAAAGTGTCCTAATGTGTGGTAATGGTGCCATAAAGTTGCGTGAACCTTACCAAGGATGGATATAATGATCACCCCAGTTGAGGTGTGTGTTCTGCTGAGCAAATTCTCTCTTAAAAATTAGGAAATAACTGATGAGTTATTTTCAAGTTCCTGCTAAAATTGGCCATTACCCATTTTAAAATGGTCAACAAAACTCATATCTATTTCTGTTTTCAAAATAAATCAATCTATTAATCAATTTTGTGTCCCCTTCTTAACAGTAGCTCCAATGCCTTTGAAAGTTCCATCCAGCTGAATGGTATTGATAGAAGAATGTAAAGAGTCTCTTGAGGAATGGGCGGAAAATAGCATCTTTCAAGTGATTGCTTATTCATTTTGTTTAATCCCAAATCCAACCAATTTGCTTGAAAGTTAATCATATGGTTTTCTTTCAGGACTTTAGCTGAGGTGGGTGATCATTTCCTCAACAGTGGGGGCAATGTTAGATGGTGTAGTGTTTGGCTCTTAATCCTGAATTGCAGAGTGAATGTTTGTGTGTGCAGAATGAACATATAAATGTGTGTGGCATTTTTGCAGAGTGAACGTGTGTAAATGTGTGTGCTGAGTAAACATGTGTATGGAGTGAATGTATGTGTCCGTGCATGCCTAGACTGAATGTATGTGCGTGAGTGAAATGATCACCCACCTCAGCTAAAGTCCTGAAAGAAAACCATATGATTAACTTTCAAGCAAATTGGTTGGATTTGGGATTAAACAAAATGATCCTGAATTTGAATATTAGGCTAGATTGTCGACTGATTGCACGGTGAAGAATGTATTATTTCAGGAAGGGTAAAGTTTCTGTGTACTAATTGGCCAAGCATTATGTCCAACAGATTTTGCCAAGACAAATAGAACAATGAGATGTTGAAGCAAATCTAAGAAGTGCCTGTCCACAGAAATAATGTCAATACCCAGCAGATGTGGGATCGGATGTATTATAGCCAGTTTTGATTAGAAGACTGATTGAGGTGCCGAGAGACATTGGAAAAGATTTAGAGATGTACAGTGCTCGCTTGATCTGCAAAAATGAGGGGCACAATTTGAATTGCTAAAATGATCAAAGAATACAGATAAGCTAAACTAGGAGAGAAAATGGTGCGATTATAACGATGAATGATCTGGTTAGTTAAATTTCATTTAAAAACAGCTAATTGATATGTAAAATTATTAGAAAAATCAGTTATGCACCAACTTTAGATTCTTTTAGATAGAATTTTAAAGCAGTGTGTCACAACTGGTGTTTGGGAGTCACAGGCAGCTAAGATAGGCAGTGACTGTTCATAAGTAGTTTTAAGATCATTTATGAAGTTTATTATGAAGCAGCGGTTTATATATGGTGCATGAGCTAAAAAGAAAGGAGAAGTATACAGCATGTGATAGTTGAGACTAATTCACTAGTATCAAAGGTTAACGTATCAGACAGTTAGCGCAAAGTTTATTAATCAAAATGTTTTGTGATGGCAGCATTCTGCTCCCTAGCTGAAGTGTTAGAGAACCATTCCCTGGATCTTCCTCCATCTTTTATGGTCTGCTTTCCATCTGATGAGGACTTGTTAGTATACTTTATTTCTAGGGTTTGATGATTTGCCCTACGTCAGTATAATGAATACAAGACAGGTACCCACAGGAAACCCAATTACTAACTTCAATGATCATTTAGTAGCACAGATCTAAAGTACTGCAAGTGATAAAATCATTAACTCCTCCTAGATGCCTGTTAGCTTCACTCCTGTAGAAGAGGCTACAACGACCTCCAACCCATCACTTCCTGAAGAAACGGTTGCTGTTGCCATGACGACGCGCCGCCGGCAGAATGAGCGGGAACGTGAACGGGAAATGCGAGAACAGAGGATGAGAGAGGTGTCAGACTGCAGTGAAACACTACATGTTGACCCAACGATGTGGACAGTTGATCATGTATGGGAGTTCATACACTCTCTACCAGGTGTGTGCCCTGTTCGCCATGGTCACTGTACTTATCTAATTGTCAGCTTGTTTGGGAGGTGGCTTGGGAGATGCATTGGGTGTGGAGTATGTGGGTGTTAGGTTAACATAGACATAGAAGAATACAGAGCAGTACAGGCCTTTTGGCCCTCGATGTTGCGCCGATCCAAGCCCACCTAACCTACACTAGCCCACTATCCTCCATATGCCTATCCAATGCCCGCTTAAATGCCCATAAAGAGGGAGAGTCCACCACCGCTACTGGCAGGGCATTCCA
>NC_057722.1:64644471-64663771 GCF_004010195.1 Chiloscyllium plagiosum | reverse complement strand
ACTCTCTCCCCACCCCCCCCCTCCTCTAGCTTATCTCTCCACGCTTCAGGCTCTCTGCCTTTATTCCTGATGAAGGGCTTTTGCCCGAAACGTCGATTTTGCCTGTCCTCGGATGCTGCCTGAATTGCTGTGCTCTTCCAGCACCACTGATCCAGAATCTGGCTTCCAGCATCTGCAGTCATTGTTTTTACCTCTATTCCTACCCTAGTCATTCTTTTATTCCTGACATACCTATAGAAAGCCTTAGGGTTTTCCCGAATCCTACCAACTAAGGATCTTTCATGTCCCCTTCTTGCTGCTCTTAGTTCTCTCTTCAGGTCCTTCCTGGCTACCTTATAACTCTCAATCGCCCCAAATGAACCTTCACGCCTCATCTTTACATAGGCAGCCCTCTTCCATTTAACAAGGGATTCCAATTCCTTATTAAACCACGGCTCCCTCACACGACCCTTTCCTCCCTGCCTGACAGGTGGTCAGACTTCCTTCTCAACTTGCAGAATTATTACTTGTAGGCCGTTTAAATCAGAAATTGGGCTACAGTATTGCAGTCCTAATTTGAGTATGATTGAGGGATTACGCCAAAGAGAAAGCTTTTAAAAAATTACTTCACTGATGTTTGGTTTAATTTATAATGCATTTGTCATGGATTCCTCCTGTGATGCAGCTTTTTCTGACGAGTTCCAAATTATAGGCTTCCTTACCTCTCCATGCGGTCTAAACCTAGTTTCATCTGGGCACTACTTTCTGATTTAACTCTGTCTTTTCATTATTTATAGAGGGCAGCAGGAGGCCATTCACCCCATTGTGTCCCTGCAGGCTTTTAATTATTCAATTATTTCCACTCCTTGCCTCTAACTTTTCCTGTGGTCCTATAATTTTTGCCTGTCAAATATTAGTTCAGTTCCTTTTTGAAACTTTTTATTGAATTAGCTTTTGCTGTCCTTTCAAGTGGAGCATTCCAGAACACCACAACTCATTGCAGGAATAAAAGAATCTTCCTGCATCCATTTTAGTTCTTTTGCCAATTACCGAAATCTATGTTCTCTGGTTGCTGACCTTCCTGTCATTGGGAAGTTTTTCCCTGTCTATTTACCCTCATAATTTTGAACATCAGATCTCCCCTTTGCTCGTCCACGAAGAATACCCTGGTTTATTTTAATATTTTCTATATTCCTTTGATAATATCCAGTTTCCTGAGCACTTGCTTCTTATTGTGGGAGAGTCTAGGACAAATTCACAGAGTAAGGGTTTGCTTATTTAAGATAGAGAGTAATAACCTTGTAGAATTCTTTACTGCAAAGTGCTGTAAAGCTTGGGTTGTTAGCTGTGTGCAGGTTTGAGATAGATCTCTAATCAATACGCGAATCGAGGGTTGTGAGGATAGGCAGGAAAGTGGAGTTGAGGATTACCAGGTCAACAATGGCCTAATTGAATGATGGAGTAGATTCGATGGGCTGTGTGGTGTACTGTGTGCCTGTATCTGTTATATTAATTAAAAATGAAAATCTGTTTAGTAGTTTCTCTGACCATTTTTGTGTGGTTTTCACATGCAGGTTGCAAGGATATTGCCGATGAATTTCGATCCCAGGAGATTGATGGCCAGGCTCTGCTCTTGCTGAAGGAGGACCACCTAATGAGTGCCATGAACATCAAACTCGGCCCAGCACTCAAAATCTGTGCTCGGATTAACATGCTTAAGGAATCGTAAACTTCTCATCGTAAACAGCTGCTAAATTCGCCCATTTTGTTGATCACTGATTTAAAAAGAGAATGTATTAAAATCTGAGCAAGTGCTAAGGTACAGCAGTTTATATACTGACAAGGAGCTTGTGGTGGACCAGAGAGCAAGGAGTCAGAAAATGAAACCTGAAGAATTTTGTCTTTAGACCAACACTCCAAACTGAACTTACTAGCTTTCTTAATGGGAACTTACCTTTGACAGACCTTTGCTAAAAGCTGAAACATGCTGATCCAATTCATGCCATTTTGTTGCCAAGGTTTGAATTAGTCATAGCGTTGTTGTAATAAATGTAATCTGACTTGCAGCCACTGTTCCCCCTCACATTCATCTCTCTGCTCTGATCATAATATATTCTTATTCATTTCTATGGTTTACAATCAATCTATCAATCTCTTCTTAGCATTCTGTGTTGTCAGCACTGTGAATGTCCCCCTCAATACGGCCGTTCCAAAATAGGGTGGCTCACTTTCGCCTTCTCAAAGGTAGCTGAGGAATGAGCAATAAATCTGGCTTTGCCAGAAACCCCCATATCCTGAGAATGAAAGAAAACAGTCCTAATACAAAAAAGGAGTAAACTAAAATGGATTCCACGACCTTTGGATTGGTAGTTTTGTTGTCTGCGGTTTAAAATTAGAATCACATTGAAGCAAAATACTGCAGATGCTGGAAATTTTAAATAAACGCAGAAATGCTGAAAGAACTCCCAGGTCTGGCAACATCTGTGGAAGGTGAAACAGAGTGCGTGGAACAGGGTTAACGTTTCTACGGAATAGCTCAGATCTTCATACTCACACGTTGGATTGAAACATTAATTCTGTTGCTCTTTCCACAGATGTTGCTGGACCTACTGAGTTTCTCCAGTATTTTCTCTTTTCATTTAAAATGGAGTCAGTCAGCTTCTGGTGGAAAAGATTGCTGTAACTCATCCACCCTCTCTCCATTTTGTAATTCTGCCATTGTAGACATCTTCCGCAGAACCAGGTTTCCTTTGGGCTGTGGAGCTGAGGGCGAGGAAGTTATGGTTGAGGCTAGTGATATGTGACTATCACCATTTTTCAAAGCTCTTCCATGGGCCAACATTACACACCTGACTTTGGGCTGCAAAAATCTTCCATAGAGAATGAAAAGTTCAGATTTGGATGAGAAAATTACAGCTGGAAAACCACAACAGTTCTGTACCCATCACAATGTCAGAAAGAGTCCTTTAAGTGAGCTTCGTCAGAACATGTAAGCTTAAGGGCAAAGTTTAACTTCTGTTTTCTTTGACTCTGTTCTTAGAATGACATGTAAAAGACACAGCATATCACAGTGAATTTTGATTTTCTTTTTATTTTGACAATTTTTCCTGATACCGCAATTGATATTTTTGCAAGTATACTGACACTTTTTTTAACAGGAAGGGTGAAAGCATATCGCAGTGAATTTTTATTTTCTTTTTATTTTGACAATTTTTCCTGATACTGCAATTGATATTTTTGCAAGTATACTGACACCTTTTTTTTAACAGGAAGGGTGAACTATACCTTTGCGTAGCCAATCAAGGCCCTGGAGATTATTTTAGAGGGGGTGTCAACTTATTTTCTCAGCAGCTGGTTTATTAATCTAAAGGATTGCCTGCTAAGAACCTGACAAATTATTGTAGAATATATCATCATTGGTGATTGAATTTTTGAATTTTCAGCAACAAAACATTGCAAGGCACTCAGTCTTTTGTTCTATTTAGACTGGTGTTAATGTCAGACAGAATGTGTGGCAAGTGTCAGATAAGGATGGAGTGCCTTCAGTGTAATATTGACCTAAAATCCAGATGTAAGAGACAGTTGAGTATAAAGCATACTTTTCCTGCTCCTTTATTTCTTCCAGTTGTTTTCTTTCACCCCTTAGACATGTTTATTGGGTTCCATTCGAGTGGTTGGCATGGGTCCTCTGCTCTTTGGCTGTTCCTCCATCATGATAGTCTCTGATCTTGGAGTATAGCACAGCCATGTAAGTTATCCATTTCCAAAGAAGGATCCCTGAACAGTGATCGGGAGCAGAAATTGTGTTTGAACTTAACTCCTCCCTCCCTAGACCAAGGCTCATGAAACAACTGTAGTGACCCGACCCCTTGACATAAAATGGCTGCCAGCTCTCCAGGACCCCATTACTAGTTGTAAAGAAGTTGAGTGAGAAATGGGTGTGCGGTGATGTTCAAGAAATGTCCTGTGGGTAACAAAGAATCAATTCACTTTGCTGTTGGTACAGGAAGGCAGAGCAGATTAGGATGGACATGCCTGTTGAAATCAATCACAAACTTAACTTTATCATTTGGAACTGAATGTGATCTGCAAATATTTTGATTTGGTGTCATTTAGCACTTGTTGCTATCACACTAAATAAATTTCCTGGCTGTGTTCAGTGCCCTTAGTGACATTACACTGTTATTACAGTTTCATTTTACTGTATCGATTGAAATGGAAACTCCAGTCATACAGTCAAAATGTGTATTCCTGAAATAGCCCCAGACTGACTATTACCCTAAAATATTAAACAAGGGGCCACAAGAACTTTGAATCAACTCTAGCAGGACTGGACAAGCACTTGTCTCACTGACGCGAGACAGCATGTTCAACAGCTAGTTTTTGTCAGTCTTCTCTTCCTCTTTAAGCACGTGCTTTTATAACTCAAGTCAAAGTATTCTGTGATGGTAAGATTTTGAAGCTGCCTCCCAGGCAGGAAACTGTCATATCTTGTTGTCCTTTCATTTGTGAGTTGTGGAATGAAATATCATCCGCAACTTAGTTGGTCTTGCCTCAGAGTCATAACATCTCAGGTTCAAGTCCCTCTCCGGGGCTTGAGTACGAAATCAAGTTCAACAGTAGACTGAGAGAATACTGCTCTGTCAGAGGTCCTAGCTTTGGATGAAATGATAAACAGGCCCCATTGGTTTGCTTGGGTGCGTAAATAACATTTCATGACATTATTTCAAAGAAGAGCAAAGAGGAGTTATCCCTGTGTCCTGACTAATATTTATTCTTTGATTGACTTCACATGAAAGCGATCATCTTTGCTCATTGTCATGTTCCTGTTTGTGCGGACTTGCTGCATCCAAGTTGGCTGCCATGTTTCTGACATTACAGCAGTGACTGTGAAGTCCATTCTGAAGGGTGCTACATAAATGCAAAATCTTCCTTTGCATCTTAATCATAAAGGGAAAATTAAAACCATTGCACCATTTGAAGATACTAATCTATCATTCACTGTTGCCTTGTGAAGTTATCCTCGTCAGGTATTTGTTTAATTCTCTTTTAAAAAGTGATTGAATCCTCTGCCGCCATCATTTCAGCCAGCGCATTCCACACCATGACAGCTTGCCACATGAAATAAATTCCTCATCTCCATCGATCTTTTGCCAATTATCTTAAATCTGTATAATCTGGTTACTAACTCTTCTTGCCAATAGAATCAGTTTTTTTAAAACTCTATTTTGTCATTAATATAATGCAATATAATGAATATCACTGATCTGATTGAGGTCTTACTCCTTTGCATGTCCACAGTTATTTTCTGGAACATTCCTTTGCTGATTTGTATAGAAGAATCCATATGAAAATATATCTGTTCCTTCATGTCATCAACCTATATTTGCAAAATACATGTTTTCTTCCTACCACTCACATTTACATTTGGTTGTTATGTATGCTTTAAAGGATCACTAAAATAGTCACTATGTTCATCAGATCGTAGACATGGAGATTAAAATCACTGAAGTTTCACTTTAAGGTTTAAGATATAATTTAGTTACTAGCAATTGCCATGATAGTCAAAAGACTCAAATGGATTTTGTGTCATATTTTATTCTTGACTTATTATTTAGAGACAGAATGTACATGGAAGGGTGATTGCATTGGAAGTGCAATGTTAAAATTATAAGTCCGATCATAAGGTCTTCTGTTAGAATCTTCAAATACAGCAAAGCCCATTTCATGTTTGGGAAGATTTCTACATGCAAAGGGTAGTGGAAGTCTGGAACTGTTTTCCACAAATTACAATGGATATGAGAGTAATTGTTGTTTTTAAAAGTTGGATTGATTGAGGGTATGTGGAATCTGGACTTACATTTGTTGAGCTGAAAATGTGTTGCTGGAAAAGTGCAGCAGGTCAGGCAGCATCCAAGGAGCAGAAGAATCGACATTTTGGGCATGAGCCCTTCTTCAGGAAGGGCTGAAGAAGAGCTTATGCCCGAAACGTTGATTCTCCTGCTCCTTGGATGCTGCTTGACCTGCTGCGCTTTTCCAGCAACACATTTTCAGCTCTGATCTCCAGCATCTGCAGTCCTCACTTTTTCCTTAGATTTGTTGAGACCTTCTTGAAAGACAGACGAGGCTCAAGGCACAAAATGTTCTATTTCTGTGCCTATGTTAATATCATTGTAAATGAGCAATCTTATGTTTGGTGTGTGGTCACTCCTTGCTGATGTGGTGATTTGTCTCTCTGTATCCCTCTCCAAAAGCTTTGGAAGGGCAATCCTGCTACTAGCTAGCTACACTGCACCTGACCTCAAGTTGGATCCAAAGTTTGTTCCTGTCAGCATAAAGTTTGAGGCTTTGATATTCCAAACAGAAATATTGAAGTAGGTTAAATCAGCTTGTGAGGTATATGGATCTGAAACACTGATCCCCTGATCTCATTTTCAGAGGAAGTCATCAAAAAAGCACAATTCTTATAAAGTGATCACAAGGTTTTCTGTTATTCTTGGCAATTGATGTGATTAAAACTTGCCTTCATATCATTCCTCTCATAATCTCGGGAAACTCAAACTGTTCTTGAGGAAATTAAATAATTTTGAAGTATAGTCACTGTTGTTATGTAGGAAATACACTAGCTATTTTATGCACAGCAAAACAGTGAGATGATGACAGACCAGGTAATGTTTTAGAATGGTGTTGGTTGAGGGATAATAAATCTTAAAGTTTGTTGATTATTTTAAATAATTGGTTATAAACACATGAAGGTTAGAGATAATTAGCATGAACTGCAACAAGCTCCTAAATCTTGATCTTTTCAAAAATCAGCCTAGAATCTCCAGTTGTATGATGCTGTCAGTCTGTTCCCTCTGCAGCAGGACACTTGGACAGTAGGTCAAGACACCAGAGAAATCTCCTCTGCTCTTCCTTGAAGTAATGCCATAGGATGTACTACTTGCACCTGAGAGGGAAAATGGGGTGTCAATTTTAACATCCCACCTGAAAGATGGTATCTTCGACAGTGATATTCTCCCTCAGTGCTGCACCCAGGTATCAGCCTGCATTTTGTGCTCAATTCTCTGGTCTTGGATTTGAAGCCACAAACTGCTTTTACTTGCCTTCTCCCCTCCCAGTGCCTCTCAAAGCTGAATGTTCTTTAATATCTATTCAGTGTTATTGGATAAATCCATAAGTATCCCAGAGGTAGGGTTACATGAGGATTGTAGGTCAGTCGCTGTGTTGTACTGCATGAGTCCTCAGGCTTCTTTAACTTAAGTTTTCACTTCTCGGGCAGTACTCAATCGTCCAAAGTACTGTTAAGAGACCTTTAATCAAGACTCCATCTTCCCTCTCAACTGGACAATACAGATTCCATGGCACTCTTTTTTTCCCCTATCTCTGACAAATATCTGTCCCTCAACCAAAGTATCTGACTTTATGTATTTGCTAGTGCTAATGACGACCTTGTTTCATACAACAAAGTTCTGATGAGGTTTCAGAAGAATTTAATTGGCTGTAAGATGCACCCATCTGTCATGCAAATATGGATGTAGGGTGATACAATGCAGATCTGGTTGAATTGGTCCATATTTTCCAGTATTTATGATGCAAACATCCATGCCAAAGAATAATAATAAAAAATTTATCAGAGGTACTCTCCAAGAATTCTGTCTTATATCATCACAGCTTTCAGACTAGGGAGAAAAATGAAAGTGCCAGACCAAGTACTCAAGGACAATCTTCGTTAATACACGCTGTTACGAAATGAGGCTCAAAGAATCAGAACACGTGGATTTTAGATTAGATTCCCTCCAGTATGGAAACAGGCCTTTCAGCCCAACAAGTCCATACTGACTCTCCAAAGAGTAACCCACCCAGACCCATTACCCTAACTAATGCACCTAACACAATAGGCAATTTAGCATAGCCAATTCACCTGGCCGGCACATATTTGTATTGTGGGAGGAAACTCTGGCAGAAACAGAGAGAATGTGCAAACTTCACACAGACTGTCACCCAAGGCAAGAATCTAAACTGCGTCCCTGGCACTGTGAGGCAGCAATACTAACCTCTGAGCCACCGTGCTGCCCCCTTTTAAACAAGGGAGGGAGATCTGTTTTTCCAGTTGCAGTGGTTTATCTGTATTGTTTAATTATGCTAGAATAATAATTACTTAAAATGTCTCCACAAGCCTGGGGATGAGTTGTTATGAAGGTCTGTTACCATACATGAAAGTGGATGCAAAAGTCTTGCAGCAGAATTTTATAAACTAAAAATACTTGCTGGAACTTTCAACCCTATTTTCACAGGGTTTTGTCAATTTGTAGGATTGTGTTTCAAAGTTTCTGGCAAAGCCAGCTTTGAAAGTTTTAAGAAGTTATTTTGTGTTCTAAGAGTTAAATAAAGGCTAACACTGTTTATCTACCATTTTCCTAACTGGGTACAATGTAGTTACACACTGCAGTCTATTCTGAGCATTGTAATAGCCCCCATTCATTCTTGGGCTGAAAGACAATCTTTGACAGTAGACATGACTGCATCCTGTTTGTGGATAACATTGGGTTTACCAGTTGGCAGCACCATTTCAATGGATTGTCTTCTAGCACCGGTGCGTGACGATATAGCCCGTTTAAGTGGACTGCAGAACCGATATAAAAACCATGAACTATTCTCAAATGAGGCTTTGGAAAGAAGCCTAGAGAAACTGTATTGTATTGTGTTTATTACAGACTATTAATGTTTATAGTATCATGCTGATAAGCATTCAGTTTGCTTTTTCCTTTGACAACCTTTATGCAAATCAAAGCTTTGGCAAAGCCAACTTTGATAGATTTGAAGAAGCATTTTGTTTTTCATTGGTTGCCATCAGTGGCTAGAGCAGGAGCAGCTCTGATTCTTTCCAAAAGTAACTGTTTATAGATAGTGCATATCCATGCACGGAGCATACTCAGTCTCAAATTATGTCGCTGCACTCATTGAAGACATCATCCCAGTAGCTTATGTGCCAACCCAATTGAGTCATGCGTCACAATTTTGTGGAAAGAGAAACGTCAGCTTTTCAAGATGAATGATTGCATTGTACTGTTTTGTACATGGTGTATTTTTTATCGTTAAGTGTGCAATTGTTGTTTAAGGACTGTGGTAGAGTCAAGTTAGAGTCATTGTGCTGGTCCACATCTGTAACAAAGTGTTTAGTGTAAACCCAACCAAGCCTAAGGGTCTTATTGTGACCATACACTCCAAATTCCCTCACTCCCCTCATGTGCCAATGTTTTCAGTTAATAAAAAAAGTTTAATAAAGTAAGCTCATTGATGTATTTTATTTTTGATGAATTCATGGCTTATGGATAATGGTGGTAAAGCAAGGAAAAGTTGATTAGCTGACGGAATTATGCATTTTAGTGAGGTGCGTTTTTGGTTGTAAAGAAAAAGTACTGCATTTTCCAGCAACTTCATTAGGTGCTTTAGAGGTTTTCTCCTTGAATCTCTGCAGTCCCTGTAATTGTGTTGGGAGATTCCACAGCAACAATGAAAGAGCAACCATTTTTGCCTAAATCGTAACCACGTGTCCTGCAGAAGAAAGTTAAGGTGATAGCAGTCCATCATTATTATTGCTGCTGTCAGGTGTCAACTAAATATAAAGGTTGTGGATTCAAGTGCTGATCCCTGAATGGGAATAAAATGTGGCTGACACTCCCAATGTGGTACAAAGGCAAGTGGAAGATTGCTGCCTATTGGATGAAATGTTGTTCATCTGCCTTTTTGTTCATCTCATAAAAGATCCCACAGCATTATTTTGAACGAGCTGAGTTCTTTCTAGGTGTCTTAGTCAATATTTTTGCCTCTATCAACATCATTATAAAACAGACATGCCTGCCAATTATCATAATGCTACTGTGAGACCTAGCTGTCTGCAACTTTGCTGTTGTGTTTCATGCAGCATTGGCAAACTTCTTAAAATTACTTCATTGGTTACAAATGCTTTGGATGTTTTGAGGGCCTGAAAATTAAATTAGATTCCCGACAGTGTAGAAATAGCCCTTCGGCCCAACTAGTCCACACCGACCTTCCAAAGAGTAACCCATCTCCCTCTGACTAATGCACCTAACAATATGGGCAATTTAGCATGGCCAATTCACCTGCTCCACATATCTTTGGACTGTGGGAGGAAACCAGAGCAAACCCACGCAGAACATGCAAACTCTACACAGACAGTCACCTGAGGCTGGAATCGAACCTGGGATCCTGGTGCTGTGAGGCTGCAATGCTAACCACTGTGCTACCTGTATAAATGCAAGTTTTACTGAGCCACCGTGCTGTATAAATGCAAGTTCTTCCATGAGTAATTTTACCTGGTTTCATGTGTTATCTGCAGTAACAAACCCTGGTACTTGTTGGCCCCGTATGATTTCCAGACATCAGTCAAGATTTTTCTCCAAATTGTGCTATGTAGACTATGATGGCTTACTACACGGCACAGTGGCTCATTGGTTAGCACTGTTGCCTCATAGCACCAAGGATATGAGTTCAATCCCACCTTGGGCAATTGTCTGTGTGGAGGTTGCATATTCTCCCTGTGTCTGCGTGGGTTTCCTCCCACAATCCAAAGATGTGCAGGTCAGGTGAAGTGGCCATGCTAAATTGCCCATAGTGTTTGGTGCATTAGTCAGGGTCATTACAGGGTAGGGGATTGGGTCTGGGTGGGTTACTGTTCAGAGGGTCGGTGTGGATTGTTGGGCCGAAGGGCCTGTTTCTATACTGTAGGGAATCTAATCTAATCTTGTGCTGCCTGCCCAATATGGTGCTGCAGTGAATACAGTGGGATGAAGGCCACTGTTCCTCTAAGTTACATAGATGTGTTGCAGTGCAACTGTCAGGATTGTACTATGCTGGGAGCAAATAGACTGTGAACAAGCAAGGTCCTTTTAAGATAAACACATACGTGGCTATGTTGAATCTTTAAGGCACTGAGAAGTAAAAACAAAAATTAGGGAGAAAACTGATCTAGTCCATTGGCATTCACCTTGCCCACCCTTGTGTTGGGATTTGTAACCAGATTTACATACAAACACAGGAAATAGAAACAAACCCTTTGAGCCTGCTTTGCCATTCAATAAGATTACGAGACTAATTTGTGTTTCAAACTCCACTTTCCCATACAGCCCTTGATGCCCCTGCCTAGCAAGAATCTATCCACATCTGTCTTAAAAGTATTCAGTGACCCGGCCTTCTGAGGCAGAGATTTCCAAAGTAGCACAACATTGTGAGAAAACAAAAATCTCACTGCTGTACTGAAAGGGGAACCCCTAATTTTAAAGTCTGCTATTTCTGACTGACCCACTAGGGGAAACATTGTTTTCACGTTCACCTCAGCAAGACCATTCAAAATCTTAAACACAAAGAGAGCTCCGTGCTCAGCAGCCTGAAGGAAGAAGATGGCTCGGTAACGTCATCTCAGGCTGACATCATGAGGATCAGATTAAATATATATGAATAAAGTATATTTTTGAAATAAAAAAAAAAATTCAAAATCTTAAACATGGCAATTGGGTCAACCCCCACTCTTCTAAACTTCAGGGGAAATAAACCCAGCCTGTCTAACCTATCCACATAAAACCTCTGAACTGTTTCCAACTAGTGCTTTTATATTCTTCCTTCAGGAAGAAGATCAAACTGAGACACAATGTTGGAGATGTTGCACAACTGAAGCATAAAAATCCTTACATTTATGTTAAAAGATAGCATTCCATCAGCCTTCTGGATTATATGTTGTACCTGCATACAAAGCTGGAGAGTCATAGAGTCACACAGCATGGAAACAGACATTTCAGCGCAACTCATCTGTGCTGACCATAAATCCCACGCACAAAGCCATGTTGACTGCCCCAAATCAGTCTTTTCCTTTCCAAATGCATGTATGTTCTATTCTTTCGAATCCCTTCCAACAACTTACCCACCACTGACATAAGGCTCACCAGTCTATGATTCTCTGGCTTTTCCTTACACTGTTTCTGAAACAATGGCACCACATTAGCCAACCTGCAGTCTTCCAGAACCGTACCCGTGGCTGTCAGTGATATAAATATCTCAGCAAGGGGCCTAGCAATTTTTTCCTCACCTTCCCACAAAATTGTGGGAAACACCTGATTAGATCCTGGGAATTTATTTATATTTATGCGTTTAAGACCTCCATCATCTCCTCTTCTCTAATATGAACTTTTCAAGACATCACTATTTAATTCCCTAAATTCCCTAGCTTCCATGTCCTTCTCCACAGTAAAGACATAAAATCTTTGTTTAGTATCTCAACAATCTGCTGCAGTTCCACACATTGATGGCCACATCAATCTTTAAGGGGCCTTTTTCTCTCCCAGTTATTCTTTTGCCCTTCATATACTTATAGAATCGTTTTGGGTTGTCCTTAATTCTATTTGCCAAAGCTATCTCATCCCCTATTGGTCCTTCTGATTTCTCTTTTAACTATACCTCCTGCCCTTATACTCCTCCAGGGATTCACTCAATCTCAGCTGTCTACACCTGATATATGCCTCCTTTTTCTTGACCAGAGCCTCAATTTCTCTCATCATCCACCATTCTTGACACCTACCATTCTTGCCCTTCACATTAATAGGAACATACTGACATTGGACTTGTGTTATCTCCTTTTTGAAGGCCTCCCACTTCCCAACCATACATTTTACCTGCGAATAGCCTCCCCAAGTCAACATTTGAAGTTCTCCTCTAACACCATCAAAATTGGCCTTACTCTAATTTAGACTTTTACATTTTGATCAGTTCTATCCTTTTCCATCTCTATTTTAAAACTAATAGAATTAAGATCATATGTCCCAAAGTGCTCCCCCACTGACACCTCAGTCACTTCCCCTGCCTTATATCTCAACAGAAGGTCAAGTTTTGCTCCTTCTCAAGTAAGTACATCCACATATTGAATAAGAAAGTTTTCTTGTACACTTAACAAATTCCTCCCCATCCAAGCATTTAACACTATGACAATCCCAGATTATGTTTGGAAAGTTAAAATCCGGATCATTACAACCCTATTATTCTTACAGATATCTGAGACGTCTTATATTTGCTTCTCAATTTCCTGCTGACTGTTGGGGGGCAACTAATACAATCTCAACAAGATGATCATCCCTTTCTTACTTCTCACTTCCAGCCAAATAACTTCACTGTTCGATCTCCCAGGGATTTTCTCCCTCAGTACAGCCATAATGTTATCCCTAACCAAAAATGCCACCTCCCTCCTCTCTTGCCTCCCTTTCTAACCTTCCTATGGTTTCTAAACCCTGAAATGGGACACAATATTCCAAGTGTGGCCGCACCAGCATTTTGTATAGTTGCAGCATGATATTGTGGTTCCGGAACTCAATCCCTCTACCAACGAAACCTAACACACCATATGCCTTCTTAACAGCACTATCCATCTGAATGGCAACTTTCAGGGATCTATGCACATGGACTCCAAGATCCCTCTGCACATCCACACTACCAAGGATCTTTCCATTGACCCAGTATTCTGCCTTCTTGTTATTCTTCCTAAAGTGCATCACCTCACATTTAGCTGCATCGAACTCCATTTGCCACCTCTCAGCCTAATTCTGCAGTTTATCCAAGTCCCCCTGCAACCTGTAACATTCTTCCAAATTGTCCACTACTCCACCGACTTTAGTGTCGTCTGCAAATTTACTAATCCATCCACCTATGCCTGCGTCTAAGTTATTTCTAAAATGACAAACAGCAGTGGTCCCAAAACAGATCCTTGTGGCACACCACTAGTAACTGGACTCCAGACTGAATATTTTCCATCAATCACCACTCGCTGCCTTCTTTCAGAGAGCCAGTTTCTAATCCAAACTGCTAAATCACCTCAATTCCATGCCTCTGCATTTTCTCCAACAGCCTACCATGCGGAACCTTATCAAAGGCTTTACTGAAGTCCATGTATACCACGTCAACTGTCTTACCCTCATCTACATGCTTGGTCACCTTCTCAAAAAACTCAATGAGGTTTGTGAGACACGACCTGCCCTTGACAAAACTATGTTGACTATCTGAAATCAAATTGTTGCTTGCTAGATGATTATAAATGTTATCTCTTACAATCCTTTCCAAAACCTTTCCTACAACAGAAGTAAGGCTCACTGGTCTATAATTACCTGGGTCATCTCTGCTGCCTTCTTGAACAAGGGCACAGCATTTGCAGTCCTCCAGTCCTCAGATACTAAATCTGTAGACAATGACGACTCAAATATCACAGCTCTGCTGTCTCCTCCCTAGCTTCCCAGAGAATCCTTGGATAAATCCCATTCGGCCCAGGGGACTTGTCTACTTTCACTGCTTCTAGAATTGATAACACCTGTGTGTAACTAACCTCGATCCTTTCTAGTCTAATATCTCATACCTCATTCTTTTCCTCTATAATATTCTTCTTTTCCTGAGTGAACACGGATGAGAAATGTTCATTTAGCACCTCTCCGAATCTCCGATCGATTCTCCTGTTCCTTGGATGCTGACTGACCTGCTGCGCTTTTCCAGCAACACATTTTCAGCTCTGATCTCCAGCATCTACAGCCCTCACTTTCTCCTCCGATCTCCACACTCAACGTCCCACTTCTGTCTTTGAGTAATTGATTAGGTGCCACATCAAAGATTATAATAGAAAATAAAAGCCCATAATGTAGTGGGTAACACATTAGATGGACATACAATTGCCTGGCGGTCTGTCTGGCAGCAAACAGTATGCATGAAAGGGTCTTTGTCACATTGGCAGGGTGTATTGAGCAGACTCCCACCAGAGTCTGTGCTGGGGCCTAAACTTTTCATAATTTACAGCAATGATTTAGATGACAGGACCAAAGCTTTGGTAATGAAATTTTCAGTTGACACCAAGATAAGTAGGAAAATTTGTTATGAAGAAGACAAAGATGTTGTTGACGGATATAGATAGCTTGCATGAATAGGCAAAAGTTTTGTCGATGAATTATAGTATGGGAGAATGTGAAGTTGCTTACTTTCCAGGAAAAATGAAAAAGGACAATATTACTTAAATAGAAAATGGGATTTGAACCTATCGATCACATGGATTGCTTGGAGTGGCAGTTCAAGGCAATGAGAAGTTTACAAGAGCATGGGGGTATGATAGGTAGCAGTTTCAGGAAGGTAGCAAAACCACAGATACAGTCATGCAGATAGTTGACAGCTAGGAATGGTATGAGAGATAGTCAGGTAATGCAGGAGTCTCCTATGACTATCCCCATCTCAAACAGCAATGCTGTTTTGGATACTGCGGGGAAGAATTGCCTCTGAGTGTGGGTGTAGCACTGTCAACTAGGTTTCTGGTACCAGGACTGGCTCTACTGTAACAAAGGGTGTGTCAGATTCCAAGTGATCGATTGTAATAGGGGACTGTCTAGTCTGAGGCATAGATGGACTTTTCTGTGACTGTCAGTGAGACATCAGGATGGTGTGTTGCCTCCGTGGTGCCAGGGTCAAGGATATCTTGGAGACGGAGAGTATTTTAAAAGGGGAGAGTGATCAGCAGGAGATTGTTGTGCATCTTCGTACCAACAACGTGTGTCGAGAAAGGGATGAGGTTCTGCAAAGACAATATAAGAAGCTAGGTAGAAGGTTAAAAAGTAGGTCATCAATGGTAAAAGTATTTGAACTACCACTGATGGCATGTGCCAGTGAGAATAGGAATAGAAGGATAGAGCAGATGAATGTGTGGCTGAGGAGCTGGTGAAGAGAGCAAGGATTCACATTTTTGGACCAGTGGGATTTCTCCAGGGGTAGAAATGACCTGTTTAAGAGGGACGGGCTTCACCTGAATTGGAAGGGGACCAATATCCTTGCGGAGAGATTTGCTAGTGCTACTCAGGAGTCTTTAAACTAACAAGGAGGATTGGGCGGGTTGAGGGCAGGGGCTGATGGAAGTGTGGGAACTATAGTGATAGTGGGAAAAGAGAAAAGGCTGAGGCTGGTACAATAGCTAAGGAGAGCAAGTCAAAGAGTGAAGGCAGACAAGAATATGGCAGAGAACAAGGTTAGACTGATGAATTAAACAACATTTACTTCAATGCAAGAGGTCCTGTGGAAGCATTGGAAAAGGTGCAGAGGAGATTTCCCAGGATGTTGCCTGGTCTGGAGGGAAGGTCGTATGAGGAAAGGCCAAGAGACATGGGTCTGTTCTCATTGGAAAGAAGAAGGTTAAGGAGGGATTTGATAGAGACATATAAGATGATGAGAGGATTAGATAGGGTAGACAATGAAAGATTTTTACTTAGGATGATGACGTCAGCTTGTACGAGAGGGCATAGCTACAAATTGAGGGGTGATAGATTTAAGACAGATATCAGAGGCAGGTTCTTTACGCAGAGAGTGATAAGGGTGTGGAATGCCTTACCTGCTAATGTAGTCAACTCAGCCACGTTAGGGAGATTTAAACAATCCTTAGATAAGCACATGGTTGATTTTGGGATAGTGTAGGGGGACGAGCTGAGAATAATTCACAGGTCGGCGCAACATTGAGGGCTTAAGGACCTGTTCTGCGCTGTATTGTTCTATGTTCTATGTACTGTCTGGAAATCCAGGATCCTCGTTATCCACAGCAAATGATATCCCTACAAAGAACTATAATCTCAACGACAATCTGTAGTTAACCGCAGAATGATGGGTCCTTCTTTTATAATTTTCCTTTATGGTACAAATATACTTTTCTGAATCATCCACTTTAAATATTGAATTGAATTGAATTTATTGTCACTTGTACCGAGGCACAGTGAAAAGCTTTGTCTTGCGAGCAATACAGGCAGATCACATAGTTAAGTAACATAGTTAGTAAATAATCGGTTATCAGCAGCAAAAACAAAAACACAGTTACAGGCGAATGTTAAGAGTTTGTGAGTCCATTCAGTATTCTAACAACTGTAGAGTAGAAACTGTTATGAAACCGGCTGGTGCATGTGTTCAGGCTTCTGTACCTTCTCCCTGACAGTAGAGATTGTAGAAAAACATTGCCAGGGTGGGATGGATCTTTGCGAATGCTGGCGGCCTTGGTAGATGGATTCTATAGATGGGAGGTTGGCCTTTGTGATTGTCCGGGCCGAGTTCACCACTCTCTGTAACCGTCTTTGATCTTGAATGGTACAGTTGCCATGCCAGATAGTGATACATCCAGACAGAAATTTAAAAGTTGGCAAGGGTATTCACAGTCATGCCAAATTTCCTCAGCTGCCTCAGGAAGAAGAGACATTGATGGCCTTTGTAACTAGTGCATTCACATGAAGAGTCCAAGAAAGCTTGTTGTGGATGATCACTGCCAGGAGCTTGACACTTTCCACTCGTTCCATCTCTGTGTTGTTAATGTGTAGGGGAGCATGAGTAACATCCTACCGAAAGTCAATAAGGAGTTCCTTGGTTTTGCTGGCATTGAGGGCTGAGTTGTTCTCAGTGCACAATTTTTCCAGGTCTTCCACCTCCAGTCTGTAGTCTGTTTCATCGCCATCTGAGATTTGACCGACTATGATGGTGTCATCAGCAAACTTGGATGTGGCATTAGTTTTGTATTTGTCGACACAGTCATGGATATACAGTGAATACAGTAGGGGGCTGAGTACACACCCCTGGGGGCTCCAGTGTTGAGCGTTAGTGATGATGAAGTATTATCCCCAGTCTTCAATGATAGTGGCCTGTGGGTCAGTTACAGAGAGTGGGACTTAGTCCAAGATCACTACGTTTAGTAATCAAGCTCGAGGGGATAATAGTGTTGAAGGCTGAACTATAGTCAATGAGTAGAATTCTTACATATCTGTTCTTTGGTGACAAGATGTTCTAGGGAGGGTGAAGGGCAAGTGACATGGCATCTGATGTGGATCTGTTGGTCCGATAGGCAAATTGGAGTGGGTCAAGAGTAGTGGGGAGACTGGCATTGATTAATGCAATTACCAGCCTTTCAAAGCACTTCATGACCACTGAAGTTAGGGCCACTGGGCAGTAATCATTGAAACATGCTGCATGAGCCTATTTAGGCACAGGGATGATGTTAGCCCTTTTGAAACAAGCAGGGACAGTGGCCTGCTGCAGGGAAAGGTTGAAGATATCCAAGAAGACCTCTGCCAGTTGACTTGCGCATGCTCTGAGTGCACAGCCTGGTACTCTGTCGGGTCCCATTGCTTTCCTTGGATTCATTTGAAGGAAAACTGATCTGACTGCTGATGAAGTGACTGTTGGGATAGGTTAGGCAGGACTTGTCCGAATAGGTGTTACCTCTTGTGGTGAAAGGGTTAAAATTGTGTCCCAATACATGTGTGAATCTAACCGAAAATGGAAGGTGTCGCTTGGTCCCGTGTGAATCTTGTTATACACCTTCCCGTGTGAATCTTCTTATCTGTATGTAACCAGAATGGAATGTGTTTTTTAGCCTTGCTCTGCTGTTCACATGAATGTTTATATCTGGAAAAGGGTATATCAGCTGGAGAAGTCTCCAGTTCGGTAGAGTCTGCTCCGGGGTTACTTTTAACCGCCGAGCGTGGGTTGTTGGCAACCGCTCTACGAGAACTGACGGCTCCCAGTTTTGGTAACATGTAGAGTGAGAATAAGCCAGACCCGTTGTAAGTACGAGACTGGTTGTGGGAACACTGCGGGGAATAAAACACTTATATTCTAGCAGACTCGCCTCTTGGCTGTTTGTTCTGTGTCAGACTACTTTCCTGCGAGCCTGGTCCTTGACCTTGAGAATTTTGTAAAACACTGGCCCAGAATACCCTCCAGTCAACCATTACCATCAAGTCAAGGCATTAATCGTGATTCAATGGAGAGTGCAGGAGGGCTGGCCAGGAGCAGCACCATGTATACCTCAAAATGAGGTGCCCAACTTTCTGAAGCTGTGTGCATGTTAAATAGCAGTGAGTGATAGACAGAGCTAAGGTAACCCCAAGCAACAGATCAGTCTAAGCTCTGCAGTCTTGCCACATTTGGTCAAGACTGTTGCTGGACAATTAAACAACTCAGGAGAGGAGGAGTCTCCGCAAATATACCCAGCCTCAGTGATGGAAGAGGCCAGCACGTCAGTGTAAAAGACAAGGGTGAAACATTCACAGCAATCTTCAGCCTGACGTTCCGAGGGGATGATCCGTTTTGATCTGCTCCATTGGCCCCCAGCCTCACAGATACCATGTGATGTTTAGAAACTGTTGGAGGCACTGGATACTGCAAAGGCAATGGGCCCTGACAGCACTGTGGCCATGGCACTGAAGGCTTCTGCTCCAGAACTCCTGCTAAACTCTTCCAGTACAGTTACAACACTGGCATC
>NC_057722.1:64619131-64637678 GCF_004010195.1 Chiloscyllium plagiosum | reverse complement strand
TCCCGTGTGAGTCTTCTTATCTGTATGTAACCAGAATGGAATGTGTTTTTTAGCCTTGCTCTGCTGTTCACATGAATGTTTATATCTGGAAAAGGGTATATCAGCTGGAGAAGTCTCCAGTTCGGTAGAGTCTGCTCCGGGGTTACGTTTAACCGCCGAGCGTGGGTTGTTGGCAACCGCTCTACGAGAACTGACGGCTCCCAGTTTTGGTAACATGTAGAGTGAGTATAAGCCAGACCCGTTGTAAGTACGAGACTGGTTGTGGGGACACTGCGGGGAATAAAACACTTATATTCTAGCAGACTCGCCTCTTGGCTGTTTGTTCTGTGTCAGACTACTTTCCTGCGAGCCTGGTCCTTGACCTTGAGAATTTTTTAAAACACCTCTCCACCAAAATTCTACTCAAATCGAGCATAGAATGCATTGAGATGATCTGGGAAGGATATGTCATCATCAGCTATCTTGCACTGTCTCTTTTTAGAACCTGTGATTGACCTTGAGAATTTTTTAAAACACCTCTCCACCAAAATTCTACTCAAATCGAGCATAGAATGCATTGAGATGATCTGGGAAGGATATGTCATCATCAGCTATCTTGCACTGTCTCTTTTTAGAACCTGTGATGTCATGCAGTCCTTGCCATAGTCGCTGGGTGTCTGTCTGGGTCTCTAGTTTGGATCAGTATTAATCCTTGGCTGTCTTAATGGCTTTGCGAAGGTCATACATAGATTCCTTATATTTATGTGGATCTCCTGATCTGAAGGCCTCATGCCTGGTTTTTAGCAGGTTCCGTATGTCCTGATTCATTCAGGGTTTCCTGTCAGAGAACACCCAGATTGACTTCCTCAGTATGGAGTCCTCCACACACTTGCTCATAAATTCTGTGACGGTGGTGGCGTACTCGTCCAAGGTACCTGCGGACAGTTTGAACACGGCCCAATCAGCCGATTCCAGACAGCACTGCAGTTGATCCTCTGCCTCCTCCAACCAGCACTGGACCTGTATCCACAGGGCGTCTCCTGCTTGAGCTTTTGCCTGTAAGCCGGGAGAAGTAGCACGACCTTGTGGTCGGAGTTTCCGAAATGAGGGCAGGGGATGGAGCCACTATCTATTTACTGGTATATCCCCAGCCTAATGTGTCAGTTGCCTTTGACATGTGGGTGAATGGGATACAACACGCATACTCATTTAAGTAGGCATATTGTAAGAACATTATTGTGGTTGTTAGTGATGTAGGTGGCCTTCAAATGGCATATGGGGAAACTCGGGGAGATTACAATGAACTAATGAGAACTTTTAGTAAAATAAATATGGAGGAAGTTAGAAATTTAGAAGGAAAAAAAAATCAAACTTCTTCTGGGATTGCTTAAAGAACTAGCAGAAAAGGGGTAATGTAGTAAACTGAATGAAAATTGAATTACATAGAATGTTGTGACGATGCTGCCACTTTAAAAAGGTTATTTTGTCCGTGGTTTTTTTTTTAAGAGACATTCTAAAGGCAGAGGCACTGAAGAGTCTAGAAAGTAACGGCTAAACAATGGAAGGAGAATGGCCAATTCTCCCAGTTCACGTTTTTTTCTAGTTGTTTTTTCAGCTGTAGCAGTCACCAGATGTGTGAGTCCAGAAGTGTTGCAAGCTTCAGTAGAAGATTTCTCTGAAATTTCTCTCTGGATGTTGTTCCTTCCTGCCTGTTAGAACCTTTGTTTGAATTTACCTTTTTGCCAAGGGGTGTGTTTATGGGATGTTGGAACATTTAATTGTTCAGTTTAATGAACAGTTAATTGGAACTGTTAATTAGTAATAGTTAATGCATGGTGGGGGTTAAGTTTTCCAATAGTTAAGTTATTCTAAATTGCCCTTTCTTTTATTTGTGTTTCAACTGTAGTGTTTAAATAAATTCTGTTTTGCCGAAAGCCAACCTGCAACACCCACTTCACAGCTGCCTTTAAAATAAGAAAAAGGTTAGGGTATCGACAATCTTCTGAAAATATTTTGAGGGGGTCTGGCCTGGTCCATAACAATGTGCAGCACAAAATCAAAGTATGTGTTCTAACTGGTCCATCCCAGTATTAATGTTCCACATGGGTCTCCATTTAGCCTTCTTCATAATTTTCTATTTCTTTTCCCACTGAAGTTGATCTCGCTTCCCCAAAAATACATCAATGCCATTTTGCCTTAATGGTTCAATGTGTTAATGAGGTCCATATTTTAACTAGGTGGTTCTGGAATTGTAGATGTTTAACTAGAGGACAAAGTACAAAATTAGCAAACTTGAAGCAAAATTTCAGAGTGGAAGAATTTGGATGTAGTGAAGTTTTACAAACAACTCTGACCTGATATTTCATCCATTATCTACACTATTAAACTCTTTGGGGAGGGAATTGAAAGTTCTAGGGATGTTTAGAAATCATCTAATCCCAAGGGGCATGCAGGTTCTAGCACTGTGTAGCACAAGCCAAATATCCGTTCAATAGCAACTGGACAGGCCATGATGAAAATACGAAGATTTAATATCCATTCAATTTCTGGTTAGGGTGCAGGAGATGGAACAGTGTTGGTGAAGTCCTTGATAGAGCAGTCTAATTGGCTACTTGAAGGAGAAAGAGGCATTTATTACCTTCACCTTAGTGTCACAGCCAAGAACAGCCACTGAAACTTAACATTTCACATTGGTTATGATCTGCAAAGCATGACATGAGGTGGTTGTCACGCTGTCAGAGATCGTGAAGGAGACACATTTGAGTGGAGGTGGTGTAAAGTAGGACAGAAAACCCATGAATGAAAATGAGCTATCCATGCATCCGAGAACAATATGACTGATAACAAATTCATGCAAGGCACAAACCATTTTATTCATCATCATTGTCACCCTCAATTTCACTACATTAAACATCAG
The DNA here is from genome assembly GCF_004010195.1 of Chiloscyllium plagiosum. Lineage (NCBI taxonomy): Eukaryota > Metazoa > Chordata > Chondrichthyes > Orectolobiformes > Hemiscylliidae > Chiloscyllium > Chiloscyllium plagiosum. The sequence goes on along the minus strand of NC_057722.1, from coordinate 64,634,782 downwards.
CAACAGAAATGCTTGACTTATTTCCTGTGCTACACGTTTCATAGTTACATGTCAGTTGTAGGCAAACCTAAATAGCTCCATGAATAGAGAATTGAGATGGTTTGATCACCAAATGCCCCAAGAAAACAGGCCTCATGGCTTTTACAAAATATTAGAGCTTCTTTTGAAAGTTTATAACCATTACCCCCCCGCAGAAATTGCTTCATAAATGTGAAACCGAAATATATCTTGCAATAAAAGTGACAGGTTTGAGAGTCACAGTTAGAAGGATCACATTCAGACATTTCAAGAGATTGGTGCGTGCAGGAGAACACAATTTTTAAAAATCCCATTGAATAATTCTGATCTTGCACAAATCTCAATTCATCAACATTAGTGATTGTTAATGTTCTTATCGAAGACTAAGGAGTAAGATGAATCAATGTTGTTATTAGATTGAAAAATACACTGTGATATGTGTAGGGAAAACAGAAGTTCCTTCAGGCAATTAGAATCTTTGATTCATTGTCCTCTTTCACTGGGATCCATCCTTCTTCAGCTGCAGTGAAAACTTGCTGAAGATGGCAAAATCTCCAATGGCAGAAACTGTCTGGAAATAAGGAAATGACATCCTGAGAGACCTCACTGTACCTCAGCCAATAGATGGCTCCAATGAGGAAGCTGTTCATGAAACAAAGCCAAGGAACATTCAAATCCATGTAGGCAGGCAGGGGAGCCCAGATCAAAACAACAGTCAGCTGAAGGAGAATAAATGGGCTCCAGGTCAAGAGAAAGCACATGGTAATATTGGTCAGGAGTTGTTCCTTGGCTGAATGGGACTGCCTCCATGCGTTGGAGTGCGAACATATCACCACAACCTCTTCCACATAGGAAATCACCTTCAGAGATCTGACAAGGGAGCTCAAACCAGACCAACAATAAATAGTCACAAGAATCACTGTCAGAAGTATCAGAATGGAGAGAAAGTGGTTCTGAATGCTGATGGTGACATCACATTGGAGCAAATAGTAGTACAAAACAGCTTTTAATGGTGGATGGAGACTGTGGATATCAAATATGTAGACAATGGCTCCAATCCATAACAGCATGATAATGAAAATATATAGGATTTTCCGAGAGGTGTTTATGGGTTTGGGAAAACGAGGTAGGTTTATGTAAAAATCAAGACCAGACAGGAAGAAGATGGGCAAATGCAGGACACTGTACATGGATGAGAAAATCTGTAGAAGCAGGCAGATGTGATGGTTTCCAATTTGAGTTCCGAGCACTGTACATGTCTTAAAACATGAAACGATTAACACATTCACAAATAATGCAAGATCCATCAGTGATAGGGAGATGCAGAAATAGCCAATTAAACTTGGGAGTATCTTTCGCTTTGTGCTCAGGATGATAAAGTTGAGGATGACCTTTGCAAACAGGACAAAGAGCAATAAATTTCTGCCGTCAATGATCTGGTAAATATATAGGCTGCTGTCAATCTTAATGCAGTTCTCACAGAAAACAGGTTCCATGTTTGACTAATTTCAATCCACTGCTTATCTTCCACTTTATATGATGAGGGATAGATCTACTTTAGATTGACATCAGAATTCCTGCAAAGCTAAAACAAAGCAAAATTAGTTCTTCAACCTAACATGAAGCAATGAAATATCTAGAATCATGAAGCAATACACTAAATGGATCAATGATTTCACAAAAGATATTTGGAAAACTTTATTTTAGTGAGAGGAAAAACTACAACTTGTCCAGAGTTCTTCTGCCTGTCATTTTCTTGCGGCAAGTGATGAGATTATTTTTGTTGTTGTTGTCACTCTGTGTTCTGTAAGATAGCAGCTGTGAATACTTTCAGCTAGATGCCTGGGGATTGCACCATTTAAAGCACCAAATGTTCCAAGGGTCTAGACATTCAGTTTTTTCTCAGATACAGAATGGGTGGCACAGCTGTTAGCACTGCTACCTCACAGCACCACGGACCCAAGTTTGATTCCAGGATTGATTCATTGTCTATGTGATTTCCCGCTGGTTGCTCTGGTTTCCAACCACAGTCCAAAAATGTGCAGGCTAGCTAGATTAACCATGGTTAATGTGGGGTTGCAGGGATAGGGTGGGATGCCCTTCAGAGGGTCAAATGGCCTTTATCTGCACTATAGGGATTCTATTATATATAGGGGTAGCTCCTAAGACCCGGATTTGAATCTCACACTTGGGTGACTGTCTTTCTGGAGTTTGCACATTCTTCCCATGTCTGTGAGGGTTCCCTCTGGGTGCTCCAGTTTCCTGATGTGAGTCAATGTGGACTCAATGGCCTGCTTCCACACTGTAGGGATCCTATGATTCTACAGTCAAGCCAATCCCGAAGGGAGATGGTGATGTTGTGGTAATATCACTGAACGAGCAAACCATAATCCGAGGCTAATGCTTTTGGGGCATGGGTTCAAATCCCATCATGGCACGTTGAGGTTCTTAAATTCTTTAAATAAATCTGTATTTGAAAGCTAGTTTCTGTAATGGTGACCATGAAGCCATTGCCAATTTTCAAAACAAAACATTTGGTTCTCTAACTTCCTCTCTTTAGGGAAGAAAATCTTATATGTGACACTAAGTCCTCAGTAATGACTCTTTACTGCCCTCAGAAATAACATGCCACTCAGTTCAAGGTAAAAGCTAAAGTTTCCACAGTCCTACTGGACCATTGGGCTCCTCTCTCATTGTAGAGAAATGACTGGTGATGGTCCAACTTGAGGGTCACCATGGCTCAGGCAATGGCAGAGATTTAGAAGGAAAGCCCTTCATACTAACTTTAGTCAGTCCATGCTATTCAAAGACAATTAGAATGGCAACAAATGCTGGAAAAAGAAGAAAAAGAACAGGGATAGCACCAAGTTGCCGCATCTCAACAGATCATACAGGTTCAAGGGTCAGTGAGTAATCAGTCCATTAGGTCCCATGCACTGAAGTCCTGGCTGGCTCTGTACATTGGGGTTCAAGGAGAGTTTGAATAGCTCAGTGCTGCTGAGAAATTGGGATTCAAGAAACTCTGGGTTATTTATCAATTCCATTGAAAGGGAGCGGTCTGCCAGAGAGCTGTTAAAGGCAAAGCCTGTAAGCAATCATTTTCTGTTACGGAAAACTGAAGTTTGGGGCAAAGTAATGAATGTAGGCCATAGGGTTCTACTTAGAACAGCAAGGGAACTGGACTTGTGCCATGATTAGGTGTTAGAGGGCAGACTTGTGAATCCAAGGGACAAAGTCTCAGAAGAAGTGAGTGAGTATCTAGGAGGTCAGCAGTTGTTGAGGCATTCTGAATAGAGTGGCTTTTGAAATCAGATGCTAGATCTTCAAAGAGAATTGCTGCAACAACTTGCGTGAGAGACAGTGGCCTGATTTTCGTCCCCTTGTGGGATGCACGGTATTTGGAAAAAACCCAGCTCTGCATATCCAAGGCAAAGGGGAAAGCCTACCCCAGGTATCAGCCTTTAGCACCCAATCCTGTCTACCCATACCCCCGGCTCCACATACCCCATATCTCCCAATAATGATGGGGAAATCAGTTTTGCAGCACAAATTGTATTGTGGTTTTATATGACCAGGCACTCTGAAATAGCTTGTACTTTTTTTTTTAAACTTCCTACCTTTTTAAGACAGCTTCTTGACAAATTTGTCAGTTCCAATTAGTTTATGTACTTTTATGCACAAGCTTGCCTTTTCATAATCTCAAGACTAGAACCAAAGGGTTACCTTACTTCGTCAAAAGGAGAGAAATATTAAACAGTCCTCGAGCATTCACTCCTTTCACACCCATACACTTCCCATGTTTACCTGTGCAATTTAACATCGACTATCCATTCCCCATGACTTAAGATTCCAAACTTCTTTTGGCAGTTTTTGCCCTGGCCAAGATGCCCTCTACTATGGTAGAAAATCAAGGCTGGGATTTTAAAGATTTTTGTGACTCACAGCTGGGCGAGTTGATGAGAGATTTGTGGGATCTGTTTTGATTGCATCTGCCATTTAATATGCAATTTATCATGTGATCCAACACAAATTTCCTATTAACCGCCAACTGCAACTCTGAGCCACCCACCATCACTCAGAAATATAATCGTTCTTCCTTCACTGTGTCCAGCTCAAAATCCTAGAATACCTTCCTTAACAACATTGTGGAATCACCCATATCAAATGGACGGCAGTTGTTTATGAAGACAACTACCCATTACCTTCTCAAGCATAGTTAGAGAGAGGCAATAAATGCTGGCCTAGCCAGCGATGCCCGCATCCCATCAATAAATCAGAAAGAGACTTTCCTGTTTAATTCATTCTAATTTTGGATATTAAAATATAACAGATATTGCAGATTATTTTCTTGTTGAGAGTTACAAAGCAATATGTCTTTTGTTTGATTGAAACCATAGAATCTCATGGCTTTATTCTCTTTCCCTAGACATTCCCTGCCTAATCATATTGTGGGTCTAACTACAGCTCTTGAATTGCAGCGGTTCAAGAAGGCAGCTTTCCACCACCTGCTCAAGGTCAGTTAGGGACAAGCAATAAATGCTGGCCCAGCCAGCGACATCCCTCAACTGAATGAACAAAAGGGACTACAAATCTTGTCAACTCTAAAGTTATTGTCTCCTAACTGATTGTAACTAGATTTGAAGGTCTGGTCTGGTATCACAACACACACATCCCATTCAGAGATTACCCCAGTGCCCATTGAATCACAGTTCAGCAACGAACTCAATTATACTTTTCTCATACTCAAAATCCTTTTGAACTATTGCCCTCCCTGTCACTGAAGTGTTTTCCAGCTGTCCAGCCTTCTAAGATCTCTGTGCAAAATCTGGCATCTTGCACAATCCTGTAAATTTTTGATTAGCTGCCTAAGGTTTGCTTTCTGTAGCTTTGTGTCAAATATTATTGAATCATGGGCCTGTGAAACATCTTGGAATGTTTGATTATGTTAAACACTTGACAGAAATGCAAGTTGTTGAATTATTCATTCTTAAATTGTGTGTCAAAATGATCTATAATTAAAATCCTTCACAGGTTCTTTAAAAATTGCAAATGGATTTTTAAATTGGTTTTGGCATTACTGACATAAGAAATAGGAGCAGCCTTAAGCCACTTGACCCCTTGTACCCGCTCTGCCATTCAATAAGATCATGACTGATCGAATTACTCTACAGTCCCATCTACCCCTCCACCTTGCATATCAAGAATCTATTCATTACTATTTTTTGAATTGAAAGACAAAACAGCAGATATTGCTTAATAAAACTATGCAGCATAACTAATTGGCCATATAGGCCCACTAATCTCATATTGCAATCCGTTGTGCCAAAGACAGTTTTCCCTTGTGGCGACTGGGTGGGAATGACATGTCAGTGTTGGCTGTAGGTTTACAGATGGCCTATGAGCTTGATCTTGACTTTACAGGCTCTCTGGCAAGGGGCAATAGTTATTGCCAAATAGAGATGTTGGTGGATTGCTAGCTTAAGCAGCTGTCCGTCCAGTTCTAAAGTTCCGAGAAAGAGTCATATTGGAGTTGAAACATGCACTCTCCTTCTCTCTCCACACCTACCACCAGACCTGAGTTTCTCCAGCATTATCATTTCATTTCAAATTTCCAGCACATGTAGTAGTTTGCCTTTATCTCTTAGTGTCTACTCTTAATGATTGGAAGGCTATTTTGAAGATCAGTAATTAATTTCTTTATGGTTCTCTAAACCATTTCACCACTTCAAAAAGGGGTTACACTGACCTAACAGCACACAAACAAATCATTCAGCTCAACTTCCAACCCTTTTTACGTCAGCCTGTTCATTGAACTATGTTCCTTTCTCTCTCATGTGCTTATCCAGTATTCTTTGGTTAGCAGCATCAATCTCTGATCTCCACAGATAACTCATGCAGACTATTCTAACACTGTAGATTATCCATCTTTAGCCATGGGCCTCCATATGTTGAGGATGCATGTGTCTTCATAGTTATCAACATGTTCCAAACTAGATATCCCTCAGTACTTTACAAAGATAAAGTAAAATCAAAGTTGTTTCAACTGGAGTCGCTCTCATATATGTATGTTTGCAATACAACAAACATTGAATTCATTGGTCTGGATCTTCAGTGATTCAGGATGACTTGAAGCTCCAGTAAAAGTGGAGGCTGGTCCCTATTATGGGATTTTCGGGCCCACATCTGCAACTTCAGATTTTCATCAGGGCCTTTTAAGGTTGTAGTTTGGTGGGAGTTGTTAGCTCAAACTCTGCACTCCAAACCTGGATGATTTCAAGGTGAAGATCAGCACAAGCTAGTCCTGCACAGTTCCTATGGAGTCAGGCTAACTTTTCAAAGAGTTGTGGCTTACGTCACATAGGAACTGTTGGGAAAAATAGTCTGCATGAGGGAATCTTTCAAAAGGCTGGCTCATAAAGTCCTCTTGCCCCACCTCAACCTCTCATTGCTGGCTATGCCATTCATCCAGCCTCTGAAAACCAAGTACTCCATCTGGGAATTCATGCCTGAAAACTCTACTGCAATTCTCTTTGCAGATGTAACTAATAGGTTTGATGAGGGCGAGTCAGCGATGTGGTTAGTTTGGACTTTCAGAAGGCTTTTGACAATGTCCGGCATACAAGATTAATATGTAAAAATTAAAGCGCATGGGATTGGAGTAGTGTATTGACACGGATAGAAAGCTGCTCAGCAGACAGGAAACAAAATGTTGGAAGAAGCAGGTCTTTTGCTGAGTGACACGGAGCGAGTAGTGGGGTAACGCAGAGATCAGTGCTAAGGCTTCAGTTGTTCACTATATATTAATGATCTAGATGAGGAAGTAAATGTAATATCTCAATTTTCAAATGACACAAAGCTAGGTAGGAGGACGAGCTTTCAGTAGGTTGCAAAGATACTTTGTCTTGGTGGGCGGCACGGTGGCACAGTGGTTAGCACTGCTGCCTCACAGCGCCAGAGACCCGGGTTCAATTCCCGCCTCAGGCAACTGACTGTGTGGAGTTTGCACGTTCTCCCCGTGTCTGCGTGGGTTTCCTCCGGGTGCTCCAGTTTCCTCCCACAGTCCAAAGATGTGCAGGGTCAGGTGAATTGGCCATACTAAATTGCCCGTAGTGTTAGGTAAGGGGTAAATGTAGGGGTATGGGTGGGTTTCGCTTCGGCGGGTCGGTGTGGACTTGTTGGGCCGAAGGGCCTGTTTCCACACTGTTATCTAATCTAATCTAATCTAAAAAAATACTTCAGTGTGATTTGGACAAGCTAAGCGAATGGGCAAATGAGTAGTAGATGAGGTAAAATGTGGACAAATGCAAAGTTATCCACTTTGGTAGCAAAATCAGAAAGGCAGATTATTATCTGAATGACTATAAATTGAGAGAAGGGAAGGTGCAGTGAGTTACGGGTGTCCTCATAAAACAATCACTAAAGGTAAACATACAGGTGCAGCAGGCATTGAAGAAGACAAATGTTATGTTGGCCGCCATAGCAATGTGATTCAAGTACAGGAGCAGGGATGTCTTGCTAAAATAATACATGGGCCTGGTGAGGTCACACTTGGAATATTGTGTGCAGTTTTTGTCTCCTTATCTGAGGAAGAATGTTCTTGCTATAAAGGGAATGCCGTGAAGGTTTACCAGACTGATTCTTGGGATGATATGAGAAGTTGAATCAGTTAGGATTATATCCTTTAGAATTCAGAAATTGAGGGGGGATGGATTTTATAAAAATCTATAACATTCCAACAGGACTAGATAGGTAGATTTGTGATGACTCAGATGCTGAAGCAATCCATGCCAAAATGTAGCAAGAACTGGACAATATTCTGGTAGCAAGTAACATTCACATCACACAAATGTCAGGCAATGACCATTTCCAAAAAAAAAGACAATCTAACAATGATCTCTTGTCATTCAATGGTAGTATCTTCACAGAAACCCCAACTACCAACACTCTAAGATTTACCATTGACCAGAAACTGAATTAGAATAGTCATAAACATAGTGGCCGTAAGACCATTCCAGAAACTATGAATTCTCCAGTGAGTAACTCACCTCATGACTCCTCAAAGTTTTCCACCATCTACAAGGCACAATTCAGAAGTATGGTAGAGTATTCACCATTTGCTCCAACAACATTCAAGGAGTTTAGCATCACCCAAAAGCTAGTAGCCCACTTGGTTGACACTCCATCCAGGAACATATTCTCCCTCCAACACTGAAGCTCAGTAGCAGTTGTGTATACTATCTAGAATGTATATGGCACAAATTCACCAAGGCTCCTTAGATGGCATCTTCAAACTCACAACCATTTCCATCTCAAAGGACAAGGGTAGCACAAATATGGGAACATCACTACACGCAACATCCTCTCCAAGTCACTCACCATCCTGACTTGGAAGTATATTATTGTTCCTTCAGCATGGCTGAGTCAAAATCTGGGAACACCATCCTTAAAAGAATTGTGAGTCTACCTACAACACATGGACTGCAGCAGTTCAAGATGGTAGTTCACCACCACTTTCTCAAAGGCAACTAGAGATGATGGCCAATAAATGCTGGCCCAGCCAGTGATGTCCACATCCTATAAATGAGCAACAACAAAAAATCCAAGCCATTTTGTCATTAAGCACAGAAGGGAATCATTTAGACCATTGCATCTGAGTTGGATCTTTAAAAAGGTTATTCAACTATTCCATCTCCACTTCCCCCTTTGAATTATTTTTATCTAATTCCACTTTGGAATTGTTACTACATCTGCTTCCACCACTCTCACCAGACAATGCCTCTCTAGATCACAATGTTCTGTGTAAAATAAAATTTGTCTACCTTTATCATTTTCTTTTGTCATATCTGCAGGAGAATCCATTTCTCCTATTAATCCTTCAAAATCATTGTGGTTTGGTTCTGCCTCATATCCTGGCCATAAAATTCTGCAAAGTTCTGTATGCATTCCTGTACAACCTTGGTTCTTCTTGCCATTACTTGTGGGAAACAGGAAATCTTCCTTCCCTGCTTTTCCCCACAGAATTCTAGTCCTTTTGGTTGCTGTATGGGTCCCTCAAATAATTTCAAAAATTTGAATTCTATTTTAAATTAATTAAATTAAGGGCAACAAGCTTCCCTGCTGTACTGAGAGGAAACAAAGGACATGATGCCATCTAGGAGAAAATGAGGATTGCAGATGCTGGAGATCAGAGCTGAAAATGTGTTGCTGGAAAAGCGCAGCAGGTCAGGCAGCATCCAAGGAGCAGGAGAATCGACGTTTCGGGCATGAGCCCTTCTTCAGGAATGGGAGAAGGGCTCATGCCCGAAACGTCGATTCTCCTGCTCCTTGGATGCTGCCTGACAGACATGATGCCATCTAGCCTGCTAAAATGAGAAATTAAAGATTGGAGGAGAAAACTTTCATGGTAGAGACTAAACAACACATTACAATTATGTACCTGTGGCTGTCAATATTTAAACAGCCATAGTGCACAAATTCCAGATTTTAAAAAATACAATGCTCTTGCAGGAAAGAGAAGAAAAAGGCGACTTGAATTTATATAAAACCTTTCTTGCATTAGTCATAAAGTTCTACAACATAGAAATATGTCCATCGAATCTGTGCTGGTCAAAATCATCTAACTATTCTAATTTTATTTTCCTGCACTTGGCATATAGCATTGTATCCCTTACATTGTCAATGCACATTGAAATACTTCTTAAATGTTCTGAGAATTTCTGCCTCTACCACCAACCAGTAGTGTGCTCCAGGTTCCCAAAAGAAAAAGACTTCCTTCATATCCCCTCTAAATCTGCCCCCGGTGATCACCAAGGGAAAGCATTTCTTCTTGACTGTCCTGTCTATAACCCTCAATTTTATATATCTCAATGATGCCTCCCTCAGTCTCTTCTGCTTTAAGGAAAACAACTCTGATCTATCCAGTCTCTCTTCTCTAACGCAATATAGCCAATGCAGTTCTTCTTAAGATCATAAGACATAGTCACAGAAACAGGCCATTCAGCCCATCAATGAGATCATGGCTGATCTGATATCCTTCAACTCCACTTTCCTGTTTTTTCTCTATAATCCTTGTTCTGTTACACAATAAAATTCTGTCTATCTCAGCCTCAAATGTACTTAATGTCCCTGCCTCAACAAACCTCGACAGGAAAGAATTCCACAGATTCACTACCCTCAGAGAAAAGAAATTCCTTCTTATCTGTATCTTAAATGTGCTACCATATATTCTGATATGATGCCCTCTGGTCCTAAGCTCTCCCACAAGGAGAAACAACCTTTCAACATCTACCCTGCCAGGTTCGCTATGAATCCTATATCTTTCAATCAGATTACCTCTCATTTTTCTATTTCAATAGGTTGAGGACAGTCCCAATCTACTCAACCTCTACTTACAAAACAGCCCCTCTATACCTGATATTACCTAATGAACCTTCTTTGAACTGCCTCCAATGCCAGTATACCTGTCCTTTGATAATGGGCCCAAAACTGTTCCCACTATTCCAGTTGTTGCCTGACTAGCACCTTGTATAATTTTAACAAAACCTCTCTACTTTCATGCACCATTCCCAATAAAAAGAGACCAACATTCCATTTGCCTTCCCTATTACACTTTGGACGTAAATGTGATTCATGGAAGATGACTCCCAAATCCCTCTGTCCTGTTGCTTTTCTCCAGTATTTCACCATTTAAATAATATCCAGCTCCTATATTCTTCCTGGGAGAAAGTGAGGACTGTGGATGCTGGAAATCAGAGTCGGGTGTGCCGTACTGGAAAAGCACAGCATGTCAGGCAGCTTCCATGGAGCAGGTGAATCGACGTTTTGGGCATAAGCCCTTCATCAGGAATGAGGCTTGTGGGCCAGGGGGAGGTTGAGAGATAAATGGAAGGGGGTGTGGCTGGCAGGAAGGTAGCTAAGAATGCAATGGGTAGGTGAAGTTGGAGGAGAAGGTGGTAGGTCGGAGAGAAGGTGGTGAAATCCACATTGATCCCGTGTGATTCTGAATGTGGCCTGGAGTCCCTGTAGGATCAGTCGGTTCCGTAGGTAGGTGCTGAGGAAGGACATTTGGCTGTTCTTCCTATCAAAGTGCAAAACCTCATATTTCCCCACATTGCATTCCATTTGCCAAGTTTTTGCCCACTTAATTAACCCTGGCTATATCCCTCTGCAGATTCTGTGTCATCCTCACCACTTGATTTCCCACCTATTTGTGTGTCATCTGAAACCTAGCTGTAGTACATTTACTTTCCTCATCTGAGTCATTGGTATATAATTGTGGCCCTCGAACTGAGCACTGTGACATACCACTAGTTACATGTTACTGTCCTTAAAACACCCCCTTATCCCGACTCTCTGTCCTCTTTTAATTAGCCAATCATCTAACTATGACATGAAGTCACTTTTGTAACCACACTACAGGCTTTTTGTGAACATTAAGAGCACACAAATCTAATAATGACTAGATAACCTGTTTGATTTTTATAAGTGAAATTGAATGACGTATGTATGCTGGCCCAGGGAATGGGCTAGTGCAGGGGTGTGGAGTTGGAGTGAGATTAGTGGGGGGGGGGGGGGCACAACACTGGAATTGGAACTCCCCTGACCCAGCTCCAAATATCAGTTGTAGAATCTTTAGGTTGAACTAACAGGCAACACTGTGACCTTGGTTTAGGGCCTCACCAATAGAATGGGAACACTAGCAAGCTCAAAAGTAAAATACTTTTCCTGACTTTTAGAACACGTTGGCAAGACAGAGTAAAATTCCTTTCTATATGTGACAAGAAAATGAGAGCCAGTAGTTACCTTTCACCAGCTCCAGGTGCACATCGGTAGCAGATCCAGGTACACTGCTCGCTGCCTGATGATTAAATGTGCCAATCTGCAAACAAAAGACTTATTCAAATTGCGTTAACTTAGTGGTTTCCATGGAGATTGTCGATTGTTCTTTAAGAGTTCATTGTACATTTAAATATTTGCTGTGTGCATGGAGTGGAACCAGATTGATTTGAAATTCCAAACAAATATATGAAAAGTACTAAGAAGCTTTTGTGAAATAACTCCACCTCTACTCAAATAAGGCAAAAACAAACCTACCCAAGACTTGACCACTGATTTATGACATCAGGTGCAAGTCTCATAACACAGTATTATTGAATCACACTGAGGTTAAGTGTTCAAAAGGAAGAATTTTTCATGGCTCATCAACTTGAATGACATAAATTATTTCTGAAAGTACAAAAACTTAGTTTTTAATGTGGTGTGCCAGAAGGCACATTAAAAAAAACTTTATTCTACAGTGAGTTATTGTGATCTAAAATTCACTACCAGATAAGATGATCGAAGTAGATTCAACGGCAAATTTCAGCAGAGGACTGAATGAATATTTCAATGGAAATATCTACAGGGCTACGAGGATACAGCAATGGGAGCGAGACTGTATCGATGGCTTTATGCAACAGCTGGAACAGGTTCTTAAAGAAATTGTTCAGGGAATGCAGGTATCAATGGCTAGATCAGCATTTATTGCCTATCCCAAGTTGCCCTTGAGAAAGTGATTGATGAATTGCCTTAAATTCTGCTGTCTATGTGATGTGCAGTGATTTCCTGAAACTGAGATCTTATGAGTGGTACGTGGTTAGAACGCTGCCTAACAGCATCATGGACCTGGTTTGATTCCAGCTTGGATGAATAGCTGTGTGGAGTTTGCACACTCTCCCCATTTCTGCAGGAGTTTCCTCCAGGTGCTCTGGTTTACTCCCACAGTTCAAAAATGTGCAGGTTGAGTGGATTTACCATGCTAAATTGCTCCATAGTGTCCAGGGATGGGCAGGTTAGGTGGATTAGCCATCATAAATACAGGATTATGGGGATAAGATGGGTGCTCAGTCTGGGCTGGATGTTCCTTGGAGGCCAAATGGCCTCTATCTGCAGTGCAGGTATTCTACGATCTTCTTTTGTGTCAGGCATGACTCTAACCAACAAAGAATTTCTACATGTTCCCATTGATTACAGTTTTTCTAAGGATTCTTATGCTGTACATGGCCAAATGCAGCCTTGATATCAAGGAAAATCAATTTCACTTATCTCTAGAACTCAGCTCTTTGTCCATGTTTGAACTAAGGCTGAAATGAGTTCAGCAGTCAAGTGGTTCTGGTAGAACTCAACTGGAGTGTCAGTGAGCAGATGATCACTAAATAAGTGCTGTTTGATAGCTGCTGATGACATATTCTATCACTTTATGGATGATTGAGAGCCTACTAATGGAGTGGTAATCGACCAGGTTAAACAACTTGATTGAAGATTGATATCTGTAGACCTCAGGAGATGGCCAAGATGGATCATCTACTTTGCCACCTCTTGCTGAAGATTGTTGCAGATACACTAGACTAGAGAAAGGAAATGATCCCTCTTCTTCCAGCATGTCCATTCATGACTGAATGTGGTAGGACTACAGAGCTTAGAACTGATCTGTTGGTTGTGGGATCACCTAGCTCCAAGTGTTACTTGTTGCTGGTGCTGTTTGGCACACAAGTTTACAAGAATTAAATTTAAAATTTGATTTTTCCGTCACTTTATGCCAATTTCAAAACATCTAGTTTGCGAGTTCTAATCACCTTCTCTTTGCCACAAACTTGCAATCCCTCAAACATGTCTGAATAAAAAAACCATAAGCTGTCATTTCTGCCCATCTCTGGTGGGATGGTACCACCAGGCACATTTTCCCTTCCCCTCTTGCCAAGATTCTGCAGGGACACTTCTCTCTGGGTCATTCTGGTCCACTCTTCCTCTGTTCCCTACATCTCCCCGCATCCCCATGTCTCCTTCCATTACAATCACAGACAGTGTAATAATGGTGTGTTTACTTCCTCTCTCCTCGCTATTCAAGGCCCCAAACACACCTTGGTGATGCAGTGATTTACCTGCACTTCACTCAATCCAGTCTATATTCACTGCGCACAATACGGCGTGCTCTACAGTGGGGAGATGAATTACAGATTAGGTGCATGCTTTGCAGAACATCTATGCTCTGTCCATTAAAAACGACCCTGAACTTTCACCTGCCATTTCAACCTACCATCATGTTCCACGCCAACATCTGTGTCTCTGGCCTACTCCAGTGAAGCTCAGCATAAACTGAAAGAGCAACACCTTATCTTCTGCTTGGAGACCTTCCAGCCCTAAACATGGAGTTCAATAACTTTAGTATGAAGACCTGTTTCCATGTCTTTTACCCCCAGGCCCTGACATGGGTCGCTTTCAGCATAGCCAACCCATTATCACTTATCGAGCCTCTCATATCCCCTGGCTTACTATCCCTTTGTCTACCTAACCTTTCTTTTCCCTCTCTCTCGGCTTTATCTCCACTCCTTTCCACACCCAACCTTCAGTGTTAGCAAAAATATCACCTTTTTCTTGTTATTTGTTGAAAGGACGTATAGTGCTAACTCTGCTTTCTCTCCACAGATGCTTCCAGATGTGCTGAGTTTCTCCAGCAATTTCTATTTTTATTTGTTGCAGATTCTATGATATTGCTGGATGAAAATCACTCTGGGGCATGACACCAGTTATCTGAATGCAAACCCATTTTTGCTTTTTGTAAATAGAAGATCACAGGGTGGATGCTATAGACAGTAGGTTGTGGATTACTTGTGCCCCTCCCCAAAAGATGGTCAGTGCCTTACCAATGTGAAATCTGGCTGCTCCTTAGCAACAATGGCAGAGGTTGTGTGGCCTTCATTGACTCAGAGTAGCACATTCGTTCCTCATGTATAGCAGCAGCTGCTGTATGAAAAACTCTAGTCCCAGCAGCACCAAAATGCTGCAGTAGCTTCGCTAGAAGTACATACTCCCTGAAGGCTGAGAGTGGGGTTATTGTCAGTGACCATGAGGAAGTGCCAGACAATGCTGAACAATTATTTTGTTTCAGTATTCACAACAGAAAAAGGAGGCTAGCTTGCCAGAAGTCTCAAGGAAATTAATAGATAGATCCTAAATAAAATTAGCTTAAGTCAATCATCAATAATGAGGAAATTAATGAAACTGAAAAGTGACAAATCCCCAAGACCCGACAGTCAACATCCACAGGTGTTAGAGGTAGGAAAGCACATTACCGATTCCATAACCATGATCATTCAGCTTTCCCTAAATTCAGGAGATAGACCTCTGGATTGCAAACTTGCTCACATCACTCCATTCGTTGAAGAGAGTGACAGAGGGAAAGCACGAATTACCAACCAGTTTGTTTAATATCTGTGGTGGGGAACCTTTTTGAAGTCTAATCAAGGATCGGGTAACTAACCACCTTAAAATTTAAGTTAACCAGAGAGAATCTGCATGAAGATTCATGAAGGGTAGGTCTTGCCTGATAAACTGAAAATGTGTTGCTCGAAAAGCGCAGCAGGTCCAGCAGCATCCAAGGAACAGGATAATCGATGTTTCGGGCATAAGCCCTTCTTCAGGAATGAGGAAAGTGTGTCCAGCAGGCTAAGATAAAAGGTAGGGAAGAGGGACTTGGGGGAGGGGTGTTGGAGATGCAATAGGTGGAAGAGGTCAAGGTGAGGGTGATAGGCCGGAGTGGGGTGGGGGCGGAGAGGTCAGGAAAAAGATTGCAGGTTAGGAAGGCGGTGGTGTGTG